>NC_134791.1:9167172-9172172 GCF_046742065.1 Oratosquilla oratoria | reverse complement strand
TCCTCACCTTTCCACCCTCCTTCCACTCACCCTTCCATCCTCCCTCCACACGCCCTTCCACCCTCCCTCGATTCACCTTTCCACCCTCCCTCCACTCACCCTTCCACCCTCCCTCCACTCACCCTTCCACCCTCCCTCCACTCACCCTTCCACCCTCCCTCCACTCACCCTTCCACCCTCCCTCGACTCGCCCTTCCACCCTTCCTCTACTCACCTTTCCACCCTCCCTCCACTCACCCTTCCACCCTTCCTCCACTCACCCTTCCACCCCCCTCCACTCACCCTTCCACCCTGCCTCCATCCACCCTTCCACTCCCCTGGCATTCTATATTCACCTCCTCCCCCTCCCCCTTGGCACCCTCCAGTGCTGACTTAGGCCTCCAGCTGCCGTAGATCGAAGAATTTTGTTCATTTCGATGCTGCTCGGGAGGAAGGGAGGGAGGGAGGGAGGGAGGAAGGGGGAGGAAGGAATGGAGGGAGGGAGGAAGGGGGGGAAGGGAGGAAGGAAAAACATTGGTGGAAGGAACAGTGACGCCATCTTGGTAGAAATCTACTTGGGGAAGTAACCTTGATGATAATGAAATATAAATGTATACATACATACATACATACATACACACACACACACACACACACACACATATATATATATATATATATATATATATATATATATATATATATATATATATATATATATACACACGAGTATATTGTGTGCCTGCTGCAGGTAATTGGAGAGATAGTCTTCTCATCTGACAATCTAAAGTTCTCCCATATTCGAAGACCAAAAAATGAAGCTAAAGTTCTTCTTGGACTCGGAAGATTTTCTATATTCGTGAACTTGTTGTTCCTAATATTGGAGACTATCACAACGCTCTCCATTAGAGAGAAAACGCTCTAGACTCTCCTTAGTAACTGGGCAACCGCGACATCCTTATACGGTCCGACGAGTTCGGTAGAGATTCGAAAGGTTCGGTGTTCAATCAAGATCCTTATAAAGCTTCGAAGCGCCAAGGATTCAAGAACCCTGCCTTGTAGGGACCCCACGAGCATTACGTGGCAGGGGGACCTGACAACGCGGGGGCTGTTGACATATGGTGGGGTCACATGCAGGGTGGGGGGAAGGGGGAGGGGGGCACGTGCATACACGCAAGCATACTATATATATATGGGCATGTGCATGAGGGAGGGGGTAGGGGGGAGGGAGGGGAGGGGTAAGAGGTTGAGGGGAGGGGGAAGAGGTTGAGGGGAGGGGGAAGAGGGAGGGGTTAGGGGGAAAGGGAGGGGGTAGGGGGAGAGGGAGGGGGTACGGGGTAGAGGAAGGGGTTGGGAGAGGGGGGATTGGGGGAGAGGGAAGGGGTTGGGGAGAGGAAGGGGTTAGAGGGAGAAGGAGAGGGTATGGGGAGAGGGATGGTATAGAGGGGAGAAGGGGTAGGGAGAGAGGGAGCAGGTAGAGGTAGAGGGAGGGGTAGGGGAGAGGGAGGGGTTAGAGGGAGAGGGAGGGGTTAGGGTGAGAGGGAGGAGTTAGGGTGAGGGGGTGGGGTTAGCGAGAGGGGGTAGGAGTGGGGAGAGAGGGAGAGGAAAGGGGATAGGGGGAGAGGTTAGGGGTTAGGGGAGAGGGAGGGAGAGGGAGAGGGAGGGGGATAGTGGGGAGTAGGAGTGGGTAGGGGGAGTGGGAGTGGGTAGGGGGGGAGGGAGGGGATAGCGGGAAATAGATATCCCCCCTTTCCCCTTAAAGGAGACGGTGTTAACCATTTATGTTATTATGAGACCGATCCAATGACATGTGATATTTAGCCCCCCTCCCCTCCCCCCCCTCTCGCTCTCTCTCTTTCACGCCTTGGCCTCTCTTTTCTCTCCTACTCTTTACTCTTTATTTACCTACTCCGCCTTTTTCGTACGTGTAAGCTTTGTGTAACCGTTATCTAATAATATAAATTACACACACACACACACACACACACACACACACACACACACACACACACACACACACACACACACACACACACACACACACACACACACACACACACACACACACACACACACACACACACACACACACACACACACACACACACACACACTCTCTCTCTCGTGGCGCAGTTGTACCAAGGGCTTTTTCTCCCTTCTTAAGGGAGGTACCCAGTCAAGATAGGCACCCGATCCATCATCCCATTCCACTTCTATTTGTTTCCCGTTCTCATCTTAGCCCCTCGTGGATGGAAGGTCATCCCTGTCTCCCGCCCAATGCCCCGGGGTCGGAAGCAATGCAGTAAGGCACAGTACATCCACAGCAGGGCCGTTTCAATTACACTACAACCCTCCCCCCCTCTCCTTCCCCCTGAGCCCTATCGGCCCCCCAACGCCACCCAGGTCGGAGGGACGCCCACTCTCAAAGAGAGCAAGGAAGAGAGCAAGCACGCCGTCTGGGGCCGTCAAAACACGTCGAGACGCTAGAGAGAGGGTCCCCGCCATGGCTCACTGGTATCGCGCGTGTCTAGCAACCGCGTGGGGATTTCGGGCGCGTGTTCGAATCCTGGCCGCGGCACAGAGGATAGGAAAGGTATCTATTCTGAGCCCCCAGCCGCTGATCTTCTTCTGAATTGAGATGACCTCATTATCCTTCGGGTATACCGCGTGGGGATTTTGGGCATGTGTTCGAATCCTGACCACGGCACAGAGGATAGGAAAGGTATCTATTCTGAGTCATGGGCCCCCCAGCCGCTGTTCGTCTTGACCTGAGGTGACCTCATTTTCCTTCGGGTATCGCCAATGCCGACAGTGACGTCATGAGGTGTGTACACTGTTCCAGGCCACCCTGTAAAGTTGAGGAAAAGAGAGAGAGAGAGAGAGAGAGAGAGAGAGAGAGAGAGAGAGAGAGAGAGAGAGAGAGAGAGAGAGAGAGAGAGAGAGAGAGAGAGAGAGAGAGAGAGAGAGAGAGAGAGAGAGAGAGAGAGAGAGAGAGAGAGAGAGAGAGAGAGAGAGAGAGAGAGAGAGAGAGAGAGAGAGAGAGAGAGAGAGAGAGAGAGAGAGAGAGAGAGAGAGAGAGAGAGAGAGAGAGAGAGAGAGAGAGAGAGAGAGGGGGGGGGGACACCAGAGGTTCGAAGAGAGCGTCGGGCGAGGCACGAACTCAAGCAAACAACACCACAGGAACAACGTCCGACTTCATGCAAATTGGCCAAACAAAAACACAAGCGAAACAAGCAAGACGAAGAAAAGAAAGAAAAAAAAGAAAAGAAAAAGAAAAAGAGAATTGTACTGACAACACGGCCAGATGTGTGAGATTTAGTCATACATGTATGTTTGTATGTTTTGTGTGTGTGTGTGTGTGTGTGTGTGTGTGTGTGTGTGTGTGTGTGTGTGTGTGTGTGTGTGTGTGTGTGTACATGAGCTTACACATAAAAATCAGATCCAAGTAACTAAATATACACATATAAGAGTATACCTACATTAATATACATATTATTCAAATTATTTACGTGAGATATACGTACATACGATAAAAATCAGGACAACATCTTCCTATACAGAATATGGCGTCTGTACGGTCTGTAATTCCAAGTCTCTGTACACGTCTGTACTCTCAAGTTCAAGTTTCCTATCACGCCCGTAGATTTTACCTACCACGCCCATACATCATACATATCACACACAATACCTCCTATCTATCACGCCCATACCTCCTACCACGCCCGTACCTCTTACCTATCACGCCCGTACCACGCAGGTACCTCCCATCACGCCCGTATTTATCATACAAAATACCTCCTATCTATCCCGCCCATAACTCCTACCACGCCCATGCCTCTTATCTATCACGCCCGCACCTCCAACCCCATTAATATCTATCACACCCGTACCTCCTTTCTATCACACACAATACCTTCCATCTATCACGCCCATATCCCCTACCACGCCCGTACCTATCACGCCCGTACCTACAACCCCATTAATATCTATCACGCCCGTACCTCCTATCTATCACACACAATACCTCCCATCTATCACGCCCATAACTCCTACCACGCCCGTACCTCTTACATATCACGTCCGTACCTCCAACCCCATTAATATCTATCACGCCCGTACCTCCTATCTATCACACACAATACCTCCCAACCATCACGCCTATACCTCCTACCACGCCAGTACCTATTACCTATCACGCCCGTACCTCCAACCCCATTAATATCTATCACGCCCGTACCTCCTATCACACGCAATACCTCCCATCTATCACGCCCATACCTCCTACCACGCCCGTGCCTCACAGCTATCACGCCCACGCCTATCACGGGGTACCAAGACAACGGGTATTATGGGCTTATCTTGCACAAATGTCCTCGCTGAAGAGTGCAATTTCAACTTGTATGCAAACTAGAAGCTGCAGAGTCATTATGATCTTGATGACGTCATTGATGGTGATGGTGACTGTGCGTAGCGATGATGATAATGATTATGATAACGATTGTGGTGAAGACGGTGATCATGATGGTAATGATGATGGTGGTGGTGGTGATTATTATTATGAGTGTCATTGCTATTATTCATTGTTGTTATTGCTATAATTAGTAGTAGTAGTGGTAGTATCATCATTATCATTATTATTATCAAAATAATATTTTTCATTGTTTTATTATCGTTGTTATTAATATCATTATCATAATTATCACTATTACTCCTGTTATTACCTGCATTAAAGAAAACTAATCCCTTCATCATACTGACTTCCTTTATACACTTTATTCAGGTGAAGAACAGACTATTTTATTCTGCTGAGGGAGGGGAAGGGCACTCCCCCTGCCTCAACAATGTCTAAATGGGGTCTTGACTGCTCGAACACAGTATCATGTTGAGGTCCCTCACACACAAACACACACACACACAGTCACACAGACAAAACATACACAGTCAAACATACACAACACACACACACACAATCACACAAAAAGGACATAGAGACACACATATATACACACTCAAACATACAC
>NC_134791.1:9122172-9157172 GCF_046742065.1 Oratosquilla oratoria | reverse complement strand
GGAGGAGGAGGGAAGAAGAGAAAGTAGGAAAACGAGAAGAAATTAAAAGACAAATACGCCGACTAAGAAGAGGAAGAAGAGACGGAGGAGGAGGAGGAAGAGGAGGAGGAGGAAGAGGCAGAAGCGAAGGAAGAGGAGGGAGGAGAAGAAGAGGATGAAGAGGAAGAAGAATATAAGAATGAAGAGGAAGAAGAGGCTGAAGAGGAAGAAGAGGAAGAGGAAGAGGAAGAAGAAGAGGAAGAAGAAGAGGAAGACGTAAAGGTGTTGGTGTTCAAAGGTGTCTTCCACCCTCTCCCCCTCCCTCCCTCCACCTGATCACGAGCATTCCGGTTGCATTACTTCGCCACGACTGGTCAGGTGTCTGTGCGTGTCTGTGTGTGTTTGTGTGTGTGTGTGTGTGTGTGTGTGTGTGTGTGTGTGTGTGTGTGTGTGTGTGTGTGTGTGTGTGTGTGTGTGTGTGTGTGTGTGTGTGAGAGAGAGAGAGAGAGAGAGAGAGAGAGAGAGAGAGAGAGAGAGAGAGAGAGAGAGAGAGAGAGAGAGAGAGAGAGAGAGAGAGAGAGGAGGGAAAGAGAGGAGGAAAGAGGTGGAGAAAGAGAAGGGAGTGGGGAGAGGGGAGTGGGTGGAGAAAGGGAAGAGGAAAGGAGGAGGAGGAGGGGAGGAGGAGGAAGAGGAGAGACAAGGGGTGGGGAAAGGGAAAGGAGAGGAGGTTTGGAAGGGGAAGAGGAAGAGGGGAGGAAGAGGATGGGAAAGGAAAGTGAGTGGGGAAGGGGAAGAGGGAGTGGGTGGGGGAGGAGGAAAGAGGAGGAGAGGGAGGAGGAGGAGGAGGAGATGCAGGGGAAGTTGGAGGAGAGGAGGAGGAAGAGGATGAAAAGGAGTATGAGGAGGAGGAGGAGGGGCATAGGTGGGAATGGAAAGACGGGTTGTTGTGGGAAGGAAGAAGAGAAAGAGGGGAGGAGGAGGAGGAGGAGGAGGAGAAGGACGTGGCAGAGAAGGAGAAGGAGGAGGAGGAGAAGGACGAGGCGGAGAAGGAGAAGGAGGAGGAGGAGAAAGTGAGAATGTAGGAGAGATAGAAGAAATTTTGGAGGTGGGAGGGGGAATAGAGATGGAGGAGGAGGGGGGTACAAGGGAGGACAGGAGAGAGTGGAGGGAAGGAGGGAGGAAAGGAAGGAGGGAAGGAAAGAGAGAGTGAAGGCGGGAGGGAGAGAGGGAGTAAAGGAGGGAAGGAGAGAGAGAAGGAGGGTTAGGGAAGAAAGGAAAGAGATAGGCAGTATGGGACGGAGGGAACTGGGGAGGGAAAGAGGGAAGCAGGGAGGAAGGAGATGGAGGGAGGGAGGAAGAAGGGAAGGAGGGAAGGAGGAATATATGGAGGGAAGGGGAGAGAGGGAGAAGGAGGGAGGGGTGGATGGAGGGAGAAAGGGAGGGAGGGAGAGGAGGAGGGAAGGAGGGAGGAAGGAGATGGAGGGAGTATGAGGAGAGAGGGAGGGAGTGGGAGGGAGGGAGGAAAGGAAGGAGGGAAGGAGAGAGGGAGGGAGGGGGAGGGAAGGAGGGAGGGAGGGGAAGAGGGAGGGAGGGGAGGAGGGAGAAAAAGAGGGAGTGATGGAGAAAGGGTGGGAGGGAGGGAGGGAGGGAGGGAGGGAGGGAGGGAGAAAGGTCAGGGAAGAAAATGAACCTTTTCCTCTGTTGCGATGTCAACGCTGTACCCCTTCCTGTGAAATTTACGAGTACGAATATTTATTGTCCCCAGTCTTCGACCGATGCCGTCACTCTTGCCCTACGTGTTCGGACAGCCGGTGCGCGTTCGAGGTCGAACCTGGGCCTACGAGCCGAGATCGAGGCCCAACGCGAGAGAAGGACTCGAACCCATGGCAGAGTGAGTCGAGCACGACAACCACTGTACCATCAATGCTCCCTGAAACTGGGGAGAGGGTTTGTGGGTGGGTGAGAAATAGAGATAGAAAATAGAGACATATACATAGATAAATAGATACATAGAGAGGGAGAGAGCGAGAGAAAAGGAGAAACAGCGAGAGAGAGAAAAGGAGAAACATAACGAAAGAGAGAAAGAGAAAGAGAAACAGCGAGAGAGAGAAAAGGAGAAACATAACGAAAGAGAGAAAGAGAAAGAGAAACATCGAGAGAGAGAGAGAAAAGGAGAAACATAACGAGAGAGAGAGAGAGAGAGAGAGAGAGAGAGAGAGAGAGAGAGAGAGAGAGAGAGAGAGAGAGAGAGAGAGAGAGAGAGAGGAAAGTAGAGAGAGCGAGAGAAAAGGAGAAATAACGAGAGAGAGAGAGATAGACAAAAGAAGAAACATAACGAGAGAGAGAGAGAGAGAGAGAGAGAGAGAGAGAGAGAGAGAGAGAGAGAGAGAGAGAGAGAGAGAGAGAGAGAGAGAGAGAGAGAGAGAGAGAGAGAGAGGAAAGCAGATAACGGTTGCCCCCTGACACGCAACCCACTGCCCCACCCACCCACCCACCCACCCACCTCCCCTTCCTCCCCACACTTGCCCCCGCGTGGGGGGGGGGACAAGCTGCCCTAGTCAACGCGTCCACCGCTGATGACAGGGATAAGACGGGGGGAGGAATGTGACCCTCAAGTCAAATCACACATATGGACAGTCAGTCGTCCCTGTCTATGCTTTCCCTGTACTTTCGAGACGGTATCCTGTGTGTGTGTGTGTGTGTGTGTGTGTGTGTGTGTGTGTGTGTGTGTGTGTGTGTGTGTGTGTGTGTGTGTGTGTGTGTGTGTGTGTGTGTGTGTGCACGTTTACTTAATTACATTTACCTAACTGACGTATACAACTGATGCTGTCTCTTTGAGTGTGTGTATGTGTGTGTGTGTGTGTGTGTGTGTGTGTGTGTGTGTGTGTGTGTGCGCGCGCACGCGTGCCCGTAAGCGTAAGCGTGTGTATACATACGTTTACTTAATTGCATTTACCAAATAGTAGTTTACATCTGATGTCTTTGTGTGTGTGTGTGTGTGTGTGTGTGTGTGTGTGTGTGTGTGTGTGTGTGTGTGTGTGTGTGTGTGTGTGTGTGTGTGTGTGTGTGTGTGTGTGTGTGTGTGCACGTTTACTTAATTACATTTACCTAACTGACGTATACAACTGATGCTGTCTCTTTGAGTGTGTGTGTGTGTGTGTGTGTGTGTGTGTGTGTGTGTGTGTGTGTGTGTGTGTGTGTGTGTGTGCGCACGCGTGCCCGTAAGCGTAAGCGTGTGTATACATACGTTTACTTAATTGCATTTACCTAATTGTCGTTTACATCTGATGTCTCTTTGTGTGTGTGTGTGTGTGTGTGTGTGTGTGTGTGTGTGTGTGTGTGTGTGTGTGTGTGTGTGTGTGTGTGTGTGTGTGTGTGCGTGTGCGTGTGTGTGAGTGAACGAGGAAAACATCCTTCGAAAATTAAAACCGAGCAAAACGATTTTGAACAATAAATCCTCGGCTGTAGGAATGTGTCAGACAAGATGGTTCGCGAATCGCACACATATGTACTACGCCGTCCATCTTCATCAAATACTTTCTCCCACTTGACATTCCAGTCTTTGCCATTTCACACTAGAATGCACAGAGCTGGGCGCGTTCCTTGATGCGTTCCCAGGTGCGTTCCGCTTTAGTTTGGTCAAGGTTAGCGCTCCCAAACTATTAAAGCAATATAGGTGCCGGTATAGCATGTAGCCTACCTTTTGGATGTGGCCTACGAAATTTTTCTTTGGTATAGTATGTGGCCTACCGGACTTTTATTTCGGTATGAACCCGTCTCTTAAGTTTTAATAGTTTGGGAACGCTAACCGTGGCCAAACAAAAACGGAACGCACCTAGGAACGCACTGAGGAACGCGCCCAGCTCTGGGAATGCACTGATGTTCTTGATGTGGACTGTACAGGGTGTTACTAAAGTTTGGGCACACTGACGTGTTCCATTAAGTCCACTTTCAGAGCTGTCACCCCAGAACGCCCACTTGAAGAATTGTCACCCCATCAGATCCCACCTGAAGAATTGTCACCCCCAGTACGCCGAATATCAATAGTGGAATAAAGATTAGGTTAGGTTAGGTTGAATGAGGGTTATGCTTATTGTCATCAACTTATAGAACCGAAGAATCGTAAACCCAGGATGGCCAACATGAAGAATTGTCACCCTAGGAGAGCCCACAGAAGAAGTATCACACTGGGATAGCCCACATGAAGAATGTTCACACTACGATAGCCCACAAGAAGAGTTTTCACTCTAGGATAGCCCTCTGAAGAATTGTCGCCCTGTCGAAGTCTGGGGTGACGATTCTTCATGTGATCCCCATCTTCTCTGTGCGGCGACGACAGATGCGGCCAGATAATGTCTCAAAGTTTAATAATCTTAATAAAATCACCTGGCGACAGCCAGAACTTGATAATACCGACCACCATCCCACCCTGGTTCTTCAAAGACTCTCGTAACCTTTCAAGTCTAATGACTCCTTAAGGAGACTTTGCTGTCACCAACAAAAAGCCGCAACGGCGCGACCGGACAGTGTGACACCCCTACCATGTCCCAGGACTAGAAGTCAAGGGATCTAAGGCTTAATGAACGAGAAAATGAAAAGACCAAACCAAATGACACGAGAGTTAATTACACGAGTCGATAGTGATGTTTTCTTTATGTCCAGACTTACTTGGGGTTAAGAACATTTCTGTTTTCTACATTATTTTGTTTAAATATAATTTTATTTACACCTCATAACTGTAGTTTGAAATAATGGCGCTCAAATACTACTGCGCTCAATTGTCTTGCGCTCAGTTGTATTTCTATTTTTTACATTATTTTGTTTAAATATAATTTTATTTACATCCCATGACTGTATTTTGAAACAATGGCGATCAAATATTACTGCGCTCAATTATCTTGTGCTCAATTGTCGGCGCTCAATTGTCTTGCGCTCAAAAGTCGGCTCATGCTGTATCTCTAAGGGAATACGAAACTTTGTACCTGAGGGTACGTGACATGGTAGCCAGTGCAACGGCACTGTATATTTACAACGAGAAAGCAAAGCAAGGTTTGTATCACTAATCCTTTCTCATATGTTTTGCATTGTATTTGTATTGGATGTGGGGTACGATATATATCTTTTATATATATCAAGGGGTACGGGCACTAAAAAAGGTTAAGAAAGAATATCCTGTAGTCTACCAGCGTTTCTATCCTGTTAGATGGGATAATGGCGACCTTTCACAGGATGCTGCTAACCAGACCTTAATCTTTTAATCATCATTTTTTTTCTATCTATTCATTTGCTCACGTATGTACTTATCTAGTCATTTGTTGCTATATTAATTTTGATTTATTTCTTCAGTTATTCATATATTTATTTATTTATTTATCTGGTGATATATTTTATGTTGGCGGTAAGAGGAAACACATGAGTCTATGTCAATTTATTATTATTTACTATTTATTTATTTATTTTATTATTATATATATTATTATAATTCTAATAATTTATTTATCATTATTATAATTTTTTTTCTCATCCGGCCTAGTTATGGACCAAAAGGTCTCCTGTCGGCATGCTCCGCCTTTGTAATCCTTAGTCCGAGTTTATCCCTGACTAGTTTCACATTAACCTCAAAGCGAAACTAGTCAGGAATAAACTCAGACTAAGACTCCTCCGTTTCTTCTTCCCACCCACGTCAATCTGTCAGAATGCCTCATCATTTATTCATCTATTCATTTTCAATTTCAATTTCAATGGTATTGAAATGAAAATCATAGAAAACATTCACAATATTTCATTTGAGTTTTTCTTAAAATGTTCCCAGTACTTGTAACCTAGCTTAAACCTAACCTAACCTAGCCTAACTTAATTTAGCTTAACCTATCTTAACCTAACCTAGCCTAACTTAACCTAACCTAGCTTAACTTAACCTAGCTTAACTTAACCTAGCTTAACCTAGCTTAACCTAACTTAACCTAACCTAGCCCAACTTAACCTAATCTAGCTTAACTTAACCTAGCTTAATCTAACTCAACTTAACCTAACCTAGCCTAACTTAACCTAACCTAACCTAACCTAACTTAACCTAACCTAACTTAACTTAACCTAACCTAACCTAACTTAACCTAGCTTATCTTAGCCTAGCTAGTCTCCCGGAAAGCAAGAGTTAAAATATTCTATATCGAAGAATCCCTGTCATGAAAATGGGTAATATTCTGATTTTAATACGATTTTTTCTTTCAATAAGATTTTTTCCAATCAAGGTACTTGTGATTTCCATAGTCATTTTGCTCTATGTTGATAAGTTTTAATACATGCACGAGAGAGAGAGAGAGAGAGAGAGAGAGAGAGAGAGAGAGAGAGAGAAATAGAGATAGAGAGAGAGGGAGAGAGAGAAAGAGAGGGGGAGAGAGGAGGAGACTGATATAGAGAGAGAAAGACAGAGAGAGACTGAAGTGCAACAGAAAAAAAAATCTGGAAAAAGTCTTCACAGAAATTCTGAGTCAAGTACCGGTACAAGGAAACTATCTTTCTTAAAGAAAGAAAAAAGAAGAAGAAGAAGAAGAAGAAGAAGAAGAAGAAGAAGAAGAAGAAGAAGAAGAAGAAGAAGAAGAAGAAGAAGAAGAAGAAGAAGAAGAAGAAGAAGAAGAAGAAGAAGAAAAAAGAAGAAGCAGAAGAAGGAAAAAAAAAAAAAAAGAGGAAGAGACTTCCAGAACCTCATGGTGAAAGGAGTACACATGCTGGTTTGTCACATCTGGAAGGAAAAGGAGGCTGGAATGCGAAGGACAACAGATGTTGGGAGGAAAAGGAGGACAAGAATGAAGACAAGAACAGATAAAATATTGAACAATAATGAACAGAATGAAAGCGAGGACAATGGTAGGGTTGGAAGAGAAAAAGAGGAAGAAGAGGAAGATAAAGGTAGGAGTAGTAGTAGTAGAAGAAGAAGAAGAGGAAGAAGAAGAAGAAGTAGAAGAAGAAGAAAAAGAGGAAGAAGAAGCGGAAGAAGAAGAAGAGGAAGAAGAAAAGAAGAAGAAAAGTAGAGGAAAAAAGTAGAAGAAAAGAAGTTGAAGAAGTAGAAGAAGAAGAAAAGAAGTTGAAGAAGTAGAAGAAGAAAAGAAGAAAAAGCGGAAGAAGAAAAAGAGAAAGAAGAAGAAGAAAAGAGGAAAAAAGAAGAAAAGAAGAAGAAAAAGCGGAAGAAGAAAAAGAGGAAGAAGAAGAAAAGAGGAAAAAGAAGAAAAGAAGAAGAAGAAGAAGAAGAAAAGAAGAAAAAAAAGAGGAAGAAGATTAGTAGTAGGCTTGGACACACCCGCTACTCGTTTTTTTTTTTCTTGTTTTCCTTCATGTTTGAGGATTTTACTAAGCTGAACGAAAACTTTTGTCCATAAAGTGTAAAAACGAATATATATATATATATATATATATATATATATATATATATACATAAAGAAATAAGACGAATCTATTAAAGCGTCGTTACTTGCGGCGAAGATCGAGGGTTTGGCGGTTCGAATCCTGCCACTGGCGAATTTGAACCAAGGCTACAAAGGTCCTCTGTGAGGGGCACCGTCCTAGCCCTCCGATAGGGGGATTTGTGATGTTAAACCATATCATCATCATGATTATCATTATCATTTGGTTTATCAATTTACCGTCAGGGAAGTGGTTTCTCAGTTAAGATAAACCTCTTCGGGGTTAACATGTTAACTATTGTACGAGAACCACTACAGAGAGACACACGCACACACGCACGCACACACACACACACACACACACACACACACACACACACACACAAATGAAATCTACTGCGACATATTCAGAGGAAGAGGATGAAGAGGAGGAAGAGGAGTTTGAATTTGGAGGAGGAGGGGAAGAAAAAGAGAAGTTGGAGAAGGTGGAGGGGGAGGGGAAGAAGAGAAGAAGAAGTAGGAAGAGGAGGAGGTGGAGGGGAAGAAGAGGGGAAGAAGAGGAGAAGAAGCAGGAGGAGGAGGAGGAGGAGGGAAAGACGAGGAGAAGAAGAAGCAGGAGGAGGAGGGGGAGAAGGAGGAGGAAGAGGAGTTTGGAGGAGGAGGGGAAGAAAAAGAGAAGAAGCAGGAGGAGGAGGAGGAGGAGGAGGCGGAGGAGTGGAAGAAGAGGAGAAGAAGAAGAAGCAGGAGGAGGAGGAGGAGGAGGAGGAGGAGGAGGGAAAGGAAAAGAGAAGAAGAAGCAGGAGGAGGAGGCGGAGGAGTGGAAGAAGAGGAGGCAAAGAAGAAGCAGGAGGAATAGGAGGTGGAGGAGGAGGGGAGGAGGGGAGGAGGAGGAGGAGGAGGAGGGGAGGAGGGGAGGAGGAGGAGGAGGAGGTGGAGTGTCAAGTATGCGGAAGGGGCGGGATGTGTTAAGTATTAATATTCTTTTTCTAATCCTCGGCGCTTAATATGGCAACATCAGCATGACAGCGTTCCAACTTCCATTACCACGCCACCGCCGCACCCGTTCCTGTGATGGGTGCACTCACATTTACGTCTCGCCGGGGTCGATCTTGCTTAAGGGGGACAGGAAAGGATTTCGAAAATTTTCAATTCACCAATTAATTTATTTATTTATGATTTATTCGTTTATTAGGTGATGGATTGATAGATCTTCCCCGAACTTCTGTATGACCTGCACGACTGCACCATCCCCCTGCCACGCTACTCCTGCAAACTTCTCTGTCATTGTCTCTCCACCTTCTGTCTAGCCATTACACCACCCCCACTCCTTCCCCCTGGCAATATGTGGAGCGTCGCCAGGTGATTTTATTCAACTTCAGGGAAACCACGCTACTCCTGCAAACTTCTCTGTCTCGTCTCTCCCTCTTCTTCAGGGAAACCCTCCCTCACTATTCTAAGGTCTCAGAGGTCAGGTCGGAGCCCTAGGGGCGCGGCGGCACGTGGATTGGGGGGGATGAGGGGGAGATGGGGGGATTGGGGGAATGAGGGGGAGAGATTATTGGGAGGAAGTGGAGGTAATGAAGGAGGGAGGGAAGGAGGGAGGGAGGGAGGGAGGGAGGGAGAGAGGGAGGGACGGAGGGGAGGGAGGGACGGAGGGGAGGGAGGGAGGGAGGGTGTGGGAGGTAATGAGGTGGAAGGTTGGGAGGGGAAGGGAGGAAAGGAGAGGAGACAAAGAGAGAGAAGGAAGAAGAAGAGAGGAAGGAGAAATAAAAGAGAGGGAAGAAGAGAGAGGGAGGAAAGGGAATGAAGAGAAAAGGGGGGACGGAGGGAAGAGAGGAAGAAAAGGAGGGCGAAGGGAAGAAGAGAGGGAGGGAAGAAGAGAGGGAGGGAAGAAGAGGAGGGATGGAGGTAAAACGAGGAGGAGGGATGGAGGGAAAAAGAGAAGGAGGTAGGGAGGGAAGAAGAGAGAGAGGGAGGGGCGAGGAGATAGAGGGAGGGAAGAAGAGAAGGAGGGAAGAAAAAAGAGGAGGATGGAGAAAGAGAGGAAGAAGAGCGAGGGGAAGAATAGAGAGAGCAAGGGATGTGGGGAGAGAGGGAGAGAAGAGAAGGGGAGAAGAAGAGAAGAAGAGAAGAAGAGAAGAAGAGAGAAAGGGGAGAAGAGAGGTGGAAAAAGTGAGGGAAGGAAGAAAAAGAAGAGAGGAGGGGGAAGAGGAAGAGGGAGGAGACGAGGGAGAAGGAAGAAAAAGAGAGGGAAGAAGAGAGAAAGGGAAGAAAAGTGAGGGAGGGGAGGGGAAAGAAGAGAAGGAGAGAAGAAAGTGGAAAGAAAAGAGGGGAAAGAAGAGAGGAAGAGAAGAGATATGTAAAAGAGAAACAGGAAAGAAGATAGTGAAGGAAGGAAGAAGAGAAAGAGGAAGGGAAAAAAGAGAGGCAGATAATTGATTGATTTATTTACAGCATATGGTATCGCAGAATGTGTGTGTGTGTGTGTGTGTGTGTGTGTGTGTGTGTGTGTGTGTGTGTTTACGTTTACATAGTTGTATTTTACAGGAAGGGGAGCTATGCTCGTGGGGTCCCGTCTTCATATCTCATTTTATCTAAACTATTTTTAAATTCATGTATTGTTTTTGCACACACCACTTTCTCATCTAACTTTGTGTGTGTGTGTGAGAGAGAGAGAGAGAGAGAGAGAGAGAGAGAGAGAGAGAGAGAGAGAGAGGGAGAGAGAGGGAGAAGACAGTGAGAAAAGAGATAGGTAAAAGAGAGACAGGAAAGAATATAATGAAAGAAGGAAGAGGAGAAAGAGGAGAGGGAAGAAGAGAGAGAGATACAGAGAGAATTAATTGATTGATTGATTTACAGCTTATGGTACCGCAAAGTGAGTAAGAGAGAGAGAGAGAGAGAGAGAGAGAGAGAGAGAGAGAGAGAGAGAGAGAGAGAGAGAGAGAGAGAGAGAGAGAGAGAGAGAGAGAGAGAGAAAGAGGAAAGAGAAAAAGAGGAAGAAAGACAGAAAGAGAGAGGCAGAGACAGAGAGAGAGGGAGTGGCGTTATTTCAATCATTAGAGATACGACGAAGGGGAGGGGGGAGGGGAGAGGGGGGAAGGGGGAAGGGGGGGAGAGAGATGATTACATAATAGCACAAGTGTATGATGGGAGTGCCCCCTAACGTGATTCACGGGGACATGATATACCTTCAATTAGGAGACAATTGTCGGCGGGTAATTCTATTCAGTCTAGGGGGTGGTTAGGGGGTTTAGGGGGTTTAGGGAGAGGGGGGAGCGCGGTCTCCAGCCTGAAGGGAGGCCCTGGTGGTCGGGACCCCGGTGGAAAGAATCGTGTGTCTTACGCCAGAATAAATTATATAAGGTACGTCGCAGTGTTGAAGGGGGTAATCTTTCTGTACGGGCACGCCCCCCCCAAAAAAAAAAAAAAAAAAAAATAATAATAATAATAATTAGTAAATAAATATAAATAATATAAATAAAGAAAAATAAAGATAAAGAAAAAAATAAAAAACAAATAAAAACTAATAAATAAATAAAAACCCTCGCTACGATGCCACCCTTTACACACTTTCCTCTGGCGAACGCCGCCAGGCGATTTTATTCAGCCGAGGGCAAGACCCCTTCTCCTGTACTGGGCAACAGCGCCAACGGGTCAGTACCCTAAGGTCGCCCATTGACGGGTCCTCAAGACGTCTTGGGAGTTCGAGATGAAGATCGTGAAGGAGATGTTGTGACAGCTGATTGGTTGGTGGTGGTGGTGGGAGGTAGGTGGTGGTGTTAGTTGTGGTGGTAAATGTATTGGCAGTGATGGTGGTAATGGTGTTAGTAGGTGATGGTGGTGGTAGGTGGTGTTAGTGGTGGTAGTGATAGTGGTGGTGATGGTGGTGGTAGTGGTGGTGGTATCGGTGGTGGTAGTGGTGGTAGGTGATGTTGGTGGTTGGTGGTGGTAGGTAGTGGTGTTAGTGGTATTAGTGGTGGTGGTACATGTATTGATAGTGGTGGTAGTAGGTGATGGTAGTAGTAGTTTGTGTAGGTGGTGGTATTGGTTGTATTAGTGGTGGTGGTAAAGGTATTGGTAGTGATGGTGGTAGTGGTGGTGGGTAGCGATGGTGGTAGTAGTAGTTGGTGTTGGGAGCGATATGTTCAGAGAAGCGATAAAGGTGGTAGTTATGGTAGTTGTGGTGGTAGTTGTGGTAGTGAGTGGTATAGAAAGGGGAAGGAATATTATGTTGTGTTTGTTGACACGTGGCTCTGTGGCGGATTTGTTTCGACCTCACCTTGCAGCAATCCATGGAACCCAACACGGGCGCTCCAAGCACGGAGGGCAAAGGTGGCCGTTCCGACCATGAAGTGCCTCTTGGGGTAAGACCCTCTTCACATGATCATATATTTCAATTTATTGATTTTTCTACTTATTTTCTGTACTTATCTTTATTTACGATCTTTGTTATCAAGATAATTTTCGTTATTATTAGTACATATATTTTTAGTTATTATCAATGTTATTGTCATCATTAATATAACTAGTCTATTATTATCATCAATATAATTATTGTTATATCATTATTATTATCATCATAACTATTATCATTATGATTATCATTATTTCTATAATTATCATTATTATCATCTTCATTATCATATCACTGTTATAACATTATTATTATTATTATTACTGTTATCATTACTTCTATCATTATTATATTATTATAATTACATAATTACTATAATTCTTATATTTTTAGTAAAATAATGCTACTATTATTTATTCCCCCCTTCCAACAAAGGACAAGGCGTCTGAAAGCCACACAAAGGCTCTCGAGGAATCAAACAAGAATCCCCACCGCGCGGGAATCGAACCCGGGACCCTGTTGTTGAGTCTATGGCGCGCGGCCATTGGCGCCGTAGGGGACTGATGCAGCGTCAATATTGATGACACCAACGAGGGAGTTGGCCAATGGTCAGATTGGTCGAACCGCCCGAGGGTTGAAGGACTAAAAAAAAAAAAAAAAAGTGGTGGTGGTGGTGGGAAGAGGAGGAAGAGGAGGAGGAGGAGGAAGAAGAAGAGGAGGAAAATGGTGTGGACATATGACTTGGGAGGAGGAGGATGGGAAGAGGAAGAGGAGGGGGAAGAAGAGAAAGAGGAAAAAGAGGAAGAGGAGGAAAGTGGTGGGACATACGACTGGGGAGGTGAGGAAGGGAAGAGGAGGAAGAAGAGGAAGAGGAGAAAGTAGTGGGGACATATGACTGGGGAGGAGGAGGAGAAAGAGGAAGAAGAGGAAAGTGGCGGGGGCATATGACTAGGGAGGAGGAAAGGGAAGAAGAGGAAGAGGAGGAAGAGGAGAAGTGGTGGGGGCATATGACTTGGGAGGAGGGAAGAGGAAGAGGGAGGAGGAGGAGAAAGAGGAAGAAGAGGAAGAGGAGGAAAATGGTGGGGGCATATGACTGGGGAAGAGGAGGAAGGGAAGAAGAAGAGGAGGAAAGTGGCGGGGGCATATGACTAGGGAGGAGGAGGAAAGGGAAGAAGAGGAAGAGGAGGAAGAAGAGGAGGGAAGTGGTGGGGGCATATGACTTGGGAGGAGGAGGAAAGGGAAGAAGAGGAAGAGGAGGAAGAAGAGGAGGAAAGTGGTGGGGGCATATGACTTGGGAGGTGAGGAAGAAGGGAAGAGGAGGAGGGGAAGGAGGAGGAGGAGGAGGAGGAGGAGGAAGGGGAAGAAGAGGAAGAGGAGGAAAGTGGTGGGGGCATATGACTTGGGAGGTGAGGGAGAAGGGAAGAGGAAGAAGAGGAAGATGAGGAAGATGAAGATGAGGAAGACGAGGAAGAGGAGGGAAGTGGTGGGGGTATTCGACTGGGGAGGAGGAAAATGAAAAGAGGAAGAGGAGGAAGAAGAGGAAGAGGAGGAAGAAGAGGAAGGAGGAGGAAGAGGAGGAAGAAGAGGAAGAGGAGGAAAGTGGTGTGGACATATGAACTAGGGAGAAGGAGGAAGGGGAGGAAGGGGAAGAAGAGGAAGAGGAGGAAGAAGAGGAAGAAGGTGGTGGAGGCATTGGACTGGGGAGGAGGAGGATAGGAAGCGGAACAGGAGGAAGAAGAGGAAAAGGAGGAAGAAAAAGAAGGAGAAGGAAGAGGAGGAAAGTGGTGGGGGCATTCGATTGAGGAGGAGGAGGAAGGGGACCAAGAGGAAGAGGAGGAAGAAGAGGAAGAAAATGGTAGGGATATATGACTAGGGAGGAGAAGGAAGAAGGGAAGAGGAAGAGGAGGAAAGTGGTGGGGACATATGAATGGGAAGGTGAGGAAGAAGGGAAGAGAAGAGGAAGAAGAGGAAGAGAAGGAATGTGGTGGAGACATATGACTGGGGGAGGTGAGGAAGAAGGTAAAAGGAAGAGGAGGAAGAGGAGGAGGAAGAGGAGAAAGCAGGAGGGATAGTAGGTACTGGAGTAGGAGAAGGAAGAAGAGGAGGACGAGAAGAAAGAACAGAGAAGAGAAAAGAGGAGAGGAGGAAGAGTAAAAAAAAGAATAAAAAGAAGAGGAGGAAGAGGAGGAGGAGAAAGATGAAGACAAGGAGGAGGAAGAGACGGAAGAAGAGGAGAAAGAAAAAGAGAAGAGAGAAGAGACAAGAGGAGAAGGAGGAGGAAGAAGAGGGGGAAGAGGAGGAGGAGGAGAAAAAGGAATAAAAAGAAAAGGAGGAAGAGAAGTATGAAGAGAAGAAGGAAGAAAAGGAGGAGAAAGAATAGGAGAAGAGAGAAGAGAAAAGAGGCGGAGGAGGAGGAAAAAGAGGAGACAGAAAAGAAGAGGAAAGAGGAGGAAGAGGAGAAGGAAAAAGAAGAGAAAGAAAAGAAGAGGGAAGAGGAGGAAAAGGAGGAGGAAGAGGAGGAGGAGGAGGAGGAGGAGATCAAGTGGCCGTGTGCTGAGATAGCAGCTGGTATAATCTATACCGAACATGGAGGACCTCAAAGTACTGAAAGGAGATGAAGGTATGTCGAGTGGACTGAGAAGAGGCCGCGATGCTCCTCAGGCATGTCCCACCTCGCTAGACGGGAACTGAACTCGGGACTACACAGTGTCGAAACAAATTCGAAGACCAATGTGCCACACTAAGATATCGGTGTGGTAGGTTTGTTTCAATCGTGCATCAGATCTGAATTCGAATCCCGCAGGTCTCAGCGATCCTTAATGACCCAATAGATTCCCTAACACGTAGGGCAAAGGTGATAATCTCGGTTAAGGTTAAGCGCCTCCTAGCGTGACCTCACAATGAAAGAAATGAAGCCGGAGACGATTCAAGTTAGCCCCAAGTCACCTTAACCCTATGTACTACGAGAACCAGACACATGCACCTTTCACAGGAACGGTGGTGGCGCTGTCATCGCAGAGAGAGAAGTTTAAGAGAGATTAAATGAATATATATATATATATATATATATATATATATATATATATATATATATTATATACATACACACACACAAGAGGCTTGAAATCCGGGAGTTGTTGGACTTGAAGAAGGCGTAGGAAATGTCCAGCGTGGGGAGGGTGACAGTGAGAGGGGACAGTGAGGGGAAGTAATTGGGGAAGGGGGGAGAGAGAGGGGAGAAGCACTTACGGTGGGGGGAGGGAGGGAGGGCGAGAGACAAAGGACAAAGAGAGAAAAGAGAGATAGAGAATTAAAGTAAAGGGATATAGAAAAAAAGAGGAGATAAAGTATGATAAAAGAGAAAAAGGGGGAAAAGAGGAAAGAGGGGGGAGAAGAAAGAATAAGAAAATAGAGAGTAAGAAATACAAGAGAGAAAAAACAGAGGAGAAAGAGAAAATATAGAAAAGAGTGAAGAGGGGAGAGGAAAAATATAAAAGATACAAAGAAAGAGAAAAAATGAGTGTGTGTGTGTGTGAGAGAGAGAGAGAGAGGGGAGAGAGAGAGGAGAGAGAGAGAGAGAGAGAAAGAGAGAGAAAGAGAGAGAGAGAGGGAGAGAGAGAGAGAAAGAGAGCACCCAAAGTTGTGATGCAATGTTGGTCCACTCGAGGTGATGACCAGGGTGAAGGGGGAGAAGAGGAGGTGGGTGAGGAGGGAGAGGAGAACAGAGCGCGCGCCAGGAGACGCTTCACGTGCGCCGAGCTTCGATGCCGTATTTCGTTACTAAAGCCTCCTAAGGGGTACCGGTTATTGTCACTTGCCCTGGCTATCCAAGCACACAGGGCAAAGGTGATAAAGTTCGATGATTCTTTTGTCGCCTTCGGCGTCTTCAATCAGGGATAAATACGTAAAAACATACACACACACAAACATACACTTAAACTGACACACAAACATACACATAAACTTACAAATATGTATACATACATACACAGGTGGATACATGCATACATACACATAAAACTTAAACTTACACAAACATTCACATAACCTTGTACACAAACATGTATACATACATACACAGGTGCATACATGCATACATACATATAAACATAAATACATGAATACATATACATAAATTTACATACTTATACAAAAACATACATTATCCCGTCCGTACCAAGGAGCACTTGTATTTTTATTATGGCTGCCGTCAGGCGATTTTATGCAGGTAAAGGCCAAAACCAAAGGGAGTCTGTCTCTCATCTCAATAAGGAAACTAGCAAACGTAAGCCATTACAAAATGTAGACTTCCCATGATAGAGGATCAAGATTAACAGCATATATATATATATATATATATATATATATATATATATATATATATATATATATATATATATATATATTATATATATATATATATATATGATACCTACATATTACAAAGGAGGAGTATGCCAAAAGGAGACCTTTTGGTCCATAACTAGGTCGGATGAAAAAAAAACTAGCAAACGTAATAGATTAAACAAAATGTAGACTTCCATGATAGAAATCAATAAATCAATATATTCATATTTACTTATACACACACACTCATATATATATATATATATATATATATATATATATATATATAATATTTACACACATATATACATCCATACACACACGCAGGTGAGGTCAGGCTAAGAGTACCTCATTGGTCGGTTTTGGGTTTTAGTGGCTGCTGTCCGCGGCCCTTCGAGTCATTAAAGCGGCTGTCCGCTGTCCAGCATGACACAAACTATTTTGCACACCTTCTCCAAGTCCACAAAAAAATTCGAAAGCCTTATACGTTCTCACACATCGAGTGGGTCCCTCTCTCTCTCCTCTCTCCCTCTCCCTCTCTCTGTCTGTCTCACTGTGACCATAAAACCCTCTAGCTATGGTGCCGTGCTCTACATATTTTATTATGGCTATCGTCAATCTGTTTTATTCAGGTCTAGAAAGTTGTAACGACCATGTTGACTCAGTGTTTAGTGAAAGGTGCATAAGAAAAAAAAAAATAGTAATAAGATATACCATATATACAGTATATATGTATATATATATATATATATATATATATATATATATACATATATTATTATATATATATATATATATATCTATATATATATATTACAGGTGAAAAATGTAATCACACATTTGTCAATAACATAGAAACCACTGTTGGAGTAGAAACGACTGGAAACGGGGAATCTATATATTTCGATTGCAAACTGCAATCCTCTTCAGTAGAGGATTGCAGTTTGCAATCGAAATATATAGATTCCCCGTTTCCAGTCTTTTCTACTCCAACAGTGGTTTCTATGTTATATATACAGTATATATATATATCATATATACATACACATACATATATACACATATGTATTAAAATTATCTTGATTCTTAATGAACATTTATTTCTATATAAAAATCTAATAATATATAAAAATTTGCAAACCAAATCGCATTCACGCAAAAAATACATATAAACAAATAACAACAACAACAACAAAATAATTAAATAAAAGTCCGTATCGTTTCATTACATCTGGATTACGTTTGGATGTCGCCAAATGTTCATCTGCCGCTTCAGGACCCCTTGGCCAACCAATGGGGTTCCTCGAAAGATCCTCAGCTTCGCTAATTGGTTGTGACGTCTTGCGGGTAACCGCGTTTCCAAAGAGGAGCCCGCTATACACACACACACACACACACACACACACACACACACACACACACGCACACACACGCCACACACGCGCGCTCGCGCGCACACACACAAACTCAGCGATCTGAGTTCGAGTCCCCGCCAAGAGCTAACAAGGATATCAGCACTGCAAGCCGGCATCCCAGTTCTGGTGGGTAAGTTTTGTGTGTGTGTGTGTGTGTGTGTGTGTGTGTGTGTGTGTGTGTGTGTGTGTGTGTGTGTGTGTGTGTGTGTGTGTGTGTGTGTGTGTGTGTGTGTGTGTGTGTGTGTGTGTGTGTGTGTGTGTGTGTGTGTGTGTGTGTGTGTGTGTGTGTGTGTGTGTGTGTGTGTGTGTGTGTGTGTGTGTGTGTGTGTGTGTGTGTGTGTGTGTAAGGTCACAGCATCACCAATAGTTCGGGCATATATAAGCTCTGAGCTCTCACCCGAGAGGGCAATAGCTGTCGATCACAGGTCCAACACGTGGTACAAAACAGTGGTGAATCACACACATACACACCTACCTTACTGTAGTGGTTAGTGTCGTCTACCTTGCTGTAGTGGTTAGTGTCGTGGCACGTCATTCTACAGTACCAAGATCGCACCTCGAGCGGCTGGTATTTATTTATGACGTCAAGCAACACTTTCATATTTCGATTATTTCTACAAACTATTATTTTCTATATACTATGACAGTATCATTCTATGGGAAAATATGCTAAATTTAGCATAATTATGCTGAATCTGGGTCACTCTGGTGCCAGTGGCGCTGGGTGCCAGGTGCCAACTGAGTGTTGAGCAGATTGACACCGTTTACATACAAAGTGAGGATCCCAGTACTAAAGGACGATGTAAAACTTCTTTGCGTAAACGCTCGAAGTTGGCGAAGCAGAAGGAGAAGAAGAAGAGAGAGATAGAGAGAAGACAAACTTGCCATAGCAAGAATAGAAACATGAAATCGAACATAATCCTTAAAAAAGAGAATTATACATACACGAGTGTGTATAATATATATATATATATATATATATATACATATATATATATAAATCACTTGTCACGTGCTAGCGCAGGTTCGAGTCCTTGGCTGTACCACGTTTCAATTTCTGCATGTATGCCTCCTCGACTTTCTCGATGGTGATGGCTTAGAATTAGTGTGAATTATGGTTGATAAATGTATACATATATAATGATAATATTTACAAAATTAGAAATATCAAAGCAAACCTCAGCCTTGAAAAAAAAAAAAATGAACCATCAATCTAAACAATTATATATATATAAAAAAAAAAATCAAACCGAAAAAAAAGCGATGCAAGCGTCACTCTCCCTGGGTGGTAGGGTCCGGGTACGGGGCCCCGCCATTACACAAGGCCCGTTGAGTGTCACCACGCAGGAGCCAGCTGGACTCCCATAGTAGTCTGGCGTCAGCCTTAACCCCCAAGACCTCAGGAATGGGATTAAGCTCGGGTTTTAATCTCTGCCCTGCGGAACCACGAGGTTAAGCACTTTGGGGATTAAGAACGCTTAACTGCAACAGGAAATATCACCTTTGCCCTTTGTGCTTCAGATGAAACAAACAAATAGGAGGAGGAGGAGGGAGAGGAGGAGGGAGAGGAGGAGGGAGAGGAGGAGGAGGAGGAGGAGCAGGGGGAGGAAGTCAGGGAAGAAGAAAACGATACGGGAGGAGGGAGAGGAAGAAGTGGAGTAAAAGGGGGAGGAGGAAGAGCGGAGGAGGAGGAGGAGGAGGAGGAGGAGGAAGAGCCGGGAGAGGAAGAAGGGGAAGAAGAAAAGAATACGGGAGGAGAAAGAGGAGAAAGAGGAGGAAGAGGAGGAGGAGGAAGAGGAGGAGGAGGAGGAAGAGGAGGAGGAGGAAGAGGAGGAGGAGGAGGAGGAAGAGAAGAAGAGGAGGAGAGATAGGAGGAGATATGCGATAAAGGGCATAGAATTGAAGAAAGAGATGGACATGGAGGAGAAGATGAGAAGCAGGAAGGCAATGGCGAAATGGAAGGAGGAGGAGGAAGAAGAGGAGGAAGAAGAGGAGGAGGAGGAGGAGGAGATGCGTACGAGGAGGAAGAAGAGCAACGGCGGGAGGATGTGTTGGAGGATTAAGAGGAAAATGAGGACAAAGAGGAGGATAAGGACGAGGGGTAGGAGGAAGAAGAGTAGAATAAAGAGGAGGAGGAGGAGGAGGAGGAGGAGGAACTGGATGAGTGGTAGGTTGAAGGAGGAGAGACTGGGAGAGGAGTAGAAGGAAGAATAGGGAAAGGACGGAGAGGAAGAGGAGGGAGGAGGGGGAAGAAGAAGAGGGAGAAGAGGAGGAGGGAGAAGAAGAGGAAGAACATAACGAGGAAGAGGAAGAACATGACGAGGAAGAAAAGGAGAAGAAGGTGGGGAAGGAGAAAGAGGAAGAACAGGACGAGGAAGGGGGTGAAAGAGGAAGAGGAGGAGAAGAAAGGCGAAGAAAAAGCAGAAGAAAGAGAAGACGGCGAAGTAAGAGAATGAGAAGAAGAAGAAAAAGGAAGAGGAAGAAAGAAGAGGAGAAAGAGGGAATGGAGGAGAAGAAAGACACATAAAGACGACTTTATGAAGGAGGAGGAAGAGGAGGAGGAAGAGGAGGAGAAGAAGAAAAAGAAGAGGAAGAAAGAGGAGAAAGAGGGAATGGAGAAGAAGGACACATAAAAATGACTTTATGGAGGAGGAGGAGGAGGAGGAAGAGGAGGAAGAGCAGGAAAAGAAGAAAAAGAAGAGGAAGAAAGAGGAAGAAAGAGGGAATGGAGGAGAAGAAAGACACATAAAGATGACTTTATGGAGGAAGAGGAGGAGGAAGAGGACGAGGAGGAGGAGGAAGAGGAGGAAAAGAAGAAAAGGAAGAGGAAGAAAGAGGAGAAAGATGGAACGGAGAAGAAAGACACATTAAGACGACTTTATGGAGGAAGAGGAGGAGGAGGAGGAGGAGGAGGAGGAAGAGGAGGAGGAGGAAGAGGGGGAGGAGGAAGAGGAGGAAAAGACGAAGAAAAGGAAGAGGAAGAAAGAGGAGAAAGAGGGAATGGAGGAGAAGACACATAAAGACGACTTTATGGAGGAGGAGGAAGAGGAGGAGGAGGAGGAGGAGGAAGAGGAGGAGGTAAGAAAACAAGAGCAGTGTTGAGAAAGTCAACAGGAGAAAGGAAAGAGAAGCAGATGGAGAGAAAATGAGGGAAGAGATAAGACAGTTGACCCACGACATTTGACCCACGACCTCGAAAACAAATTAAAATGAAAGAAAGAAAAATAGGAATGGCTTAAGAGGACACGAGAGAAAATATGCTCAGCATTGGCCTGAATGTTACGTAAATATATGTAGAATTTACACATGTATGCATGTGTACGTATGTGTATACATGTATACGGGATGTACGCAAATTTGTACGCAAATTATGTATAGGTATGGTGATTGTATCGTATCTGTGGGTTTGTGTCCATATCCTCTTTCTCTCTCTCTCTCTCTCTCTCTCTCTCTCTCTCTCTCTCTCTCTCTCTCCCTCACACACATAAATACACGCGCGGACACACACACGCATGTATGCACACACACACACACGCACCCACACACACGCGCGCGGGCACACGCACACACACACACACACTTACACACAGAAGTATAATCACACACACATGGACACACATGCACACACTTACACACACACACACCCATGACCACACATATACACACACACACACACACACACACACACTCGTGCGCGCACATGCACACACACACACATTGTATTGTACATACATATAAGTCTACAAGTACCAGTATCAAAAGGCGATCTCCCTCTCTGACACGGACAATGTACTGAACATATATGCAAGTGTACATCTATTTGAGCGGAGGAACAAGTAATAAACACAGATTTCCTGAATAAATTGCAACTTCGGTTCAAACTGCACGTACTTTCACATCCTTGACAAACGAAAACAACAACAACAACAACGATAACAACTTACTCGAAGAGTAGTTGAACTGTCGAAGTCAGGCAATAATCCCCTTTCAACTCCCATAAACACATCTTTCAACTCTCGTCTATCTTCTTAATCCACTTTAATCCACCCGGAAGACTTCTCGCGTGGATCTGAAGCCACAGAAATCCACCAAGAAGAAGAAGACATCGACGGTGGATCTTCAATACGGTGACCCCCCTAAGAGTCCTTTTCCATTTGCCGTCAGGCGATTTTATTCAACCAAAGACGATTTCCTGTACCCGGTAGGGTTCCATTGACACGTGACCCGGGTCCGTAAGAGTTCTCGGACATCTGAATAAAATCTCCTGAAGAGGGGTACCCCAGAACCTATGACGGGAGGTTACCGAATTGAAACGAACTCGGACCACACAAAAAAAGATAAGAATATTTCTTCGCTGTGGAATGTTAGTCATCGTCCCCGCTACGTGACCACAAAGCCTCCAGCTCGATCCTCAACAGTCGCTGGCAACAGCCACTTACCCTGATTATCCACACACCCAAGGCACAGGTGTGTGTGTGTGTGTGTGTGTGTGTGTGTGTGTGTGTGTGTGTGTGTGTGTATGCGTGTGTGTGTGTATGCGTGTATGTATGTATGTATGCGTGTGTGTGTGTGTGTGTGTGTGTGTGTGTGTGTGTGTGTGTGTGTGTGTGTGTGTGTGTGTGTGTGTGTGAGTCTATGCGTGTGTGTGTATTCGTTTGTGTGTGTATGTATGCGTGTGTGTGTGTGTGTGTGTGTGTGTGTGTGTGTGTGTGTGTGTGTGTGTGTGTGTGTGTGTGTGTGTGTGTGTGTGTGAGAGAGAGAGAGAGAGAGAGAGAGAGAGAGAGTGAGAGAGAGAGAGAGAGAGAGAGAGAGAGAGAGAGAGAGAGAGAGAGAGAGAGAGATTCACCACGGTCTTCAACCACGTGCTGAACTCATGATCGACAGCTATTTCCCTCCCGGATGAGAGCTCTAAGCTCGTATATGGCCCGATCTATGGGTAATGATGTGACCTTACACGCACACACACACACCCAACTCCCCGCCCACGAGAGTTGGAGTAACGACTCGCAGCGCAGCGATATTGAAACTATTCCAGCCCTGGGCGGGATTCGAACCCGGGCCGCCGTAGTGGCGGCCGGGAACTCTACCAACTGCACCACGAGTCATGTGTGTGCGTGTGCGTGTGTGTGTGTGTGTATGTGTGCGTGTGTGTGTTAAGGGAGTAAAAATGCCGCGTCTTGGGTAAAATGTCTCATTGGGTTAAGTGAAGGTTTAGGGAGCGGCTCTTAACTGGGAATGACGTGGTAAGGGAGATTAAGTAGGGTTAACAGCCTGACTCCCCCAAGGCTGTGTATTCCTCTTATCATCCTGTGAGACATTAGCGTAACAGACACCTACGTACAGCCACAGGCAAAAGCTTTCATCCATCCTGAGTATGTCGTGATACAAAATTAAAATTCTTTTTCTGACTATTTTTTTGTTTTGTTATTTATTCGTAAGAAAATTAATTATCTGACTGGAAGCTAAATACTGTAGAAGGGAAGATAATATGTCAGAGAGAGAGAGAGAGAGAGAGAGAGAGAGAGAGAGAGAGAGAGAGAGAGAGAGAGAGAGAGAGAGAGAGAGAGAGAGAGAGAGAGAGAGAGAGAGAGAGAGAGAGAAAGGGAGGAAGAGAGAGAAAAAGAGAGGGAGAGAGAGAGAGAGAGAGAGAGAGAGAGAGAGAGAGAGAGAGAGAGAGAGAGAGAGAAAGAGGGAGGAAGAGAGAGAAAAAGAGAGGGAGAGAGAGAGAGAGAGAGAAAATCATATTGATGTGAGAATTATTAAGTGGGTCAAAATTTTTACTCATTACTATATATATCAACTATGTACACATACATAAACACACACGCATACACACATACTCGTAGAGAGAGAGAGAGAGAGAGAGAGAGAGAGAGAGAGAGAGAGAGAGAGAGAGAGAGAAAGAGTGAGAGAGAGAGAGAGAGAGAAAGTGAGAGAGAAAGAGAGGTGGAGAGAGTGAGGTGGAGAGAGGTAATGAGAGAAAGAGAGAAGAGAGAGGTGAGAGAGAAATAGGTAAAGACAAAGAGAGGTGGAGAGAGAGGGAGAGAGAGAAAGAGAAAGACAGGTAGAGAGAGAGAGAAGAGAGAGAGAGAAGAGAGAGAGCGAGAGGTGTAGAAGGGCACAACCACACGCAGTGTCAACAATCTACAAGTCCTCTTCACACCTTAACACATACATGTAACCAAGTAACCTAAACAAGGATTTCCTCCATGTAGATGTCATTCGGGGGAGACGCACATAAACCACGTCCCTCTCCTCGGCCCGACACGACAACATCCGCCTAATGTAACCAAAGAACATTTGTACAAACAGATGATTCTATTCGCACCTCGCCTGACCTCCCTTCCCTTCCCCTCCCCCTCCTCCTCCTACTTCCCCCTCCCGCCTTCCCCCCTCCTCCTCCCCTTCCCCCTCCTCCTTCTCCCTCCCCCGTCCCGCTCCTCCTCCTCTTCCCCCTTCTCCTTCCCCCTCCCTCTCCTCCTTCCCCCTTCTCCTCCTCCCTTCCCCCATTCCTCCTCCTCCTCCCCTTCCCCCTCCTCCTTTTACCCCTTCCCCCTCCTCCTCTTCTCCCTCCCCTTCCCCCTCCTCCTCCCCCTCCCCTCCCCCTCCTCCTTCCCCCTCCCCCACCTCCTCCTCCTCTTTCCCCCCTCCTCCTCCTCCTTCCCCTCCTTCCTGTAGACAAACATACAGACGGACATATGTACATATTGCTCTCCCTTCCTCTCTCCCTTCATCCATCTCTCTCTCTCTACTAGACGTGTACGCACATGTATGCACAGTACACACACACACACACACAAATACACTCGCATGCACACACACAAAAATATCTATACAGTATGTGCACATAAACATATACAATCACAAAGTAGTTTATTAAGATAAATTTGTAACACAACATAGGAGAAAAATAAAATAATAAAATAAAATGTATTGTCATACTCTTCAGATTTTATTCTGGTGAATAAAAGAAGATTTTATTCAGCTTTAGGGGACGTCACATCATACAGCCGGATAAAATATCCTATAAAAAAAAAAAAAAAAAATCAAGTGGCCTACTTCAGACACTTGATTCTGGCTGACGCCAGTGATTTTATTCTTCGCGGGATGATGACGTCACCTTAAGACGTCTCTTTTTTAGTGACGCTCTCAGGGGAATCCGATACAGCTCTGCCGCTGCGCCCTCCGCACAGGTGAGAAGGTCAAGGGCGACCATGGGGTACATACCGACAGTGCCCTAAGGTATTTCATCTAATCACAGAGTGATATATACAGTATATGTACATTATATATGTATACATAAACACACACACACACACACACACACACACACACACACACACACATATATATATATATATATATATTTATTTGTATATTTCGGCAGCAGGTTTTCCTGTAGACAGATTTCATTAAAGAAAATAGCAACTGATGCATTGATGATCTTCTTGTGTAGATTTTCAAGACGTCTAACTATAGACTTGGCTTTAGGAGGTAAGTTTGCTATCGCTGGTCCAAAGGACATGATTCAAACTCAGAAGGAAGAAAAGTAGAGTTTTAGTGGTGCTTGACGTTTCGTACACTGTACATTTTCAAAAGCAATGACAAAGGTCAGAATACATAGACTTTATATACTAAAAGAGAGGAGCATAGTTAGCATAAAGGATTCCAATAGGGAATCGTGGTTTGAGGGAACCTATGGGAGAGCAGAACGCCGCATAAGGGTCCGCCAATACACACATACACACACACACACTTGCGGCGAAGGTCGAGGTGAGGGCGGTTCGAATCCTGCCACCAGTGAAGTTGAACCAAGGACATGGTTCATTAAATTCCACGCTACAAAGCTCTCTGTGGGGCACCGTCCTAGCCTACCGACAGGGGGGAGTGTGTGACGTTAAACCATATCATCAGCATATATATATATATATATATATATATATATATGTATATATATATATATGTATATATATATATGTATATATATATATATATATATATATACTGTATATATGTGTATGTTTGTATATCAATTGAATAAGGATCTTTAAGTACCCATTCGCGGCTGCTGTACGGATACAAACGCTTGCCCACATTACACTCCATAAATGCATTGAAGACAAGAAATCTTCTTTCATTTGACATTGAAGGAAGCAAACTTCTGAGAAAAAATACTAAATAAAACTTTATTTTATTCAGCTGAGGGGGAAAACCCCTGCGTGACTCCTGAAGGTAAAGAAATTTTGAATGGAGCTTCTTCCAGTCGAAGCTCTTGGCGAGGCCTTAGGTTCTCAAGATCACATATTCTTGTGACTGTGAGAGCTCGGCGTCACATGTCTGGGTCCTCGTTAGAAGGTAATATTTGGAACGTGTCCTCCTGGAGTCCTAATCGTGTCTCTTCAAATGACCGTGGCATCAAGGACACCTCCGTCCATTCCAGAGGTCCTGTGTATGATGAAGATTCTGTGGAGGTCTGGGTCCTCGTTAGAAGGCAATATCTGGAACGTGTCCTCCTGGAGTTCTAATCGTTTCTCTTCAAATGACCGCAGCAACAAGGAAACCTTCGTCCACTCCAGAGGTCCTGTGAACGATGAAGATTCTGTGGAGGTCTGGGTCCTCGTTAGAAGGCAATATCTGGAACGTGTCCTCCTGGAGTCCTAATCGTGTCTCTTCAAATGACCGTAGCATCAAGGACACCTCCGTCCATTCCAGAGGCCCTGTGCACGATGAAGATTCTGTGGAGGTCTGGGTCCTCGTTAGAAGGCAATATCTGGAACGTGTCCTCCTGGAGTTCTAATCGTTTCTCTTCAAATGACCGAAGCATCAAGGACACCTCCGTCCATTCTAGAGGTCCTGTGCATGATGAAGATGCTGTGGAGGTCTGGGAAGAGCTGAGAGAGAACCTTCCTTCGGAAACGCTTTCCACAGGGCTCGTGGGAATGCGTGAAGAATCTCATTGTGTGGTTCTCCGTGAAGTACGTAAAGAGGACTGTGGGATATAGAGACACGAGAAGAAGTCCCACTTGGCACCCGATGCCGCCCTCGTTGCTGCTCCAGGTCATAATCAGGTTGGCCACGGTAGCAAGGTCGCTCAGGGCGTGGAAGAGGGTTGCGGACCAGAGCATGCCGAAGTAGTGCGGGTAGTTACGACCCCCAATACACACACCCAGCACAGGGCAATGATGGTCCTTCTCCCTAATACACACGCGGCACTTTGAGCAGTGACTATCGCGTGGGCCCTGGTAGAACCGGCAAACGGGGCAGAATCCGTCCACGAAACCTGACTCTACGTCGTGTAGGTCGTCGTCCTTATTCCAAGGACCTCTCCCGGAGGTCCCTCTCGATCCACAGGCAGAGAAATAAAAAGGACAGAGCCAGGAGCTGCGGGAACAGAACAAGTTCTCCTGGGGATATCTTGATCCAAAAAAGGTCCTTGACCGGCGATGAAAAGAAAGAAGATGGCTACCCAGGCTGCTGGGAGCAGAATCCTTATTGCGTGAAGTTCATTATCCTCTTGACAACTTCGGTGAGAGAGCGGGTGCAGAAGGCATCGAAGGTAATCCAGCGATCTTCGAGCTCAGATAAGGGGTCCGAAGATGAGGAAACATGCCAATCCCCACACCTTATCTCTAACATATAAACACATTCATACACCCAAAAATGTGTTTATGTTTGCACATACACACACACACACACACACACACACACACACACACACACACACACACACACACATATATATATATATATATATATATACATACACATATATATATACTGTATATGTATATGTATATACATACATACACACACACACACACACACACACATATATATATATATATATATATATATATATATATATATATATAAATATATATACACTGTATAAGTCTATATAAAATTATGGTGAAAATAATGGTGTAAAAAATATCCTAGAAAAAAATCTGCAAGACGAACGCATCATTCACAAGAACGGGAAACAAACATCACGCACAAATACAAACAACTACAAAACAAAACGAAAGGAAGTTAAAAGTCTTAAGGTTTAAATTAATCCGATTAATCACTTTCGTCACGATGACGTACTTTAGAATCTTTATTCTGGCTGATGGTACATTATTTTATTCATGTGAGTGGAGGGGAGAGGAGGAGGAGGGGGAGAGGAAGAGGAGGAGGGGAGGAGGAGTAGGAGGGGAGGAGGAGGGGAGAGGAGGAGGGGAGGAGGAGTAGGAGGGGAGGAGGAGGGGAGAGGAGGAGGGGAGGAGTGGAAGGAGAGGAGGAGGAGAGAGAGGAGGAGTGGAAGGAGAGGAGGGGGAGAAAGATGGGAGAGGCGGAGAAAAATGGGAGAGGCGGAGAAAAATGGGAGAGGAGGAGGAGGAGGAAGAGGAAGAGGGGCAAGGAGGGTGGAGGAGGAGGAGGAGGAGGAGGAGGGTCAACGAAGCGATGAAAGTTAAGGGTAAGATTTAAACTCCTTGTATTCCTCTTGATCCCTTTCCGCGTGACCAATCTCATTGACTCCCTCCACTCCAAAACTCCAACGGGGGGTGGGGGGTGGGGTGGGGGGGGGAGGAGTTGTGGTGGCCCATTGGTTGCAGTGCTCGGCTCACAGCCTGACCTTCGATATAACACGCCACGTATACATTCCGTTCATTTATTGTTTTATATTACTTCTTTATTAAATTTATTCATTTATATATATTTTGGCTAAAATTTCGCCATTCATTTATCATTTTATTCCACTTGTTTATTAAGTGTATTTATATATCTATTTTTTCTTTTTTAAAGTTTCGCCATTCACTGTTCTATTCTACTTGTTTATTAAATTTATTTTATTTATTTATTTGCTTATTTATTCATTTGTTTTTGGCTAAAGTTTCGCCAAACTAAAATGGGCAGACCTTACCCGAAGCCCCAGGGAAACCGGCAACGATCTCCGAGCCTTCCCATAGATCATTTGGAGAATAGATTGTTCCTCTGTTGCCCGTGTTGTGTGAGCGTGGTGTCTGTGTTGTGTGAGTGCTATCACGTCACAGGAGGAGAGGAGCCGTCACCGGTTGTCAGCTCTCCTTTTGAGAGAGAGAGAGAGAGAAAGAGAAAGAAAGAGAGAAACTGACAGAGGTGATGTGAAATGGTTTAACGTCACACACTCCCCCCTATCTGGAGGCTAGGACGGTGCCCCTCACAGAGGGCTTTGTAGCGTGGAATTTAATGAACCATGCCCTTGGTCCAACTCCGCTGGTGGCAGGATTCGAACCGCCCTCACCTCGACTTTCGTCGCAAGTAACGACGCCCTAACCCGCTCAGCCAGCGACAGAGTGAAAAAAAAAAAAAAAAAAAAAAAAAAAAAAAAAAAACAGGCTCTACCCAACCCAACTTTGCCTTCTTTCCTCCCTCCTCCTCCTCCCTTCCTCCCTCCTCCTCCTCCTCCTTCCTCCTCCTCCCCAGGTCAATCCCACCCTTACCCAGCACGATAACATCACCCAACAGCGCTGGGCTGTATCCAGTTTCGGACTGTTTATTCCTCAGTTCCCCCCAGCGGGTCTATGGGAACCCATAGACAGGTGGGGCACCACCAGCTGTGTACAAATTTATGACACACCCTGTAGTGTCCCTCTCCCTCAAGAGTCCCCTTAGCTGAATAGAATCGTCTGAACCAGTAATTATAGTGTGGTATATCTTTCTCTGTTATGACTACCGATAGGTGATTATATATATATATATATATATATATATAATATATATATATATGTGTGTGTGTGTATACAAGGTATATATACATATACACACACTATATATATACACATACACACAGTGAAAACAAGAGATCATTTGACTTCTATATTTCGCCTACCGACTGCAGCCCTCTTCAGGAAAGTACAAGATAGTCGAAAGTGATAAGACATATACTCTTCTGATATAAGGAGGGGAATGTAACAGGAACATGGACAGCTTCCATAACGGGCCAGATGACCTCACACAAGGTCATGATTAACATGTCAATTCGCAAAATTATCTTACGCCAACGCCTGATTGAAACAATTATAAAAAATGAAATTAAAATAAGATAAATATCAATAAAAAAATAGACAGTATGTGTGTGTTTACTTAATTTTTCAGAAAAAAAAAAAACAAAAAAAAAACGCTTGAATGGTCCCGTCTCTCAATCAAGCAATCTTGTGTGTGTGTGTGTGTGTGTGTGTGTGTGTGTGTGTGTGTGTGTGTGTGTGTGTGTGTGTGTGTGTGTGTGTGTGTGTGTGTGTGTGTGTGTGCGCGCACGTGTTTAACGACAGGAGGCAACGCACTGAGGGAAGCAACTAATCATGATAAATCGAAAGACAAGTATCAACCCTTGACGCTATCTTCCCAAACCAAAGAATATAATTATATTCATATAAATCTATGATTACTATGACATTACTATTATTATATTTGTTATTGCAATTCGTTGTTATTACTATCCCTTTATAAAGGGGAAATGGCTATTTGGTGTATATATGTATTGAATATTATAACTATTATAAGATTATTATTATTATCATTATTATTATTATTACTATTATTATCATCAGGTTTATCATTGTCATCATAAGCATTGCTTCTAATTCCTATTCAGCAAAAATTATACAAAATAATTTCTATCTCCATAAATATCTGTATTTCTATTTACTACCTTCACTAGTAATATAAATAGCACATAATAATACCGATAACAGCTATAACAACTGCAAGAATCATGTCAACCTTGATTATAATTACAAACATCACAAAAACAAATAAACGAATACACACGAATAACGAATAAACAAACGGACAAAACAAAAACAAATAATCCCTCCCTCCACCCTTCATCTCCCTTCTTGGCACCCCTCGCGGTGCCAGACGGGCCTCGGGGTCAGAGGTCAAAGGTCAAGGCGTCGGGGTCAAAGCGGCAGAGGGGTCTTTGTGCCACAGCCCGGCCGCAGGCTGTCAGCCGCAAGCGGTCAGTCGTATTTGCCGCATCCAAGTGGAGGTAAGGCCCCCCCCTGTGAGTGAGTGTGTGTGTGTGTGTGTGTGTGTGTGAATATAATAAATATATATATATATATATATATATATATATATATATATATGTATATATATATATTATATATATATATATATATATATGTATATATATATATATATATATATATATATATATATATACATACACACGCATACATACAAAATCAGGATGTAACTGATTACGGAGGAGGAGTATGCCGACATGAGACTTTTTGGTCCATAACTAGGTCGAATGTGAATAAATAAATAAATAAATAAATAAATAAAAATAAAATAAATAAAATAAATACACAGTGATAATTATAAACAAGCATATGTAACAATAATTTATAAAAAAAATAATGAGTAAAAGAAATACTACATGATAAATGGCAATCATTACAGTATACTGTTTACGTGTTTATCTAAACGAATCTTAAAAGTTCGAACTGTACTACATTGCACTGCCTCTGCAGGAAGTTTATTCCGTTCATTAACTACACGGTTGGGGAAGTTGTTTTTATCCACTTCCAAATTAAATCTACTTACCGATAGTTTGAGACCATCATTTCTTGTCTGATTCGCATTCAGTGTAAAAATGTCGTCACTTTTGATGTTGTCAATTCCCTTTAGAATCTTAAACACCTATACCACATCACCCCTAAGTCTACGCTGCATATTGTCCTTTCTCTTGCCCGAGACCCCATGGAAACAGGCAACGATCTCCAAGCCTTCCCATAGATCACTTAGAGAATATATGGGCCCTCTGTTGCCCGTGTTGTGTGAGAACGGCGTCTGTGTTGTGTGAGTGTTATTACGTCACAGGAGGAGAGCAGCCATCACCTGTTGTCAGCTCTTCTTATGAGAGGAGAGAAAGAGATAGAATATTTATATATATATATATATATATATATATATTATCATATATATATATATATATATATATATATATATATATATATTATATATATCATTATATATATATATACATATATATTATTTATATATATACATATACACACACACACACACACACACACACACACACATATATATATATATATATATATATATATATATATATATATATATGCAATAAAAACACTAGGAGCGTGTGTTCACAAATGCGTAAATAACCACTAGGAAAAGTAAACTAACGAAGCAGAGCGCTTTCGTATAATTACATCTTCAGATGTAATTATACGAAAGCGCTCTGCTTCGTTAGTTTACTTTTTCCTAGTGGTTATTTACGCATATATATATATATATATATATATATATATATATATATATATATATATATATATATATATATATATATATATGTGTGTGTGTGTGTGTGTGTGTGTGTGTGTGTGTGTGTGTGTGTGTCACAGGAACGACTCCTTGTTGGAGTGGCAATACGAAGTGAACAACGGGTGATAATAAAGCCGAATGAAATGGAAGAAGGAAAAGAAGTGGAAAGTGATATGAATGTGAAAATGGATGAAGAAGAATTGGCCAAAGATTACGAAGAAGAAGAAAAAGAAGAAGAAAAGAAAAAGACGAAGAAAAACGAAGAAAAGATGAAGAAAAAGAAGAAGAAAAAGAAGAAAAGGAGGAGAAAAGAGAAGAAGAAAGGAGAGAGAAGAAAAAGAGAAAAGAGAAAGAAGAAAAGATAAAGAAGATGAAGATCAAGAAAACAATACGGTAGGAGAAGAATGAGAAAGAGGGGTCTAATCCCTATTAGCGGGATGAAACGGCGCTCACGTTCCCTGGCAGGCAGCACAAACATTAATCCCGACGGTGATGGATCGGCAGCAGCGAGGTCCTGTCACAGGGGCTGCGCGCGCGAGAACCCCAGGTGACGATGGTGATTTACACGAGTCTCTACCTTTGTGATTTTTTTTTAGCTTATTTTTTTTCTCGTAAATTTTTTGTCTGCCAGCTGTACGAAAATGACTATTCGTTTATTTGCTGATTTGTTTACTTTTTAGTAATGTGTTACCTTCCTCTACCTTTGTGATTTTTTTTTTCTCGTGAATTTTTTGTCTGCCAGCTGTATGAAAATTACTATTTATTCGTTTACTTGCTGATTTGTTTATTTAGTAATGCGTTTCCTTCCGGTAATAATTATAATAGCATTATTAATGATAATAATAATAATGATAATAATAATAATAATTATAATAGTAATAATGATAATGACAATGATAATAACAACAATGATGGTGATAATAGCAATAATAATAATAATAACAATAATATTATTATTATTAATAATAACAACAATAATAATATAATGACAATAATAATAATAATAATAGTAATGACAATAATATTGATAATAGAGACAATAATGATAATGATAACGATAGTATTAACAGTGGTAATAATATAACACGAATTACTATATTTTGGTATAAGGTTATGAATCTATGGCTAATATGTTAAGTTGGCTTAGTTTAGGTAAAATATTACGAATATCGAAAGAATTCAATGTTATTACATTTTCTGACCAATTATATAAAAAAATCCTTTGTTAGTATCCGGTTTTTAAATACACACACACACACACACACACACACACACACACACACACACACACACACACACACACACACACACACACGAGCCTGAATCTTGTAATGAGAATCACGGGAAAGGATTCTGAGCGAATCACAAGAACAAATAAATCCCTTCCCAGGGGCTAAATCCTCTCATCAAAGCGCACGGAATCCCCCCAGGGGAGGTGGGAGTGGGGGGAGGGGGGCAGGGGGTAGGGAGTCGGTCGAGGAGGGAGTGGGTGAGCGGGGTGAGGTGTTGATGTACACGACCAGACGTCGCGTCGTCTATCGTACAACATTAATTGTTGTCACTGTTGATTGTTGGCACTGCGAGATTTTTCCTGAGGTGTCAGACTGTTGTCACTGACAAAAGCCTGCACCATGTTGGCACTGTGAGATGGTTCCCGAGGTGTCAGACTGTTGTCACTGACTAAAGCCCGACAACATGTTGGCACTGTGAGATTGTTCCCGAGGTATCAGACTGTTGTCACTGACAAAAGTCTGACACCATGTTGGCCTTGTTGGCACTGCGTGATCGTTCATGAGGTGTCAGACTGTTGTCACTGACAAAAGCCTGACATCATCACCCTTTCCTGTCGCCAGGCGATTTTATTCACATCTATGACACCACCTCCGAAGGGGGGTTGTTGTGGCCTAGTGGTTGACGTGCTCGACTACCAAAGGTCGTCACAAACGATCCTTCTTTACGTCAGTTGGAGCTTTGTTTCATACAAAGGTCACCTTTGCCCTGAATACTAGGACAGCCGTTGGGGATCGAAATCGGGACTACACAGTTAGGGAATGATTATACAATACATGTTTGTGAGGAATTTATTATAAATTTTGTAGGTAATACATTCTCAGGTCCCTTCCCCGTGTAAAATTCAATAGATTAATTATACATTGCCCCACCAACCACACGAATCACTTCAACGATTTTATTCTGGCTGACGCAAGACTATTTTATTCACCTTAACTCAGACCCTGTTCACACTTGCGGTTTCACCCGCCGCGGATCAATCCGTGGCGGTTGAATTCCAGTATAAGTCAATACAGACGTTCATACACAACCGCGCAGTTTTTCTATGATTGTGCGGTACCGCCGCGGTTTCCGTGCGGTTCGAACCGCTAGTGTGAACGGGGCTTAGGGACCCAACGCTGAGATCGACCTCCCTGAGTCTATCTCAGGGGCCCCTTAGGGTCGATCAGTCCTTCGAGCCCCCGGAGTCGTAAATATATAAATAAATAAATAATTTTTATTTATTAATATAAAGGATAAATAAATGGGCAAACGTATCAATAAAGATGAATATATAGATAAATGTGGCAAATGTTTCTCAAATAACAGTAACAATAATACAATGATAATGATAATAATAACAATAATGATAATAGTAGTAATAGTGAAAATAACAATGATAATAGTGATGATAATAATAAAAATAATAGTATAGTGAAAATAACAACAATAAGTGGTGATAATAATAATAATAATAATAATAATGGTAATATTAATAACACTAGTAATAATAATAACTATAAAGGCAATAATAATAATAATAATAATAATAATGATAATAATAATACGCCTTCATTTGTCTTCTCCATTGTGTTCACCTGCCGCCAGGGGATTTTATTCGTCTCTCTGTAACCCTTTTAGGAGCCGAGGAATCAAAGCATTCCGATACACCGCCATTGTTGTTGTTGTTGAAGGAATACATCGCTATTGTTGTTGTTGTTGTTGTTGGGTCAATACAGGTCAGCCGGGAAGTGACACAACAACAACAGTGACAGTGTCAACCTCTTACGACACACGTGTCATGTCAGATGTTGTGTCAGCTGACGTGGAGTCCAACTGACTGTTGTCTGACGATTTCATTACAAAGGATCACAAAGGAGCATGCCGACTTGAGACCTTTTGGTCCATAACTAG
>NC_134791.1:9114672-9117172 GCF_046742065.1 Oratosquilla oratoria | reverse complement strand
GACAACACCCCTCCTTCCAACACTACTGACAACCTTTATACCACCACTACCAGCTCAGGGACAACATTGCTTCTTCCAACACTACTGGCAACAACCTTTCCACCACCACCACTACCCCTACTAACTCAGTGACAACATCACTCCTTCCAACACTAATGACAACAACCTTTATACCACCACTACCAGCTCAGTGACAACATTGCTTCTTCCAACACTACTGACAACAACCTTTCCACCACCACCACTACCCCTACTAAGTCAGTCACAACATCACTCCTTCCAACACTAATGACAACCTTTCCACCACTACCACCACAACCACCACCAACTCAGTGACAGCATCCCTCCTTCCAACACTGCTGGCAACAACCTTTCCAACACCAACTGCTCCTCACATCAACTCCTATCAAGATGGTACACGGCTCACAGCTGTGGCGCGTTGGTTTCGTCCTCAATTCATGCTGCGCGGGTCAGGGTTTGAGGTCAATGGGTGTAGGTAATTGCCGCTTGGGCTGGCAGTCCTAGCAAATAGGGTAAAGGTGACATTTTCGGCAAAGCTAAACGTCTCCTAGCGTAAGATAATATATATATATATATGGTTACTTTTGTAGGAGAGGGAGAGAGAGAGAGAGAGAGAGAGAGAGAGAGAGAGAGAGAGAGAGAGAGAGAGAGAGAGAGAGAGAGGAGAGAAAGGGAGAGAGAGATAACGAAATATATGAAACGGAAAAAAATATATAAATGACTACTCTCTCCATTTCCACCACCATCACTACCACCACCACCATTATGAACCTAAAATTCATCTGTCGGTATCGTAAATTACCACCATTATCACCATGACGACGCCGTCCAATCGATGACGCAATACCACCACCACGAGCTAATCACCTTCAATACGGTGACCCTTTGTTCGATCGTCAGACGATTTTATTCACCTGAAGATGGCGTACGGGAGGGGGGCGGGAGGGACCGCGACCCCTCCCCACGCAAGGTACCGGGTCAGCCCCCCCCACGCCCTCCCCCTCCTGGTGATTAAAATCGCCTGGCGCCAAAGGGAAATGGAGGCGTCACCGTATTGAAGGTGGTAACCTTTTGTTCCCGAAGTTCACAGCCTTGGCACACGATGGCACTGTGCCAGTCTCGTTGCATGACGGTGCCAACGCTCGAGGGAGATAGAGTCATGCATGCATGCATGCAGGCACGCGCACACACGCACATGCACGTGTACGCATACATTACACACACAGACACGTGTATGCACATCTACACATATATACACGTGCATGCACATCTATATATCGGCTACACACATACGCACAAACACGTACATGTGCTACACACATACACGCACATGTATGCATACACATACACACGCACATGCACATGTACACATAGTCTACACACACATACACGTGCATGCACATCTACACATATTACACGTGCATGCACATCTATATATCGGCTACACACATACACACAAACACGTACATGTACTACACACATACACACACATGTATACATACATACATAAAGGTTATATACACACACACGCACACATAGACTACACATACATACACGCCCATGCAAATCTACACATATATACACGTGCATGCGCATCTACAAATCGGCTACACACATACGCACACACACACACACACACACACATACACACACATACACACACACACACGCACACACACACACAGAATCCTTGTCAGCGGCCCATTCTCACTACTCCATTAATCTCCCACTCCTCCTCCTCCTCCTCCTCCTCCACCATATCTCCTTCCCTCCACGTCAGCCCTCCTAATGAAATCCCACCCTCCCTACCCCGACCCCCCTCCATGACCCTCCCCTTCCACCCAACCACTCCCTCCTTGAGTACCACTATAGTACCACTATCTCTACTTTCCCGACACTATAATCCAACTTAATTCCTTGGCACTGGAGTTCGTGATCACATCTCCATGAGGGGCACCTCCTCCTCCTCCTCCTCCTCCTCCTCCACCACCTCCTCCATTCGTCAGATAAACAGAATTTCCTCGAAGTACAACATATACAGGAGGAGCGTAGGGCAAAGTCTTTGGTCAATACAAGGCCCCATTTTTTTTTTTTTTTGAACACGTGGTTTCTTTGTTCGTCAGTTTTGGGTGCATGTGGACTTCCGTGCCAAGTTTGGTAAATGCGAGATGAGAAATAGCGAACTTTTTAGTTTACTAAATATTTTCGCATTTATGTAGACGCACATACACAAACACACACACACACACACACAGACACATACATACACACACACACACGCCCTGCAAATCACATGACATACAAAGATGGATTCGAACCAGAGATCTCTAACGTTTATATAACGTTGACGCCTAGGCGACGTACTTCCCATTTTCTATTCTGCCTAATCCCAGACGATTCTATTCACCGGACACTGAAGAAAACGGGATCCCGGTCGTCCGCGACCCCATTTCCCAGCTAAATAAAACCTCCAAACAAT
>NC_134791.1:9092172-9099672 GCF_046742065.1 Oratosquilla oratoria | reverse complement strand
AAACGAAAAAATACATCTTAGAAATATATTCAGAATAATAATAATAAAAAAAAATCAGGATGCTGAAGGATGGGTTGGATGTTGGCATGGGAGATGAGCATCAACGATTCCATACAACTGATGGGGTTTCGATCGGTGAGGACCCCCCCACACACACACACTCAGGTCGCAGACAAGATAAATATGTATATATATATATATATATATATATATATATATATATATAGTTAAATAAAATAAATTGATCCAAGACTGGTAAGAAAGGAAGAGAAAAGACAAACCAAAACAAGACAGAGGAACACAAAAGAAAAGAAAACAGGACAAAATAGGACACGGCAAGACAAAGACAATCTATATCGGAGCAAGACACGACAAGAGAAGACAAGAGAGGAAGAGATAAGACAAAAAAAGAAAAAAAGAAAAAGAAAAAGTGGGACAAAGTAGGACAAGCCAAGCCAAGACTAAAGACAGCACGCCACGACAAGGCAGAAGACAAGACAAAATATGACAAGCTCAGGGGCAGAGTAAGAAAAATAAGAAAAAACGCGCTGACGGACAAACTCAACAGATATCATTCACAAGGTAACACAAACAGCCCTCCATTCTCCTCCACACACTCCCTTCTTCCCTCCACACACTCCCTCCTTCCCCTCCACACACTCCCTCCCCTCCCCTCCACACTCCTCCATTCTCTTCCACACACTCCTTCCTTCCCCTCGACACACTCCCTCCTTCCCCTCCACATACTCCTTCCTTCCTCCACACAATCCCTCCTTCCCTCCACACACTCCCTCCTTCCCTCTACACCCCCTCCTTCTCCTCCATACTCCCTCCTTCCCTCCACACTCCACACACTCCCTCCTTCCCTCTACACTCCCTCCTTCTCCACACTCCCTCCTTCCCTCCACACTCCCTCCTTCTCTTACACACTCCCTCCTTCCATCCACACCTCCTCCTTTCCTCCACACACTCCCTATTTCCCCTCCACAAGTCCTCCTTCCCTCCACACACTCCCTCCTTCCCCTCCACATCCCCTCCACACTCCGTCCGCTTCTCGTGCCCATGTCTTACGTTAACCACAGGATTTCTGTCCTCCTCTTCCTCCTCCATCTCCACCTCCTCTCTTTCCTCCACCTCCTCTTTTCTCTTTTTGGCCGCGTTTTTTCCACCTCTTCTTCCTCCTACGTCATCTCATCCACTTCCTCCTCTTCCACTCTTCCTCCTCTACCTGTACTCCAGCTTCCACCACCTCCTCCTCCTCCATTTCTTCCTCCCTCCCTTCACCTGTCGCCAGGTGATTTTAATCAGTTGTTGGCGCCAGAAGATTTAATTCATCTGAAGCCATGACCTGACAAACGAACCTGACTTTCCTTAGCGGAGCCGGTAACCGAACCACACTGGGCAAGGCGACTTCAACCCGTCCCGCATATGGGAAGGGGCATGGAGGGCCGCGAATGGCTACAGGAGTCGGTGACTTCGGGACCCGTAGGTCACCCGACGCCATCGTGCGAGCGACGATGAGGTCCGTATTCTTAAACGAAAGCTTCCAAAGGTCACACTATGGTAATCCATAATAAACGGTCTTATGCTAAGAGGAAATAAAGGTAATTTTCTGGTTCGACATCTCTGTGGGTACATACATCCTTCTTGCACTCAACTCCTTGACAACTGGTTTGACTCCTTGACAAGTGTCATTTGATTTGATTTATCTTGGCGACAGGCGATTTTATTCATCTGGGAGGACCCAACTCCCCTCCAAGTCGGCGACGGCTTCTGCGTGATTTTATTCTGGTTGACGTAGAACGATTTTCGTTAAATGGAGAAGGGGGAGGAGGTATGGGAAGGGGGGGAGAGGGGAAGGGGAAGAAGTGAGTGGGAGGGGGAGAAGTGAAGGGGAGGGGATAGGGGAGAAGGGAGGGGATGGGGAGAAGTGAGGAGAAGGGGGAAGAAGGGGGAGTGGGAAGATAGGAGGGCAAAGGGGAAGTGGGGAGAACGTAGAGGAAGGGGGAAGGGGGGAGAACGGAGGGGAAGGAGAAAAAGGGAAGGGAAGGGTGAAGGGGGAGAAGGGAGGGAAAGGGGGAGAAGGGAGAGGAAGGGGGAGAAGGGAGGGGGAAGGGGGAGCAGGGAGGGTGGAGGGGAGAAGGGAAGGGGAAAGGGAGAAGGGAGGGGGAAGGGGAGAAAGGGGAAGGGGGAAGGGAGGGGAAGGGGAAGGGGGAGAAGGGAAGGGGAGAAGGGGGAATGGGGGAGAGGAAGGGGGAGGTGGAGAAGGGAGGAGAAGAGGGAGAAGGGAAGGGAACGGGGAAGGGGAAAAGGGGAAGGGGAGAAGGGGAAGGGGAGAAGGGGAAGGGGAGAAGGGAAGGGAACGGGGAAGGCGAGAAGGGAGGGGAAGGGGAAAGGGGGAAAGGGAAGGGAAAGGGAAAAGGAGGAATGAGGGAGGGGGAGGTGTGGGTAGGGGAAGAGAAAAGTGGGGAAGTGAGAGGAAGGGGGAATGGGGGAGAAGGGAGGGGGGAGAGGTGAGAAGAGGGGCGTGGTCAAAGAACTGAAGGCTTTGAAGGGACGTAAACACGTTTCAGGACTTCGCAAAGTCCTGAAGGGAAACTTCAGACTGATGAAGCCATTTGTACTCGGCCTGGTCTTCGCTCGCCCCCCCAAGGGGGATGTTGTGGTCCGGTAGGTACAGGGCTGTGCCCGCGTACTGAAGGTCAAGCGTTAAGTTCCTACCACCGCTGCCACCATCACTACCACCACCACCACAAACACCACAGACATGGTCACAGTCAAGTACATAAACATTCTTAAGCCTAGAATTAGGATGTGAACGGTGATTTTCGCCCGTAAATTTCGCCCGTAAATTTCGCCAACAAATTTCGCCGACACATTTCGCCAAAAAAATTCGTCGAGAAATTTCGCCAAAAAAAAAAAAAAAAAAAATCTTCGACAAATTTCACCAACAAATTTCACAAGAGCACATCTCACCTCGCTTGACCTTGTCGGTGCTATCATGCACACGTTGTACTGTTTTCAATAGTACAAAATTACCATTACAATATGTACTCAGTACCAATACACTCAATAACAAACCATGGAGTTATTGAACAAATTCGACCAGAAAAAAATCTATAAAGGATATGAATATATCAAAGAAGTTTCTGACCAGATGTACCCTGAAGACTCGAACACCCACCCAACCGCCCATCATCGACCTAGGCCATAAAAAAAAAAAAAAAAAAAAAAAAATAGTACCCAGTCATCGTCATTATAGAGAGCCTGTTCTGCTTTGCATAGTAATGCAGATGAACGTGTTCATGTGTACATTTGCGTGTACACATACATGTACACGTGTACATGTAAGTGTAAGTGTACACGCGTACATACACATGTACATGTACGTATACAGGTGTACATGTATGTGTACAGTCGTGTCTAAACGTACTTTAAGCCTCTTCATCAACGGGTAACACTCATTAAATTCCGTGGCACCCCCCTACCCCTTTGGTAACTAATGTGATCTAACCTATCCCGATTAAGATGCAAGTAAAGATGCAAGTTAACCCCTTAATACACGTGTACGTTTAGTCTATCTGTCGCCAGACGAGTTTAATAAGAAAAAATCCTGTTTGGAGAAACTATCCCTATGAAGCAAGTTTTGAGGATTTAAGTGAAATGAATTAAATCATCTGACGGCAGCTTGAATACATGACCAAAACCGTGAAACTTATCCTACCTGTGCAAAATAAATAAATAAATAAATAAATAAAAAATAAGTAAATACAAAAAAAAAGTAAATAAATAAATAGATAAAAATAATTAATTAAACAAATACGAATTAAATAAATAGATAAATAAAAAACAAACAAAAACAAAATAAATAAAAAAAGATAAAATATGAAATAATAATAATAATGTGTTATTTTGGCTGTTCGTCAGGCGATTTTATTCAACGGGTAGAAACGTCCTCGGTACTACGGAGCAGACGGACTCAGACGTCAGAGTAATTATCTCTTTTAATTGGTGTTAATTGCCAACCACTACAGCCACAGTTTAACATCGAGGATTGGCTCCTGTTGTCAGGTAGTGGTGGTAGGAGTGGTGGTGATGGTGGTGATGGTGACGATGGTGGGAGTAGTGGTGGTGGTGATGATGGTGGTGGTGATGGTGGGAGTAGTGGTGATGATAGTGGTGTTGATGATGATGGTAGTGGTGGTGATGAGGGTGGTGATAGTAGCAGTGGTGGTGATGATGATGGTGGTGGTGATAATGGTGGTGATAATGGTGGTGATGGTAGTGATGATGGTGGTGATGGTGGTCATGATGGTGATGATGATGGTGATGGTGATGATGGTGGTGGTGGTAATGGTGGTGATGATGATGGTGGAAGTGATGGTGGGAGTAGTGGTGGTGATGATGATGGTAATGGTAATGTTGGTGATGGTAGTGATGGTGATGATGGTGATGGTGGTAGTGGTAGTGATGATGATGATGATGATGATGATGATGATGATGATGATGATGATGGTGATGATGATGGTGGTGGTGATGATGGTGATGGTGGGAGTGGTGGTGGTGATGGTGGTGATGGAAGTGGTGGTGGTGATAATGATGGTGGTGGTGGTGATAATGATGGTGGTGGTGATGGTGGTGATGGTGGTGATGATGATGATGGTGGTGATAGAGGTAGGGTGGTTAAGGCGTTAGTAAGGTGGCAGAAAGTTTGGCTGGTTGAGTTCGAATAGATATATATATAGATTCACTATTTAATAAATAAACAAATAATTGAATAGACAAAATATAAATAATAAATCGATAATCAAATAACAAACTGATAATTAATAAACAATCACAAACAGCTACAATGACAATAAGATAAATTAATTATATAAAAATATATTGAATAAATATATAAATAAATCAATCAATAGGAAAAGAAATGGTGTGTAATGTAGATATGGTAATTAAGTAGATTAATCTATTTTTGGTGGAGTGGTCCACTGAGTTGAGTATTCGGCTCATTATCAGTATTGAAAGGATTTATTAGTTGATTTATTTATCTATTTATTCATTTATTTTTTATTACTTCCCCTCCTTCGTTTTTGAAGAAGAAGAAGAAAAGAAGATGAAGAAGAGGAAGATGAAAGAAATAGAAGAGAAAGACGAAGAAAAAGAAGAGGAATATGAAGAAGAGAAAGAAGATGAAAAAGAGGAAGATGAAGAAAAAGAAGGCGAAGAAAAAGAAGAGGAAGACGAAGAAGAGGAAGAAGAAGAAGAAGAAAAAAAGAAGAGGAAGAAGATGAAGAAGCAAGAGATGAAGTCAACTACATGAGAAATGAGAAAAGAAAACGGAAGGAGAGAGAGAGAGAGAGAGAGAGAGAGAGAGAGAGAGAGAGAGAGAGAGAGAGAGAGAGAGAGAGAGAGAGAGAGAGAGAGAGAGAGAGAGAGAGGGAGAGAGAGAGAGGGAGAGAGAGAGGGAGAGAGAGAGAAAGAGAGAGCGAGAGAAAAAGAGAAAGCGAGAGATAGAGAGAAAAGGAGAGTGAGAGAGAGTGAGAGCGAGATAGAGAGAAAGGGAGTGCGAGAAGAGAGAGAGAGAGAGAGAGAGAGAGAGAGAGAGAGAGAGAGAGAGAGAGAGAGAGAGAGAGAGAGAGAGAGAATCAAGTTTGAGGGTGTGAAGCTCAAGGGATGCAACTAAGCAGAAGCCAATTACGACCTCGGATCCGTGGGGAGATTAACCATGAGTCCGTTATGGGGGGATTAAGCCCTTCTGTAGGGGGGGGGAGATCGGGGGGAGAAGAGGGGGAGAACGGGGGGAGAAGAGAGAGGGGGAGGATGAGGGTGATGGAGACCGGCTCTTTGTTGGTGTGGGGCCAAGGTTTTATAAGTTGGGGGGAGAATGGGGGGAAAGGGGAGAAGGGGGAAAAGAGGTAGGAGGAAGAGTACGGGTGTTGTTGGTGTGGGGCCAAGGATTTAGGACTTGGGGGGAGAAGGGGGGAGGGTGAGAAGGGGGAGGGTGAGAAGGGGGAAGGGGAGAAGGGGGAGGGAGAAGGTGATGGGGAGAAAGGGAGGGGAGAAGGGGAGAGGGTGAGAAAGTGGGAGGGGGAGAATGGGATGTGAAGAAGGGGAGGGAGAAGAGAGGGAGAAGAGGGGGAGATGGGGGGGGAGGAGGTGGGAGAAGGGGATGGGGAGAGAGGGGGAGAAGAGGAAGGGGACAAGATGTGAGGGGGAGAAGGGGAGGGTGAAAAGGGGGGAGGGAGAATAGGAGGGTGAGATGGGAGGGGAGAAAGGGGAGGGGGAGAAGAGGAGAGGGAGAAGGGGAGGGGGAGAAGGGGAGGGGGAGAAGGTGGGAGGAGGAGAAGAGAATAGGAAGAAGTGGGAGACGAGGAGGGGGAGGTGAGGGGGAGAAGAGAAGGGGGAGAAGGGGAGGGGGAAAGGGGAGTGGGAGATGGGGAAGGAGAAGGGGAGTAGGAGAAGGGGGAGGGGGAGAATGGGATGAGAAGAAGGGGAGGGAGAAGAGGGGGAGAAGGGAAGGGGGAGAAGGGGATGGGGAGAAGGGGGAGGGTGAGGAGGAGGAGGAGAAGGGGAGGGTAAGAAAGTGGGAGAAGAGGAGGGAGAGGGGGAGGGAGAAGGGTAAGGTAGAAGAGGAGTGGGAGAACGGGGAGAAGAGGAGGGGAAGAGCGGGGGGAAGAGGGAGGAGGGAGGGAAAGCGCCTTTTTGGTGTGGAGCCAAGAATGGGGGAATGATGGGGAAGAGGGATTGGGAAAGAGATGCTGATGGGGATTGGGCAGCGTGATGGGGATTAGGGGTCTGGCAACGGAAGAGATACGTGAATTGATTGGTTGTTGGTGATGGGGAAGATCTGGATGGTACCTGGGGATTGGGAAGGGATGATTGGGGGCTGGATAGAATGTCGAAATTGGGAAAATTCTATTTCATTTATTTATTTATTTATTCTGCATATTTCTAAATTGTAATTTATATTTTTATTTTAAATAAAATATAATTAAATGAAAAAATTCCGAGATACATGGTAAAGTATCTTCATAATAATGAATTTATTTATTTATTTATTTATGTGTTCATTCTGCATATTTATAAATTGTAATTTATTCTTTAATTCTAAATAAAATATGTATAAATGAAAAACTACGAAGATACATAGCAAAGTATCTTGATAATGAATTACTGAGACATTTTCAGTTAAATTAAAAAATCTCCGGCAAAGAGAAAAAGCAGAGAAGGCAAAATGAATTGTCATAACCTTTATACATACATACATGTATATATATATATATATATATGTATATATATATATATATATATATATATATATATGTATATATATATATATATGTATATATATATATATATATATATATATGTATATATACAGTATATACACACACACAAACATTTATTAATGCACCAACACGCCTGTTTATATACATACACACAAACACACAACACATCATTGTATATAAATCACATACGTACACACACGCGCGAGCACAC
>NC_134791.1:9077172-9084672 GCF_046742065.1 Oratosquilla oratoria | reverse complement strand
TATATCCCACATAAGAATGAAGGAGACTGCAAGAGACCATAAGGCCTACACTAGGCAGTTACACATACCTGAATGAAATCAATCGGCGTCAGACAACGAGTACCACCAGGTAAGGAAGGGGATTGGTGTCGATTAGAGCGAAAATCTTATTTCCAATCAATGAAACGATGATCCTAATTGACATCCTCAAGTTCACTATTCATCCTAACTGGCGCTAGATTAAATTAATCTAGACAACAAATCTCCTTCTCTAGAAATAGATATAAACCTATCTATGGTTCTATCTAGATTTAGAATTTCGTTGTGGTCTAATCTAGATAGAAAATATCTAGAAATAGATATAAACCTATCTATGGATCTATCTAGATTTAACATTCGTTGCGGTCTAACATAGATGATAAACCCTCCTTTTCTAGAAATAGATATAAGCCTATCTATGGTTCTATCTAGATTTACCATTTCGTTGCGGTCTAATCTAGATAACAAAACCCTTCTCTAGAAATAGATATAAGCCTATCTATGGTTCTTTCTAATCTAGATAAAAATCCTTCTCTTGAAATAGGTATAAACCTATGTTTCTATCTAGATTTGCCATTTCGTTGCGGTCTAATCTAGATGACAAAACCCTTATCTAGAAATAGATATAAACCTATCTATGGTTCTATCTAGATATACAATTTCGTTGTGGTGAAATCTATATGACAAAACCCTTCTCTAGAAATAGATATAAGCCTAAGGTTCTATCTAGATTTACCATTTCGTTGCGGTATAATCTAGATGACAAAACCCTTCTCTAGAACTAGATATAAACCTATCTATGGTTCTATCTAGATTTACCATTTCGTTGCGGTCTACTCTAGATGACAAAACCCTTCTCTAGAAATAGATATAATTCCATCTATGGTTATATCTAGATTCACATTTTCGTTGTGGACTAATTTAGATAAGAAAAACCACCTCTAGAAATAGATATAAAACTATATATGGTTCTATCTAGATTTACCATTTCGTTGCTGTCTGTTTTAGTACATATTCTAGTTTAAGGATTTACTATATATTCTAGATGCCCCCAAGGGATTTTATTCGGCTGAGGGAGGGAGGGGGAAGGGGGGAAGGGGGGGAAGGGGGGAAGACACATTCTAGTTTAAGGTTTTAGTACATATTCTACATGTCCCCAGAGGATTTTAATCGGCTGAGGGAGGGAGGGGGGAAAGGGGGGCTGGGGGGAAGGGGGCCTGGGGTATGGGGGAAGGGGGAATCTCCCCCCTTCCCCCCTTCGTAGTTCGAAGAGGTTATGGTGATAAGGAATAGGAAAACGCGAGTACACAGCAAAGATACAGAAAACCATAAAATATCCGAAGTTATGTTGTTGTGAGTACTCGAGTCTGGAGATAGGACGTATCGACTTGTAGAACTCGTCGGGTAGTCATATCTCGTGTACACACACACACAGACTCAGACACAGACACATAGACACACGCACAGAATGAATAATGGGATAGACTATGGGTAAGGACAAGACACGGGGCTTCACGAATGTAGCTATATTACTGGGTATTGAAGTTCGGTAAATATGAAAAAAGACAGTAAGAGATGAGAGAGAGGAATATATATATATATATATATATATTATATATATATATATATATTTTATATATATATATATATATATATACATATTATATTTACATATATATACACATATATATACATACATATATATATTATATATATATATATATATATATATGTATATATATGTATATATTTCTAAACAAAAATGTAGTAGCACATTTGTAAATGACACACAGGAACCCACAGTCGGAGAAAATAAACTTTGAATAAACAAGAATCCTATATTTCGGCTATCAACTATAGCCCTCTTCAGGAAAGTACCTTTCCTGAAGAGGGCTACAGTTGATAGCCGAAATATAGGATTCTTCTTTATTCAAAGTTTATTTTCTCCGACTGTGGGTTCCTGTGTGTCATATATATGTATATATATATATATGTATATATATATATATATATATATATATATACATACATATATATATATATATATATATATATATATATATACATACATATATATATATATATATATATATATATATACATACATATATATATATATATATATATATATATTATATATATATATAAGAATAATAACATATGAACAAGCTTGTTCAGTGGAAGGATAGACAGATTTCATCATTTGGTAAATATAGGGAACCACTCATCAAAATACGTACACATACAAACAACCAAATACGCACACTCTTGATAAGTCAATCTAAGTAAATGAATAAATAAATATACATTTCAACAAGTGGATAGATAGACAAATAAAAAATGTAAATAATTACGTAGGTAAATTGATAAGTAAGTAAATAACCTATTAAGTAAAGAGATAAACAAAGTTTACCTTGGTTTCTTAAGTGTTCCACTTAAGTGTCATCACTATCAAGTGTCCCCCTAGTGACGTCACGACGCCCCCTCTAATCCTCCCCCTCCCCCCTCCGGCGCCCGTGTAAGTGTCGCCCAATGAGGTTGTGTGTGTGTGTGTGTGTGTGTGTGTGTGTGTGTGTGTGTGTGTGTGTGTGTGTGTGTGTGTGTGTGTGTGTGTGTGTGTGTGTGTGTGTGTGTGTGTGTGTGTGTGTACACAACCTTATCGTTTATGTATCTATCAATTCATTCAGTTATTTTACAAATATTCAACTTTCTATTTTTTCTTTTTCTTTTGCTGCAATAACGTTCTTTGTTGTTTTTATTCAACCTAAAAACACAGGATTTTATTCAACATACGGGGAGGTCACCCAACGAAAGGATCTAAACATTTGCGAACATGCAGGGGGAACTAGACTAGACTAGGGGGTAGAAGATTAAAATTGTCTTTACTTTCATACCGATGACCACCAATTTTAGGACACAGCTGATGTTTACGAGGATTCGACAACGTTACGAAACGTTTCGGAAAATGAGAAAATTTTCTGGGAAAGGATCTGAACATTTGCGAACACGCAGGGGGAACTAGACTAGACTAGGGGGTAGAAGATTAAAATTTTCTTTACTTTCATACCGATGACCACCATTTTCAGGACACAGCTGATGCTAACGAGGATTCGACAACGTTACGAAACGTTTCGGAAAATGAGAACGTTTTATGGGACACCCTGTATATCTGTCGCCAGGCGATTCTATTCAAATCAATGAAACCCTTGACCTCTTGGGGTGACATGGTACACGTGACACAGCGTTTGACACAGAAGTCGGGTCATGACACGCTTGACACAGCCAAGACTGTGTTAGGTCAGGTCAAATCAGGTTAAGTCATACTTTGGCCTCATAGAACGTTTATCTGTGGTTATCATTAACATAATCATTATAATCATAAAATTAATTATTACTTACTGATACTTCTTATTATCATTATCGTCATCATTTATTAACATGACCATGACCGCCGTCAGAGTATTATCATTACCATAATCATTATCATTACCATCATAAAATTAATTATTACTCACTGATATTTCTTACTATCATTATGGTCATCATTTATTACCATTACCACGAGCTCCGTCATAGTATTTGTTCCCCTTTATAATTACCCTTGTAATAATTACCATTATTTGTATATTTATTCTTTATTTTATTTGTGCTATGAGCGTTCTCGTGAAGGATGTACAAAAATAGATAATAAATGATCATTTACTGGTTGGCAGTGAGTCAATATTAATCGAATAATCTATTCACATCAATCACCTCCACCTTTTCGGTGTGGCATATTGTCCCCAAGGACAGAAGCGCGGGTTCGAGTCCCGCGTGGGACAAAAATCCTCCGAGGGGGGATCGGGTCCGTTTACGTCAACCTACGAGTCGACCACGCTAACCACCGGCCCTTTACGACCCTCCTCCTTCTCCTCCTCCTCCCCCTCCTCTTCTTCTTCCTATGTAATACCAATTACTGATTACTCCATATGGGTACAGGCACCCGTCACATGAACGTTTCCGAAGCTGACGTCGCAAAGAGAGAATAGAGAGAGAGAGAGAGAGAGAGAGAGAGAGAGAGAGAGAGAGAGAGAGAGAGAGAGAGAGAGAGAGAGAGAGAGAGAGAGAGAGAGAGAGAGAGAGAGGGAGAGAGAGGAGAGAGGAGAGAGAGAGAGAGAGAGAGAGTGAGAGAGAGAGAGAGAGAGAGAGAGAGAGAGAGAGAGAGAGAGAGAGAGAGAGAAAGGAGAGAGAGAGAGAGAGAGAGAGAGAGAAAGGAGAGAGAGAGAGAGAGAGAGAGAGAGAGAGAGAGAGAGAGAGAGAGAGAGAGAGAGAGAGAGAGAGAGAGAGAGAGAGAGAGAGAGAGAGGAGTGAGAGAATCATCTGGTGCCCAATTTGGCATAATTAATCCTTTCACTGCATTTAACGAGTTATCATTCTGGCTGCCGGAAGGTGATTTTATTCAGCTGAAGAAACTCCCTCCCTCCCTCCAGACGATTTCTTTCAAACCTTCGAAGACCATACAAGAAGGAACACAACACCCAGGGTACACCGTGACACCATCCTTATCCCCCCAACTGATGGTAGCGTCTTGGTCTATAAACTGGTCGTTTAGACCCTTTTATGTGGTGATAAGGATAGCGAAGCAGTGATAGGCCACGTTATGGTCTTATGGAAGCTTCCTTTAAAATATTGCACATACTAGTATTCTCCTATTATGTATGTAAAATATTTCATACACACGTAATATATACCGTGAATATATTTGTGTATGTGTGTGTGTATATATATATATATATATATATATATATATATATATATATATATATATATACATATATATATATATATATATTATATATATATGTACTATATAGATACATATAAATACACACATTTGTATACATATACACACACACATATGTATATGTAGATACATATAAACACACCCACACACTCATATATTATATATATATATAAATATATATATATATAAATATAAATATATGTATAGACACACACATATATCTATATATACATATATATACAAATACACACATACATTCATATATATGTACAGTATGTGTGTGTGTATAGTGCTGCGTACAATTTTTATATACGCTTACCTGACCAGAGGGAGGTTTATTTCAATGCTCCAATATTGTATTAAACCGCACACAAGCACCAACACACGCTCTCTCTCTCTCTCTCGATCCTTAATTTCTTTTCCACGAGAGACACTTCCCAGAAGCGATCACGAGCCTCGCTTAGCCGAGTGCTTTCTTTAACGAAAGTCGAAAAGAAAAAAGAAAAAAAAAATAGATAAAAATTAAATAAAAATCCTCTTGTACGCGTCCTTTCGCTAAAGACAAAAGGCGGACAGAGGTTAACCTTTTAACACGGTTAAGTTAAATTCAGTTAACGACACGCAGAGATCGTGTTATGTTAAGGCTGGTATGTGGGCTACCCGCCTCCCGCGCGCACACACATACTTCCCCACTTGCCGTGCGGGGATCAACTGGTTGGGCACGAGTTTAGGAGTTGTAGTAATACCCCAACTCCTTCTCCTCCTCCTACTCCTCCGTCTCCTACGGGTTCGTCTCCTATTCCCCCCTCCTTCGCCTTCTCCTCCTCCTCCTCTTCGTCCTCCTCCATCTCTTCTTCTTCCTCCTCCTGCGTCTACTACGGGTTCGTCTCCTATTCCCCTTCGTCTCTTATTATCCCCTCCTTTGCCTCCTCCATCTCCTCCTCTTTCGTCTCCTATCCCCCCCTCCTTCGCCTTCTCCTCCTCCTCCATCTCCTCCTCCTCTTCGTCCTCCTCCATCTCTTCTTCTTCCTCCTCCTTCGTATTTTATTCATCCTCCTTCGCCTTCTACTCCTTCGCCTCCTCTTCCTCCGATTTCTATTACTCTGAGTCCTACTCTTATTCCTCTTTCACCTCTTTATTCCTCCTCCTCCTGCTCCTTCTCCTCCTCCTCCTCTTCTTCTCTTTTTTTAATCCCTCTTTCTTCTTTTATTCCTCCTCGTATTCCACAATCTCAACCAGGACCTGTTACACACACACACACACACACACACACACACACACACACACACACACACACACATACACACACACACCACACACACACGCACACACAGACACACACACACGATCAGCTGATACCCAGTACACCATCTCCCACTACCACCTCCTCCTCCTCTTTCTTCTCCCCCTCCTCCTCCTCCTCCTCCTCCTCTTCACAACCCATTTCGACTTCGGCGCCACAAAATCGACAAAAGTCGGGTCAAATGTCACAACCGACCTATTCCCACGGTCATTACCGCCGGTTCGAATCGGTTCCACCGAGTTTCGACCGCGTTCGAACCCGTAGAGCGTCGAAATAGCGACGGATGCAACAATCTGGTGACCTTCGGCGAGCCGTGACGTCACTGTTTGATTGTGACGTCATAGATGTGATGCCAACGTTCTTCGGTCCCGGAGCGGCGTCCGGCCCGGCCAGTGGCGACGGAGATGCCGGCACCACCTCTCAATATTTTATATATATATATATATATATATATATATATATATATATATATATATATATTATATATATTTATATATATATATATATATATATCATATATATATATATATCATATATATATATATATATATATATATATATTATATATATATTATATATAATATATACACACATACATATGAATGCGTATGTGTGTGCTTATATATACGTATTCGGACTATCAAAATGCGGTAGATTTTATTATCTTTAATCTATATTTCAATATATTTTTTTATCGATTTTGTAAGAAATCGGTCAAAAGGCTGCTGACTCGCTTTACATCTGGCATCCAATCTATTTTTTTTTTTTGTGTATTTTATTTATTGATTTATTCATATATTTTTTATTTTGTCTAATGATGGACGATTTATTTAGCTGAAGGAAGATCATTGTGCCAATGTTGAAATTATAAAAAAAAATCTTACAAATACTCGTATGAATAAATAACGACAACAGTGATAATAATAACGATAATAATGATAATAGCAATAACAATGATAGTAATTGTAATAACTAAGTATAATAATTACATTAATTATATTATCATTAACAAGAATAACATAGTAACAATAGTAATAATAATAATACTAATACTACTACTATTCCAAATAATAATAATGGAAAGAATAATAATCCATATTTTTTCGGATAAATCACATATGTTTTCAGAAAATGTTCTACAAAACATCGGATGTTTTAGTAAATTGATAAAAAGATAAAATCCAATATATCTTTTGAAGTCATAACGCCTATATAGTGCAATAACTTAATTAAACTTTGTATATAACCTAAAAAAGAGCAATTCATGAGACAAAAATATTGTCATACGAAATATTGTATTTTCCCCGTCAGGAAATAGGGAATATTAAAGAAAAAAATGTTTCTACATTACATGTGTAATATATATATATATATATACATTATATATACATATATA
>NC_134791.1:9062172-9072172 GCF_046742065.1 Oratosquilla oratoria | reverse complement strand
AAGTTCAACGAGTGAAATCGAGTCATAAACCAGCAAGTTTTCGTGACCATAATGGGAGGGGCGTCGAGGGGAGGTGGGAGGTAGAGTGGATGATTAAGAGGTAGAAAGGTGGAGGAGGAGGAAGAGGAGGGTGAGGAGGAGGACGAGGAGAAGGAGAAGGAGGAGAAGGAGGAAGAGAAGAGAGATGAGGAGGAGAGGAGAAGAGTAGGAGGAGGAAGAGAAGAGAGGAGAAGAGGAGGAGGAGAAGGAGGAGAAGGAAGCGAAGGAGGAGAAGAGGAAGAGAGGAGAAGGAGGAGGAGGAAGAGAAGAGAGATGAAGCGGAGGAGAGGAGAAGAGTAGGAGGAGGAAGAGAGAAGAGGAGGGGAGGAGGAGAAGAAGGAAGAGAAGGAGGAGAAGAGGAAGAGAGGAGAAAGAGAAGAGAGAAGAGGAGAGGAGAAGAGTAGGAGGAGGAAGAGAAGAGAGGAGAAGAGGAGGAGGGGAGAAGAGGAGAAGGAGGAGGGGGAGAAGAAAGTGAAGGAGGAGGAGAAAGACGAGGAGGAGGAGGAGGAGGAGGAGGAGAAGGAAGAGAAGGAGGATGAGAAAGACGAGGAGAAGAGGAAGAAGAAGAAGGAGGAGGAGGAGGAGGAGGAAGACGAGGGCCGAGGTGTTAAAGTTACAGATGAGGAGGGCGGAGACGTGGGTAGGGCGACGTGTCAGACAGTGAGAGATCGCTACTCGCTGGTCTTGTATTATGTTTATATTATATTTATATTGTACTTATATTCATATCATATTTATATTACATTCATTTTCATATCTATATTCATATTATATTTACACATTGCAATCATATTACATTCACTTACACACTGTGCTTATATCATATTTATATTATACTTATATTATATTCATATCGTATTTATATTACATTTATTTTTATATCTATATTCATATTATATTTACATCACAATCATATTACATTTGCATACACACTAGTCTTATATTCATATTATACTTATATGCATATCATATTTGTATTACATTTATTTCATATCTATATTCTTAGTACATTACTATTATATTTACATCACAATCATATTACATTCATACCACTTTATCATACTATACTATATTCATATTTTTCTCATATTATACTTTATCGTATTCATATCAAATTATATCATATTATATTGTGTTAATTGTCATTGCGTTATATGTACAATTTTATTATTCTATAGTATATAAGTACTATATAATTTTATGTATTTTATACATTATATTCACATTTATATCACATTATGTTATGTTGTTATTTACATAATCTTATATTATTCTACTTAATATGACATCATATTAAATTAATTCTATACCCTATTGAATTGTATCACTCATCTGTTCATTTTACCTTAATTAGTTAATTTAATAAATCTAATATATTCATATTCATTCGATGTATCAACTTGTCTTCATACTAATTTAGTTAATTTTTTATTTTGGCTAGCGTCGAACAATTTCATTAATCTCGGAGAGACCTGGAAATGTTAGAGCACACAAAAAAAAAAATATAATAATAATAATAATAATAATAATAACAATAATAACAATAATAATAATAATAATGATAATAATAATAATAATAATAATAATAATAATAATAATAATTCAGATTGGCGCCAGAAGACTTTAATCACCCACACAACGACCGTCTGGAATTGGAAAGAACGCGAACACAGCTGGTGAGAGGTGGCCAGGTGGTCGAAGGACGCCGGGCGGGCTCCGAAGGGGAGTGAAAGTGGGCTGAGGAAGGAGGGCGGGCGGGTGGGTGGGCGAGATGAAAAGAAGATGCTTGGGCAACGGGTGGTGGGCTGATACACTACAAAGAGTCTTGCTCGAAGAGGAGGAGGAGGAGGAAGAGGAGGGTGAAGAGGAGGAGGAAGAGGAGGAGGGGAAGAGGAGGAGGAAGAGGAGGAGGAGGAGGAGGAGGGGGAGGAGGAAGAGGAAGAGGTGGAGGAGGTGGTTGTTGTCGTTGCGGTTGTGGTGGAAGAGGAAGAGAAGGAGGAGGAGGAGGAGGAGGAGGAAGAGGAGGCGGTGGTTGTGGTCGTTGTGGTTGTAGTAGTGGTGGTGGTGGAAGAAGAAGAAGAGGAGGAGGAAGAGGAGGAGGAGGAGGAGGAAGAGGAGGAGGAAGAGGAGGAGGAAGAGGAGGCGGTGGTTGTGGTCGTGGCCGTTGCGATTGTGGTGGTGGTGGTTGTGATGGTGTTGGTGGAAGAGGAAGAGGAGGAGGAGAAGTAGGAAGGAAGAAAAGGAAGACGATAAGGAGGACGAGTTCGAGGAGGAAGAAAAGGAACAGGTGTCGAAAACAGAGGAGGAACTGGAAGAGGAGGAGGAAGGAAGAAAAGGAGGAAAAGATGAAGAAATGAAAAGGAGGAGGAAGATCAGAAGGAGGTGGAGGGAGTGGAGGACGTGGAGGAGGTAGACGAAAGGAGGGATTGGGAGGGTGGATGAGGTGGTGTACATAACCCACAAGAGTCTTTCAGCACAGAGGGAGAGGAGGAGGAGGAGGAGGAGGAGGAGGAGGAGGAGGTGGCACCAGAGGTAGAGCTGGGTCAAGTGCCTAATGCCAAATGTACCAGAGAAATTTTCTATTTCTCTCCTATTTATTATCAAAACATACTATCAACGTATCCTATCAATGTCTACTATTAATACATACATTGCCCGGACTACTATTCTTACTATTTTCTTTTACCTATTTCAAGGTTTTATTTTGTTTCTTGTTAATATATACTATTACTATTTGCGACACTGTGTCTTGCGACACTGCTTCTGACACAGAGCAGTGGGCGAGATGCAGGTATGACCCGTCATCCAGGAGGAGCCAAGATAAGAGTTAGGGAGGGAGGGGTGGTGAATGGGAATGGAGTATGTGGGGACGGAATGGGTGGGAGTGGATTTTATGCCTTTGTTTTTTGGCTACCCCCTTTGTAAGGAAAAAAAAAGCCTTTGGTATGTACTATTTGCACACATATACTAAACCAGCGTTTCTCAACCTTTATACCTTTGCGTAACCTTTGAAATAAATTGCATGTCTCAAGGAACCCCTGCGCAAAAATAAAGAAAAAGAAAAAAAAAAATAATAATAATGATATATATATATATATAATATATATACATAATATATAAATATATATATATATATATATATATATATATATATATATATATATACCATATCTTTCTCATTTTATTTTCATCGTAATAATAGGTTAGATAGGATGATGTCTATATTACATTATTACAATAACCAAGAATATGTCGTGCGTGTTTAATTATATTACGTATATGAAATTAAATTAAAAAAAATCAAAAGTGCATTAGCTTATCTCACTTGTTCTCGCGGAACCCTTAGGGACCTTTTGCGGAACCTTAGGGTTCTGGGGAACCCTGGTTAAGAAACGCTGTGCTAAACTGCCTCTTTCTTCTTCTAAGGGAATTGACTAACCAAGGGATTCACTCATCTGCCGGCCATTTGTTTCCCCTTTCATTTTATCTCTTTGTAGATGATGGGCCATCCCTCTCCCCCGCCCACTTCTCGAGTCAGAAGCAATGCAGTAAGACACAGCACTTCCAGAGGGGGGTAAGAGAGGTAAAGCTGGTTTACCCCCACTGCTTCACTCTCACGGAGACCCTCACAGTTGATATATACTGTTACTATTCGCTATTTTGGGGAAATTCTTCTCTGTCTGTCGCCAGGTGATTTTATTCAGCCATGGGGAACTATAAAGATGAAGTGAAATATTGCTTCTACATATTCGTCCCTTCACCAGAACAAAGTCATTAACATCTGTCGCTGCTTCCAAGAGGGTTAAAGTAAACTGACAACGCAAACTCGTTGAATCCAAACACGTTTTCAAAACCAAAATTAAGATTTAATATTTGCCAAGAAATAATCTCTTAAATCCACAAGAAAGATTTCGCAGTCGTTAGCATCATGCACGGCTGTGTTGAAAATAAATGTGGGCAAAAGTAAGGTGATGAGATGTACAAGGGATGAGAGAGGCAGTGAGACAGAGGCAAATATTAAAGAAAAGATGCATGAGGAGATGGATAGTTTTAAGTCAATTAGGGTCGCATGCAGTAGGGAATGGAGGACTAGAGGTGGAGGTAATCTATAGGGTGAGGAAAGCAAGTAATATCTTGGGAGAGATGAGGAGCGTCATGAGAAATGGGTATGCAGCAGGGAATGGAGGAGTAGAGGTGGAGGTAATCTGTAGGGTGAGGAAAGCAATTAAATGTCTTGCGAGGGATGAAAATCGTCATGAGAAATGGGAATTTGGAGATGAATGGGAACAAAAGTCTACGAAGGAAAGATTGTGCCTACGGCGATGTATGGGGCAGAGACTTGGAATGTGAATGAGGCAGAAAGGAGAGATTTAAATGTGTTTGAGATGAATTGTCCAAGAAGCATGGTTAGGGTTACGAGGATGGGCAGTGTGAGGAATGAGGAGTTGAAGAGGAGAGTGGGGATAGAAAGGGAGCTGGCAGATAGAGTTGATGAAAGAATACCTGAAGGATTTGGCACACGATAATAGTGAGTTTGAGAAATATTATCAAAAAGAGTAAAGTTACGTGTTTACTGTAGGTATTTTACCTAGATTTGCTCTAACTAGAGCTCTCTAGATAGTGTAAACATCAGTGAAAGTGCTATAGCTAGAGAACTCTAGTGTAAACATCGGTGAGTGCTATAGCTAGAGCTCTTTAGATAGTGTAAACATCAGTGAAAGTACTATAGCTAGAGCTTTCTAGATAGTGTAAAGATCAGAGTGCTATAGATAGAGCTTTCTAGATAGTGTAAACATCAGTGAGAGTGTTATAGCTAGAACTCTCTAGATAGTGTAAAAATCAGTGAGAGTGCTATAGCTAGAGCTCTCTAGATCGTGTAAACATCATTGAGAGTGCTATAGTTAGAGTTCCCTAGATAGTGTAAATATCAGTGAGAGTGCTATAGCTAGAACTCTCTAGATAGTGTAAACATAAGCGAGAATGCTATACCTCCAGCTATCTAGATAGTGTAAACATCAGCGAGAATGCTATACCTCCAGCTATCTAGATAGTGTAAACATCAGTGAGAGTGCTACAGCTAGAGCTGTCTAGATAGTGTAAATATCAGTGACAGTGTTATAGCTAGAACTCTCTAGATAGTGTAAACATCAGTGAGAGTGCTATTGCTACAACTCTCTAAGTAATGTAAACATCAGTGACAGTTCTATAGCTAGAACTCTCTAGATAGTGTAAACATCAGTGAGAGTGCTATTGCTACAACTCTCTAGATAGTGTAAACATCAGTGAGAGTGCTATAGCTAGAGCTCCCTAAATAGTGTAAACATCAGTGAGAGTGCTACAGCTAGAGCTCTCTAGTGTAAACGTCATTGAGAGTGCTATAGCTAAAGCTCTCTAGATAGTGTAAACATCAACGAGAGTGCTATAGCTAGAGCTCTCTAGATAGTGTAAACATCAGCGATAATGCTATAGTTAGAGCTTTCTAGATAGTGTAAACATCAGTGAGAGTGCTATAGCTAGATCTTTCTAGATAGTGTAAACATCACTGAAAGTGCTCTAACTAGAGCTCTCTAGATAGTGTAAACATCAGTGAAAGTGCTATAGCTAGAGCTTTCTAGATAGCGTAAACATCAGTGAGAGTGCTAGAAGTAAAAGCTAGAGCTTTCTAGGTAGCGTAAACATCAGTGAAAGTGCTATAGCTTTCTAGATCGTGTAAATATCAGTGAGTACTAATAGCTAGAGCTCTCTAGATAGTGTAAACATCAGTGAGAGTGCTATAGCTAGATTTTTCTAAATAGTGTAAACATCAGTGAAAGTGCTCTAGCTAGAGCGCTCTAGATAGTGTAAACATCATTGAGAGTGCTATAGCAAGAGGTCTCTAGATAGTGTAAACATCAGTTAGAGTGCTACAGCTAGAGCTTTCTAGTGTAAACATCAGTGATAGTGCTATAGCTAGACTTAGTTTCCGATTTCGGTAGAGTTGTTGTAGTCTAGTTAGTGTTGTAGTGGACACAAGGTGGATAGCACATACCTAGACTGCTCTAGATTTAATAGTCAACTTAAATAGATTTTGTTACTCTAGGTAGAGAACCACTGTACAACCGAGTGAAATGACACCCGAGGAAAAATGGAAATGAGATACTGATCAGACAATGGAATTAATACAGTAATATGAAAGGTTCACGGAACTGTGAAATGTGTCGTTGATGGAGGACCGCAATAAAGGGAAGAAGGGACTCGCCATACAAGAAATAACAAAGACATTAATTATTCCTGACTCGGAAATCACACGAAAGTGGCCCAATCTGCATTGCCAAATGGACAGTGAAAGAGGAAAAAAGAGAGAGAGAGAGAGAGAGAGAGAGAGAGAGAGAGAGAGAGAGAGAGAGAGAGAGAGAGAGAGAGAGAGAGAGAGAGAGAGAGAGAGAGAGAGAGAGAGAGAGAGAGAGAGAGAGAGAGAGAGAGAGAGAGAGAGAGAGAGAGAGAGAGAGAGGGAAAGTGGCATCGAGGCTGATGTAATTACTAACGTCGCAGCTGCAGCAACTAGGTACCTAGATCGTGACATCTCACCACACACGATCTCAAGTCTGAGGCTTCCTCGTCACACGAACTCCAGTGTACACTAACGGTAGAGCAATTTCGCTATATCTCATCTACCAATACTGTATCGAAGCTCTATGGAGAGCGAATGATAGTGTAGTATACACACAACTAATCTAGATTAGTCTTGCTAGACAAGACTTGGTCTAGTTAGATTTTAATCTACAGTGTTGTACACATACCTTAAGGAAGGGAGAGAGGGATGGAATGAACTTCAAGGAAAGACCGAGAATGATATGGATGAGATGAATGTCTGTTGAGCAGGAAAGAAAGGGGGAGGATCTCCATGTAAATAAAGCTTTGGGGGTTAAATCAGCTTCGGCTGTCGGGCCCTGCTATGGTGCTATGTCTCGCTGCATTGCTTCTAGCCCAGACAGTGGGCGGGAGTCAGTGATGGGCTTTCCTCCACAATAGAGATTTATAAAAAGGAAACAAGTGGTTGGTTGATGGGTGGCATGCCTTGGCTACTTCCTTTGTGAGGGGAAGAAGCCTTTTGGTATACAAAGATATTTTATTTTCTACTTTATTTTCGAAATTCTTTCCTGCCCACGTCCACGGACATTACTTCCACCTCGGAGAAAGATGAGAAGAAAGAGGAGGAGGAAGAGGAGAAGTAAGAGGAGGAGGAGGAGGAGGAGAAGAAAGAGGAGGAAGAGGAGGTGGAAGAAGAAGCAGCTGAGATGGAATTCAAGACTCTCTCTATTTCTTTCTCTCTCTTAGGGCTGAGGATAAAGTAGACGAAACCTTCAGTCACGTGGCTTGCGCCAGTTGATTTTATTCAGATGAAACCCTTTCTTTTCCCAAAGAGGATTAATATAAATCTCAATTAACCTTATTGTGACAGTCCTCGGCCAACATTATATTATGGTGACCACCACAGTAAAAAGGAGAGAGAGAGAGAGAGAGAGAGAGAGAGAGAACTAAAACAACAGAACAAAAGAGAACAAAAGACGAGAAAAAAGAAAAGAAAAAGAGAGATATAAAAGAGAAAACAACAGAGAGAGTGAGAGAGAAAAGAAAAATAGAGAGAAAGGGAGAGAGAAAGAGAGGCAGTGTACCTCGGTAACAAGTCTGTCCCACCCTTTCCATGGGACGGAGACAAGAACCCAGAATGGGACTGGGGGGAGGGGGGGAGAGAAAAAAGGACCCAGCAGAAGGGGGACAACGACAAAAAGTAGGGGGAGAGGGGGAGAAGGGGTGCGAAAAAGGGGCAGGTTAGGGTTCTTCCCTGACAAAAGGGAACAGAAACCATTGTAAGGACTCTATGGCCCTGACGGAGGCGTCGTCGAACTCGCCGGGGGATACCGAAGTGGCCGCGAGGTATTGTTCGATACCTGGCCCACCAACGCTCGATGTAGTTGTTCGCTTCTGGGATCATCCTACCCCCCGTTTTTTTTTTTTTTCTTTTTTTTACGTGTGAACCTGCCACACGTGTATGTTTATACAAATGTATGCATTGTAAATATGTATGAATAAGATGTACGTTTTTGTATGTACACATTATGCACAACTTCATCTTCTGGTTGTCTAAAAGGGGCGAACTGACCACCCTCCTTTTTTTTCATTTATTTACTTGTGAATCTGCCACGCGGGGATGGTTATACAAAGGTGTGTATTGTAAATATGTATTAGTGAGATGTTGTACGTTTTTGTATATACACATAATACACAACTTCACCTGGTTATGTCTAAAAAGGCCAGAGTGACCACCCACATGTTATACAAAGATATGTATTGTATATATGTATAAGTGAGATGTTGTTCGTTTTTGTATATATGTACACATAATGTACAGCTTCATCTCCTGGTTATGTTTAACTATAAAGGGCGAAGTGACCACCCACATGTGGATGGTTGTACAAAGGTATGTATTGTAAATATGTATTAGTGAGATGTTGTACGTTTTTGTATATACACATAATACACAACTTCATCTCCTGGTTATGTCTAAAAAGGCAAGAGTGACCACCCACATGTTATACAAAGATATGTATTATAAATATGTATTGGTGAGACGTACGCTTTTGTACATACACATTATGCACAACTTCATCTGGTTATGTTTAGCTAAAAAGGACAAAGTGACTACCCAAATGTGAATGGTTATACAAAGATGTGTATTGTAAATATGTATTAGTGAGATGTATGTTTTTGTATATACACATAATACACAAGTTCATCTCCTGGTTATATTTAGCTAAAACGGTCAAAGTGACCACCCACACGTGGATGGTTATACAAAGGTGTGTATTGTAAATATGTATAAGTGAGATGTTGTTGGTTTTTGTACGTACACATTATGCACAAGTTCATATCCTGGTTATGTCTAAAATAGGCAAAGTGACCACTGCCCTTTCTTTCATTTATTTATGTGTGAATTTACCACACATGAATGATACAAAGGTGTGTATTGTAAATATGTATTAGTGAGATGTTGTACGTTTTTGTACATACACATAATACACAACTTCATCTCCTGGTTATGTCTAAAAAGGCCAAAGTGACCACCCACATGTTATACAAAGGTGTATATTGTAAATATGTATAAGTGAGATGTACGTTTTTGTATATACACATAATGTACATCTTCATCTCCTGGTTATGTTTAACTAAAACGGGCGAAGTGACCACCCACATGTGGATGGCTATACAAAGGTGTGTATTGTAGATATGCATAAATGAGATGTACGTTTTTGTATATACACATAATCCATAACTTCACCTCCTGGTTATGTCTAAAAAGGGCAAAATGACTGCCTAAGAGTTGTGATGAATAAAAATGAATTAATCTAGAAACTATAGCGTCCCCCTAGAAACCGATAAATATGGACTCTCCTTCTTCTACAAGATCATTGTTCTTCAGAACTTGCTTCCCGCGGACAAAATATATATATATATATATATATATATATATATATATATACATATATATATATATATATATATAATATATATATATATATATGTATATATATATATATATATATATATATATATATATATATATATATATATTCTTCAGAAAGCGTAAGGTGTAGTGTACCTCACCCTGGAAGAACACTGTTCTTTGTAGCTTGATGACTGTCTCCCTCTCCGAGGAGACTACTCGGAGACTGTTCGGAGAATCTTCCTCCTTTAGGATGATCTAACCCCTTCCCCTCCTTTTTTTTTTGACGGTACGCCTATTTATCCTATGCGACATTATTCTTTAAGGAACGGTAACCACATACTTAAAACATCTCTACCACCACCACCACAGCTACCATCACCTACTTACCTCCTCCACCATTAACAGTATTTATATATTTTTTCTTCGTTCTTGAAAAATTTGTCCTTCGTCTTGCGAACAATTAATGGTTCAGTG
>NC_134791.1:9044672-9052172 GCF_046742065.1 Oratosquilla oratoria | reverse complement strand
ATATATATATATGTATATATATATTATATATATATATATATATCATCAACCACATTAACTTATTTCCATTCTAATTCACTGCAAACACGATCAAGACTACAGGAGTATGAAAATATATACGGAAACTGAGACGTTGTCAGGCTGAGGACTCAAACCTAGCCAATGCGCAACAAATGGACAGTGACGACCAACTCAAGCACCAAGAGTTGGTTAAGCCACTATACATTTGTTACGTATCGGCTAGGTTCGAGTCCTCAGCCTGACAGTGTCTCAGTTTCCGAACATGCTTCCATCGAGCTACATACTCCTGTTGGTCTAGATCGTGTTTGCAAAGAATTAAAATGGAAATAAGTTAATATGGTTGATAAGATATATACTGGGGACCATTCAGCAACTTATATATTTATATATATATATATATATATATATATATATACATATATATATATATATATATATATATATATATTCATATATATATATTCAACATTCCTTTCTGTCTAGTGCCAGACGATTTTGACCAATTGGGGGAGAGGACGGGAAAGGGGTGACAGGTCCCCGTATTGACGGGGTCACATACACCATCTTACAAAGATCCAAATTCGATTCCCAACAACTGTGGCTGACTCACCCTACATAGCTACCTAAGCCCCCTCCCCCGTGGCTCAGTGGTGCTCATTTGTCTGGTCAACGCGTGGGGATTTCGTGCGTGTGTTCGAATACTGGCGACGGCGCAGAGGTTAGGAAGGGCATCATCAACTCGGAGTAATGGCCCCCCAACCGCTGGTCGTCCAGGACCCTTCCGAGTAGGACTCAGCTCCTTCCTGGACCACCTTCAAGGTTGAGATCCGGGCGGATACGACTCGATGGCGCAGTGGTAGCGATCGCGGCCGCCACCATGGCGGTCCGGGTTCGGATCCCCCCCCCGGGCTGAAATAATTTCAGTAACGCTGCACTGTGGATCGTTACTCCAACTCTTATGGGCGCGCGTGTGTGCGCGCGTGTGAGGTCACAGCATTACCCTTAGATCGGTCATATACGAGCTCTGAGCTCTCTTCCGGGAGGGTAATAGCTGTTGATCACGAGTCTAACACGTGGTCCAAGACCTTGGTGGTGAATCACACACACACAGAGGGCAAAGGTGACGCTTTCGGCTTCAACAAAGCGTGGGTAGGTAGGGCAGGAGACTTCCATTCCCTCCTTTATTCTGCACCTGCATCGCCCATACAACGCTAGCCCTTGTTGCAAGAGGCCCTGGCCTCTGTCACGGGCAGACTCACGCCCATAGAGGATGTGTTGTTCACTTATCGCTATGGGAGATAAGGAGCTTACGGCGGGAGGATCTTGTCTTCTCGACTGATACCGGCACCTTTGCCTGCTGTGCATAGATAGCTTGGGCAAGGGGTTGGGTTAATGCGGCTCGATGGGCCTATCTAGTTGTGTGTGTGTGTGTGTGTGTGTGTGTGTGTGTGTGTGTGTGTGTGTGTGTGTGTGTGTGTGTGTGTGTGTGTGTGTGTATACATATATATATAGTGGATACATTAATATATAGATAAACAAATATCAGGTTGTTTTCTATTCCTCTTCCCCTCTTCTTACTCTTCTTCTCCTTTTCCTTAATCTCCTCTTCCTTCCTCTGCTCCTCCTCGTTACCCTCATGCCCCTCTTCCTCCCTCTCCTCCCCTTCCTTCTTCTCGTCTTTATCGCTTTCCTCAGATTACTTTTCCTCCTCCTCCTCGTTTCCCCATGCCCCTCTTCCTCCTTTACTTCCTCCTCTTCCTCCTCTGCCTCCTCCCACCACCTCTTCCTCCTCGTTTTCCTCATGCCCCTCTTCCTCCTTCACTGCCTCCTCCTCCACGTCCTCCTTCTCTGCCTCCTCCTCCTCCTCTTCCCTCCACCTCTTCCTCCTGCCCCTGCTCCTCATGTCCTCCTCTTCTTCCTCCTCATTTTCCTCATGCCTCTCTTCCTCCTTCACTTCCTCACCCTCCTCCTCCACGTCCTCCTTCTCTGCCTCCTCCTCCTCCCACCACCTCTTATCCTCCCCTTCCTCCTCATGTCCTCCTCCTTTTCCGTAAAGCTTCTCATCCTACTTCACTTCCTCCCCCTCCTCCTCCACGTCCTCCTTCTCTGCCTCCTCCTCCTCCCACCACCTCTTCCTCCACCTCCTCCTCCTCCTCTTCCTCATGTTCATTGCCACCCCATGCATCACTGTCCGCTGCCTCCCTTAACTAGTCTAGTTAATTTACAATCCTCCGCTCCTACTCCCTCATGACCAACTCCAGTCCAGTCTGCTTACACCTTCATTGCGAACTTCATACTGCCTGACGCCAGACGATTTTATTCATATTGTTTAACTATGCCTATGCGTTTCATTTATTTTATTTATTATTATTTTTATTATTATAACTTTTATTTATTTTTCTTTTGTTTATTTATTATTATTATATTTTTTATTTGATTTATTTTTGTTTATATTATTATAATTTTATTTATTTTTCTTTTATTTGCTTATCATTATTATATATATTTTTCTGCATCCGGCCTAGTTATGGACCAAAAGGTCTCCTGTCGGCATACTCCTTTGTAAAGGTGCATCTCCACTATGCCGATGGGCTTTGCCACACGGCAAATGCAATCGGCCCTCTGCATTTCGGCACAGGTACTCACTAGACTTTCAGTTAGTACGTGCAACGCAACGCAAGATGAGTGACGAGGACGATGCAGTTCTGTTGACAGCGGCTGCTATAATTACCGATTTTTGTGTACCTGCTCGCAAAAAAAGATTTTGGGTTCGTCCAAGTCTCAAGAGTCGAAATATACACAGTGGAAGTGATTTAATGAAAGACTTGATTTTAGACAATGCAAACGAGTTAAACTTAGAATACCGATGTGATATGGGATTTCGTAATTTCTTTCGCATGACAAACATTGACTTTCAGACTTTGTTGGATCTCATTGGTCCTGCTACTGCTGTATCTGAGAAAGCTGTCGATTTGCCCAGTGATATGATTTTTTTTTTTTTTTTTTTTTTTTTTTTTTTTTTTTTTTTTTTTTTTTTTTTTTTTTTTTTTTTTTTTTTTTTTTTTTTTTTTTTTTTTTTTTTTTTTTTTTTTTTTTTTTGCATCCGACCTAGATATGGATCAAAAGGTCTCCTGTCGGCATGCTTTGCCTTTGTAATCCTTTGTAATCCTTTGTAATGTAATGATGTGACATATGGACCTGTATCTGGCCAACCTAGGTTACATTGCACTCTGAATAAGTGTAGGTGAGGGAGGATGGTAGTTTTGTGATATGTCACAGAGGTAAATGCAACGAGGAAGTCTAGTAATAAATACTGAGCTGGACATTTCCGTAGTCCAGTGTAGGTAATCACTTCGTACCACCATTCATAGTGATATTCGTACGTGATTAAACCTATTTTAATTTAGGGAATACAATAACAAGACAAACCAATTGTAATTTTATCTTTTTCTACCATATACTTCTGATTTTAAGAAGAAAAGGGACATTACGGACATAATTCCGCTGATGACGTCATGTCCCCAGCATGACGTATCTATCCGTTTTGATGACGAGTTTCCGCAGGACGGCAACACTATCGGCCGCCTGGCGTCCACACCTAGAGAAGCCGACCGGCTTCCTTTGATGAGAGACCGCCACCGTTCGGGTTAGGATCGGCATGCAGATCGGCTTACGATGCAAACCAACGGTCACGTCTTCACTGACTCGGCCTTGCCGATCATGCCAGCCGATCGGCATAGTGGGGATGCACCTTAATACTTTATAGCAGCCCCTTTGGCCGTGGGGTGCCTGAACACCCCAGGGTGGGCTGGGGGGCCCCGGAACACCTCATGGGGGGGCTAGTATCCCCCCAATCGTCGTTAACCCCCCAATGGGGAAGTTGAAATAAATATTGGAAGGAGCTGGTCAAGTCTGTTTCTTGTAGGTGTGTAGATGTAGACCATGTCACCAGATGTTAGGGTCCTGGATTGCCTAAACACGATTATACGGGGTACTGAGGTCGGAGACTGGCTTTGAAGAGTCCTGATTGAGTTTGGTGGATTTGTGGAGAAATTGTCTCAATTCGATTTGAAACACATTCATCATTTTTGTTTTGTTTTTGTTTTTTGAAATGTTCATTATAACGAATAACGTTTTCCTTCATACCGAAGGAACCTGATGGCAATAAATAAATAAATAAATAAATAAATAAATAAATAAAAATAGATAAATAAAAAAATAAAATAAAATAAAAATTAAATAAATAAACAAATGAATAAAATAAATAAATAAAAATAATAATAATGATAAGTAAATAAACGAAAAAAAAAACAGATAAATAAAATAGAGATAAAAATAAATATTTAATTCAGGCAAGCACCAGACATTCACCGGAGCGCGCCTTTAGAATATCCCAGATTTTTTTATATCTAAAAACAACGCAATCCAATTTCGTCCTTAGGTACATCTCCCATAAGGTAGCTTCTTCCATAACACCTTCCTTCTAAACAGCGCCAAAAGATTTTATTCAGCTGAGGGTTTCAGCCCATGTTGAAGGGTCTTGAACCGCTTGAAAACTCTAGTGGCACCCATACGGATCCGAGGTACACAGCACTCTCATGACTAGAGATAATAATAGATAAAAAAAATAAAAAAAATAAAAAAATAAAAAAATAAAAAATAAAGAATAAAACGATAGTTTGTGCGCTCGTGGCATAATAATAAGCCTCTAGTGATACCCCTACGGACCCGATTTACACAGCACTCTTATGACTGGAGATAATAAATAAACAAATGAATAAATAAATAGATAAATAAATAAATAAGAAATAAAACGATAGTTTGTGCGCTCGTGGCATAATAATCAGAGACTTTCTGGTCTCGCATTCGCTTGGTTGTAGGTTCGAATCCCGCACGCCTCCCCGATTCCAGGCAATGACTGTTCCCTGGCCCCCCAACAATCCTTAGAGCGCATCATAGGGCAAAGGTGACGGCTTCGGCCGCAGATACTCAGCCCGGTTATCAGCAACAGGAACAACGCACATTCCCTGTTGCTAAGTTCTAGAACAACTAATTGAGATTCTAGAGCGAGCACGCAACTAGAACCAGATGGTTAGCCCGCTAGCACACACAGACAAGTCTTCGCCAATAGTGAAAGTGTTTTAGTTATGCACAAACAATCGCTTAATCTAATTCTTCTACAACGGGGTTAAGCTTGGGTTAACGTAACCCTCTCTCTCGGGGAACGGGGTTAAGATGGGTTAATTTATTTGATTTGATTTTGTTTTTATTTTAGTTTGTTTTGTACAAACAGGTTGGGTTGTGTGAATGCGAGTTGTCGTCTGTTCAGTGAAAGGGAATTTAATACTCATACCAATGACGGTAAAAAGCGGTTCCTCGCTAATCATAGCCGAGAGGAGTTCCCCGTTGCCCTATAACTCAAGGACGGATTTTAACGGCACCCCTACGGATCAGAGGCAAGCATCATTACTTGATGGTTCCGAGACTAATTTTCGCAAAAAAAAAAAAAAAAAAAAAAGAGAGAGAGAGAGAGCGCGCTCCCTGTTGCCCTATAACTCAAGGAAGGTTTTTAACGGCACCCCTACGGATCAGAGGCAAGCATCATTAGTTGATGGTTCGGAGACTAATTTTCGCAAAAAAAAAAAAAAAAAAAAAAAAAAAAAAAAAAAGAAAGAGAGAGAGAGAGAGAGAGAGAGAGAGAGAGAGAGAGAGAGAGAGAGAGAGAGAGAGAGAGAGAGAGAGAGAGAGAGAGAGAGAGAGAGAGAGAGAGAGAGAGTGAGAGAGAGAGAGAGAGAGAGAGAATATTTCTTCCTCTCATTCCTTTTCGTTATCTCCTCCATTTCCTCGTCCATTCTCCTTTTCTCTCCCCTTTCCTCCACTTCCCTGCTTTATCACGTCTTTCCCATGTTCCTCTCCGTCCGGCTATTAATTCTCTTCCCCCTTTTCTTCCTAATCCCTTCCCTACTGGTTGGTATTTTTTACTTTTGTTTTGACTGTCGCCAAGTGATTTTATTTGTCATTTTCATGCTCCATTCTCCCTCTTTCTCTTTTCTCTTTTGATCTTAACCTCTTTCCCCGCTCTCTTTTTACTCTTTCACTGAACTATTTCTCTTTCTTAGCTCTCTTCTTCTTTCTATTCTGCTCTTTTTATTCTCTCTCTCTCTTTCAAGAAAAAATCTGAAGAGCAGATCCTATGGTGGATTGAAGAAGAAGATAAAGAAGCAGAATAAAAATAAGAAGAGGAAGAGGAAGAAGAAGAAGAAGAATAAAACAAAGGAGAAGGAAAAGAAGATAAAAGAGAAAAAAAAGAAAGAAGAAGCAGAAGAAGGAAGAGAAAGAGAAGAAAAGAGGAAGAAAAGAAGAAGCAAACGAAAAAGAAGAAAAATGGAAGACAAGAAGAAGACGAAGAAGAAGCAGACGAAGAAGACAAAGAAGAAGCAGAAGAAACAGACAAAAAAGGAAGAAGGAAGAAGAAGAAGAAGAAGAAGAAGAAGCAGACGAAGAAGACAAAGAAGAAGAAGCAGAAGCAGACAAAGAAGGAAGAAGAAGCAGAAGAAGGAAGAAGAAGAAGAGGAAAAAAGAAGAAGAAGCAGACGAAGAAGACAAAGAAGAAGAAGCAGAAGAAGGAAGAAGAAGAAGAAGAAGAAGAAGAAGCAGAAGAAGGAAGAGGAAGAGGAAGAAGAAGAAGAAGAGGAAGAAGACAAAGAAGAAGAAGAAGCAGACGAAGCAGACGAAGAAGAAGAAGAAGAAGCAGAAGGAAGAAGAAGAAGAAGAAGGTTTTCTCCCTTAAAGGTGACCGTAAACGTTCCTTCGGTGCAAACTCTCAATTTCTTAATCCAAACTTCCAAAACGATTTTCTCTGAACTGAAGGAATTCGTCGCAAATTTGTTACAGTGGTGCGTTGGTTTCGAACTCGCTTCACAGCATTCCCCCCTTTCAGTCCCTTATTCTTCCCCCGCCCGTCTTGGGGGAATGGGGGATGGGGAGGCGGGGGGGGCTGTCTAATGCCTCCATTAGTGCGTATATATACACAGTACATATTCCTTCGCATTCCTCCCGACTTATGTTTCTCTATTTATATATTCCATTTTCTCAGTTTCAGTTCTCAAGACACCTTGATATAATCACGCTTATAATGGGGTTTGTATAACTCTTCTTCCTTATATTTTTTATTCATTTATGTTTTTTTTATTAATTCATCTTATTTGTTCATCTATTCATTTATTTGTTTATTTTTCTCCTTGCCATCTTTGTTATGGATTCGTTCTCTCTCTTTCTCTTTCTCTCTCTCTCTTTTTATATCTCTCTCTCTCCCCAAAGGAAAGAAGCGCTGGGTATTGACATATTACTCTTCTTCTTCCAACATCACATAAATATATATATATATATATATATATATATATATATATATATATATATATATATATAATATATATAAACAGAAAAATAAATATATAATAAAGAAATAAACAACAAAAC
>NC_134791.1:9032172-9039672 GCF_046742065.1 Oratosquilla oratoria | reverse complement strand
CCTCCCTTTCTTCTTCCTTCCCTCCCTCCTTCCTTCTTCCTTCCCTCCCTCCTTCCTTCTTCCTTCCCTCCCTCCTTCCTTCCCCCCTTTCTTCCCTCCCTCCCTTCTCTTCTTCCTTCCCGCCCTCCTTCCTTCTTCCTTCCCTCCTCCTTCCTTCCTTCTTCCCTCCTTCCTTCCTTCCTTCTTCCCTCCCTCCTTTCTTCCTTCCTTCCCTCCTTCCTTTCTTCTTCCCTTTCTTCCCTCCCTCCCTCCTTTTCGCCCTTCCTTTCCTCCCTCCCTTCTCTCCTCCCTCCCTCCCTCCCTCCCTCCCACAGGAACTTATTCATCTTGGAGGCGACACGACGGAGGTCCTCGTCCGTATAAGGCGAAGGCCGGCCGCGCCGCTCCGGAAGGACGAAGGCCATGACCTTACCAAGCAGAGGAAAGGCAAATATAAAAATAATTATTATAGTAATAGTAGTAGTAGTAGTAGTAGTAGTAGTAGTAGTAGTAGTAGTAGTAGTAGTAGTAGTAGTAGTAGTAGTAGTAGTAGTAGTAGTAGTAACAGTGATAATAATTAATGATGATGATGATGTGATGGTGATGATAATAATAATGATAATAATGATAATAATAATAATAATAATAATAATGACAGTGATAATGATAATAATAGTAATGATAATAAGTAATAATAATATTAGTAATAATATTAACAATAGAAATAATGATACTACTACTACTACTACTACTATTACTACTACTAATAATGATAAGGAAGATTAAAGGATGATTCGACAATCTTCATCTCCAGAAGGTGGAAGGTATTGCTATCTATGAATAAAATCGTTTGGTCCTAATACAGTTACACAAACACACACACACACACACACACACACACACACACACACACACACACACACACACACACACACACTAATATATATATATGGATATACACAAGCGAATACATAACATTGTATTACAAAGATAGGGAGCAGCACTGGGAGTTGGCTATGGAGGGCCATACCAAGAGATGGAAGAGGAAGAGGAGGAGGAGGAGGAGGAGGAGGAGGAGTAGATGGAGTGGTCCTGTCTATGGAGGAGAGACCAAATGGCCATCGAGAAGATGCGGGCCCGCTTTACGAGCCCAAAGAAGGCGAAAGAAGAGGAGGAGAGGGGGAGGAGGAGGAGGAGGAAGAGAGAGAGGAAGATGGGGAGGAGAGGGGAGGAGGGAGAGGATGGGAATTAGAGAAGAGAAAAAGGGGGAAGGAGGAAAGAAAGGGGGAGGAGGGGTAGACAAGAGGAAGAAGGGGAAGAGAGGGGGAGGAGGGGAAGAGAGGGGAGGGGAAGAGAGGGGAGGAGGCGGAGGGGAGGGGGTAGGAGGGGAAGAGAAGGAGAGGGGGAGAGGGGAAGAGGGGGAGGAGGAGAGGATGAGGATCAGAGATGAGAAAAATGGGGAAAGAGGGAGGAGAGGGGAAGAGGGGGATGAGGGGAAAAGAGAGAGGGAGATAGGGAAGGAAAGGGGAAGAGTGAGGGGAGGAGAGAGGAAGGATGGGTGAAATGGGGATAGAGAGTAGAAAAGAGGGCGAGGGAAGAGGAACGGGAGGAGGAAAAATAGAGAGGGGAAGAGAGTGAGGGGAAGAGAGTTAGGGAGAAGAGGTGAGGGGGAAGGGAAAGGGGAAGGCGAGGGAGTGGAAGGGGAACAGAAAAGGAGAAAAGAGGAGAGAGAGAGGAGCAAAAAGAGGGGAAATGGAGCGAAGAAAGGTAAGAGAGAAGGGGAAACAGAGGGGAAAAGGGAGAGGAGGGAAAAGGGAAACGAAGGGGGAGGGGAATGGAGAATGGGAGGTATTTGGAGAGGGGAAAGGAGAGGGGAAGGGAAAGGGGAAACGGAAGGGGGAGGGGAATGAAGAGTGGGAGGGATTTGAAGAGGGGAAAGGAGAGGGGAAGGAAAAGGAGGAGAAGGGGATAGGGAAGGAGTAGGGAAGGGAAGGGATGGGGATAGGGGAACTGGGAGAGAACAAGGAAAAAGGGGAAAAGAGGGGAGATGGGAGTGGGGAGAGAGGGAAAGGAGGACAAGGAGAAGGGGAGGGGAAACGAGCCAGAAAAAGGGGAAAAGGGAGAGAGAGAGAGAGAGAGAGAGAGAGAGAGAGAGAGAGAGAGAGAGAGAGAGAGAGAGAGAGAGAGAGAGAGAGAGAGAGAGAGAGAGAGAGAGAGAGAGAGAGAGAGGGAGGGAGGGAGGGGGAGAGAGGGGAGGGATGAGGGGAGAGGGAGGGGAAGGGTCTTGGAGTGAGGGGAAATCGAAGGGAAGATGGAGTGACGGAGAATATAATGGAATTGGTTTGGGCGAGAATGTGGGTGAGGATAGGCATATTGTGGGTATGGGTAATGCTAAGTACGTATGCGTGTGGGTGAAGTGAGGATGATGGTGGGTGAGGATGCGGAGAGTGTGGGTGAGGTTGAGTGCGTAGGCGTGTGGGTGAAGATGAGGATAAGAATGAGGATGTGGGTGAAGGTTTGGGTGAGGATAGAGTGTGGGTGAGATTGACTACGTAGGCCTTTGGGTGAAGATGATTATGAGGATGAGGGTGTGGGTGAAGTGAGGATGAGAGTGTGGTTGAGGATACGGAGATTGTGGGTGAGGATTTGGATGAGGATAGAAAGGCTGGTGCGGGTGAGATTGAGTACGTAGGCCTTTGGTTGAAGAAGAGGATGAGGGTGAGGGTGTGGGTGAGGATAGATTGTGGGTGTGGATGAGATTGAGTACGTAGACTTTTGGGAAAAAATGAGGATAAGGATGAGGATAAGGATGAGGATGAGGGGGTGGGTGAAGTGAGGATGAGGATGTGTTTGAGGAAGTGAAGATTGTGGGTATGGGTGAGGTTGGGTACGTAGGCCTTTGGATGAGGATGAGGATGAGTGTGTGGGTGAGTGTGTGGATAAAGGTGTGGGTGAGTGTGTGGGTGAATTGGGTGAATACGCTGTGTCCAGCCTCAGGTCACGTGGTCTTGTGACACAAGATTTTATTCAGCCGAAGAAGGGAGCCCTCCACAGTGAAAGGGACCTTCACGGGGCGAGACCCCTTCCTGGCCGTTCTTGTGAAAGGTGCATTAGTCCGCCACGCTATTACCTTCGTTTTATTGCTCTTTGTTAATCTCTTCCTCACGCTTTTGGAAGGAGGAGGAGGAGGAGGAGGAAGGGGAGGAGGAAGGGGAGGAGGAGAGGAGGAAGAGGAGAAAGAAGAAAGGGAAGGAGGAGGAAGAGGACGAGGAAGGGGAGGAGGAAAGGGACGAGGAAGGGGACGAGGAGAGAGAGGAGGAAGAGGAGGAGGAAGAAAGGGGGGAGGAAGAGGAGGAGGAGAAGGAAGAGGACGGGGAAGGGAAGAAGGAAAGGGACGAGGAAGGGGAGGAGGAGAGGGAGGAGGAAGGGGAGGAGGAAGAAAGGGAAAAGGGGGAGGAGAAGGAAGAGGACGAGGAAGGGGAGGAGGAAAGGGACGAGGAGGAGGGGGAGAGAGAGGAGGAAGAGGAGAAGAAGGAGGACGAGGAAAGGGACGAGGAAGGGGAGGAAGAAGGAGAGGAGGAGGAGGAGGAGGAGGACGGGGAAGGAGATGAGGAGGAGGACGAGGAAGGGGACGGGGAAGAATGGGAAGAGGAAGAGAAGGAGGAGGAAGAAGATGAGGAAGAGGTTTCTGGATGAATTGCAAGGGCGAATCAATGCCATGTAGTTTACAAGCGCTTCTATCCTAGTGGATAATCTCGTGCGTTAGAGATGCAAGGAGATGCCAAGAGGGAGTGAGAGAGAGAGAGAGAGAGAGAGAGAGAGAGAGAGAGAGAGAGAGAGAGAGAGAGAGAGAGAGAGAGAGAGAGAGAGAGAGAGAGAGAGAGAGAGAGAGAGAGAGAGAGAGAGAGAGAGAGAGAGAGAGAGAGAGAGAGAGAGAGAGAGAGAGAGAGAGAGAGAGAGAGAGAGAGAGTTGGTACACCATGAGGATGAAAACATCGCTCTACAGCACAACACCATAAGGGATTAAAATTGAATTTATTTAATTCGCAATTTTTTTATGTAAGCGGCTCCTGGCGTAAGCACGTCTTTTAGCTCGTTCAACGAAGACGATGATAATGATGATGACGATGATAATGATGATGATGACGATGACGATGATTGTAAAAAAGGAATATTTGTGAATTTTTTTGCATCTATATTGCAAGTTAGGTTAGGTAGGTTAGGTTAGGTTAGGTCAGGTTTGGTTGGTTAGATTTTTTCAACGAAAAAAAAAAAAATAGTAGGCGTGATGAAACAAATTACAAAAAAGGAAAATCAAAATCACTCCTTTCCCCAAAAGATGATGATGATAATGATGATGTTGACAATGATAATGATAATAACAAGACAACGACGACGATTATGATGATAAGAGAGAGAGAGAATTCCCATGCCCTCTCTCCCTCACACACACACACACACACACACACACACACACACACACACACACACACACACACACACACACACACACACACACACACACACACACACACGCACAAAACCAAAATACACCTTTCAGTGTCACGAAGGGCCAGGGAGGCGTGGCACAACGACGCGTGGGTGTCACTCCCCCCTTCCCCCAATTCCCCCCTCCCCCATGTTGTCTTAGTACTAATTGCCTTCCTGTTCCCCCCAGGAACCTCGCCCCTTCCCCCCATCCCAGATTAGGGCCCCCATAACCCCGTGGACCTGACCCGTCGGCCCCCCCACCTCCCCGACCGCTCCCCAGAGTCCCTCCCTGGATCCGACCCCCGTTTTCTTTCTGTTTACTTCGGGTTCTTTGGTGTTTATCCACCACGTGTATAATAGAAAATTATATGTGTATATATATATATATATATATATATATATATATATATATATATATATATATTTTTATATATATATATATATGCAAAGTAGACCACTTGAAAAAAGAAACTAACGAAGCAGAGCACTTTCGTATATTACATCCACTGCAAAAAGTACTTTTTTGCAGTGGATGTAATACACGAAAGCGCTCTGCTTCGTTAGTTTCTTTTTTCCAAGTAGTCTACTTTGCATTAGTGAACACACGTACCTGTGTTGTTATTAGCATATATATATATATATATATATATATATATATATATATATATGTGTGTATATATATATGTATATATATATATATATCATATATATATATATGTATATATATATATATATATATTGACTCATTATTTTTTTCTATTGCGACTGTAGTCCTGCAAACCATTCATGTGATGGGTGATTCTTCTCTATGAGAGAAGGATTCTTTTCCTCATAGATTCGAACTCGCAGATCTTAACATACAAGTCGACTACATTAATCTTCACTGTATAAGAAGAAGAAGAGAAAGAAGAAGAAAAATAAAAATAAAAAAACAGAAGACAAAGAAGTAGAGAAAACAGAAGTAAAGGAAACAGAAGACGAAGAAGAAGAGGAAGCAGAGGGAGAAGAAAATGAAGCAGAAGAAGAAGGAGAAGAGGAATCAGGAGGAGAAGAAGAAGAGGAAGAAGAAGCAGAACAAGAAAAAGCCAAAGAAGAAGAAGAAGAAGAAATCTTCGTTGATCAAACACTTCTCCCGAAAATTGAAGATTTGGACTACACGTTTGGTTCAGACCCGGCAGATGGAGGCACCCGCTCCAGCCCCCACTCCCAGCCCCCTCCCAGCCAACAGCCCCCAGTACTCGGCAGACCCTAGGCCACAGCCCCCGACTAGCCCCCAGCCACAACCCTAAGCCCCCTGTCCAAAGCCACAAGCCCTCGGCCATACTCCCCCCTAGCCCCCAATCCCCACGTCCACATCCCTAAGCCCCCTGTCCAAAGCCCCAAGCCCTCAGCCACAGCCTCCTAGCCTCAAGTCCCTCCGTCCACAGCCCCTATCCGGCTTCACAGCCACAACCCTAAGGCCCCGGTCCAAAGCCCCATGCCCTCGGCCACAGCCTCCCAGTCCCTAATCCCCCTGTTCACATCCCTAAGCTCCCGGCCAAAGCGCCGGCCACAGCCCCCCAGCCCCAAATCCCCGAGTCCACACCCCTAAGCTCCTGGCTATACTCCCCCCATCCCCCAATCCCCCCGTCCACATCCTTAAGCCCCTGTACAAAGCCCTAAGCCCTCGGCCACGACCCCCCAGCCCCCAATCCTCGAGTCCACATCCCTAAGCTCCTGGCCATACTCCCCCCTATCCCCCAATCCCCCCGTCCAAAGCCCCAAGCTCTCAGCCACAGCCCCCCTAGCCCCCAATCCCCGAGTCCACATCCCTAAGCTCCTGGCCAAAGCCCCGGCCAAAGCCCCCTAGCCTCCAATCCCTGGGTCCACATCCCTAAGCTCCTGGCCAAAGCCCCAAGCCCTCTGCCACAGCCCCCCCCCCCAGCCCCCAATCCCCGAGTCCCCATCCTTAAGCTCCCAGCCAACGCCCCAGCCACAGCCCCCCCCTAGCCCCCAATCCTCGAGTCCACATCCCTACCGGCCAAAACCCCGGCCAAAGCCCCCCCCCCCCCCGCCCCCCAAGAGACGGATCGCCGCTTTGCGCGAGGCGACATTTCCCAAAATTGTTCAATTTCCATCCTTTCCTCTGAACTTATAAACTCTTTCGACCTCTCCGCTTCGGAGGCGCACTTTGCACACTTTGTTCTGGTCAACACCAGGCGATCTTAATTAGATTAAGAAGAGAAGGCGAAGAAGAGGAAGAAGAGAAGACGAAGAAGAGGAAGAGAAAGAGGAAGAAGAGAAAAAAGCAGAAGAAATGAAAGATGAGGAAGAATAAGAAGAAAAATGACGAAGAAAAAGAAGAGGAGGAAGAGGGAAAAGAAGAGGAAAAGAAGAAGAAAAAGACAAAGGAACTTGATTAAGAAGAAAAGAAAGAAGACGAAGAAGAGGAAGAAGAGAAAGAAGTAGCAAATGAAGAAATGAAAAATGAGAAAGAATAATAAGACGAAGAAAAAGAAAAGGAGGAAGAAGAAGGAAAAGAAGATGAAAAAAGGAAGAACAAAAAAAACGACAAAGACGAAGATGAAAAAGTAGCAGAAGAAAAAGAAGAATATAAAAGAAAGAAGACAGGAAGAAGAAGAAAAAGAAGAGACAGCAAAAAAAAAAAGAAAAAAAAAAATTGTTCCAGCTGCCAGCAGTTAGTTTGATTCAACAATAAATAAATCATTGTTCATTCTCTTACGCTTATTGCTGATTTATACATTTTTTCAGACTGCCACCAGTCGATTTCATTCACTAATCCCATTACGCAAACTAATTTATATAAACAGGACAGATGATTATTATGTATATGTATATGTATATATATATATATATATATATATATATATATATATATATACATATATACACATATATATATTCCTAGTGATTTTCTCAATTTTCCGAATGGTTTGTTTGTATCTTGAAGGGAGGTCAAACACAAGGCTTCCGAGATCCATGGTGTTATTATAACGAAAAACATTACACAAATTTAAAATACAAGCTTTC
>NC_134791.1:9027172-9029672 GCF_046742065.1 Oratosquilla oratoria | reverse complement strand
TACGAGTACATTCACATTTACCTGCTTGTAGAGTATGTGTCCATAGATTAAAATAACAAGAAAATTAACAAGGGGGAGGGGGAGGAGGAGGAGGAGAAGGTGGAAGAGAAACAGAAGGAAGAGGAGGAAGAGCAGAAGTGGAAGGAGGAGAATGATGAGGAGGAGGGGAGGGGAGAAGAAGGAGGAAGAGAAACAGAAACAGAAGAGGAGGAAGAGCAGAAGTGGAAGGCGGAGAAGGAACAGAAAAGAAGAAAAAAGGAGGAGGAGGAGGAGGAGATGGAGGAGGAGGACGAGGACGAGGAGGAGGAGGAAAAGAAACAGAAACAGAAGAGGAGGAAGAGCAGAAGTGGAGGGAGGAGAAAAAGGTGGAGGAGGAGGAACAAAAAAAAAAAGGAGGAGGAGGAGGAACAGAAAAAAAGGAGGAGGAGGAGAAGGAGGAGGAGGAGAATGAACAGAAAAAGAAGAAAAAAGCGGAGGAGGAGGAGGAAGGAGGTGGAGGAGGAAGAAGAATAAAGGAGGAGGAGAAGGAGGAAGAAGAATAAAGGAGGAGGAGGAGAAGGAGGAGGAGGAGGAGAAGGTATAGAAAGAAAAAAGGAGGAGGAGAAGGAACAGAAAAAAAGAAGAAAAACGAGGAGGAGGAGGAGGAGGAGGAGGAGGAGGAGGAGGAGGAGGAGGAGGTGGAAGAAGAATATTTCTATGTAATTTCTTCTAACGACTCTCATCCTAAAATGCCAAAGAAGGGGAGAGGAGAGGTGGGGGGGGGGCATATGGTGCAAACATCTGGCACCATTCCCCCCCGCCCCCCTAGCCCCCCCCCCCCCCCCCCTGGGGTTGGATGACCCGTGGCAGGATGGGGCGTAATGCCTGGCACCAACTAATTGACGACATTTGTTCTTCCCAACCACTTAAAGACGCCCACGTTGTTCTTCCCAGCCACTTAAAGACGCCCACGCTGGCGTCACGTGATTCATTTTATACGTCATATGGTCCCCCACTACCTCTCCCTACTTCCCCGCCCTACCACCCCCTCCTTGCTGACGTCACCATCTGTCTTGTAATGTACAACCTCCGTCGAGGCTTCTTAATTAACCAATTAGAACACATGTCACGTGATCAATAGTTGACAGTAATTACAATGACAATCACATTAACAATAATTACGCTGGTAATACTTCCTATATTGAAAACATCCTATATTACATACGAATCTTAAATGCCCATACACAATATTTAGGATTTCTTATGCTGGAAAAAAATAACACACACACACACACACACACACACACACACACACACACACACACACACACAAACACACGCTGTGTAATACTTCTTATAATGAAAACAGTTTCTATATTGCATAAGATTCTTAAATGCCCATACACAATTTTTCTTTAGTTTTTTTATCCTGAAAAAACACACAGACACACACACACACACACACACACACACGCTGTGTAATACTTCCTATATTGAAAACAGTTCCTATATTACACACAATTCTTAAATGCCCATACACATAATCTTCAAGAATTTTTAAGCTGAAAAAATCACACACACACACACACACACACACACACACACACACACACACACACACACGTTATGTAATAGTTCCTATATTGTGAAACAATCCCTATATTGCACACGGTTTATAAATACCCATACACAATCCTTATGGTTTTTTAAGCTGAAAAAATCACACACACACACACACACACACACACACACACACACACACACACACACACACACACACACACACACACACACACACACACACACACACACACAAACACGCACACGCTGTGTGGCGTCTGTTTGCTTAACGAGTTTATGGTAGGCGGGGTCGTCTTCGTTGCCCACCTTGTATGCACTGAAGCGTCTGAACGTGGTGCCATAACACACATACACACACACACACACACACACACACACACACACACACATACACACACACAACCTCGTGGCGCAGTGATTAGAGTTCTCGCCTGCCACTACGGCGTGCGGTCCGGGTTCGAATCCCGCCCAGGGCTGAAATAATTTCAGTATCGCTGCACTGCGAGTTGTTACTCCAACTCTCGTGGGCGGGGAGTTTGGGCTGTGTGTGTGTGCATGTAATGTCACATCATTACATATAGATCAGTCATACGAGCTCTGAGCTCTCATCCGAGAGGTTAATAACTGTCGATCACGAGTCCGACACGTGATCCAGGACCATGGTGAATCACATGCACACAGGACAGAAACCCGCTACGAACTGTAGGCAAGGAGGCGATCCGTGTGCCTTTGTGTCACACAACATTTGAAATTTTTTTTTTGGATTAATTTCGTTATTGTTATAACGAAATATGTCACGAGTGTACATTGATACACTGTTGTCATTCTTATATAATGAACCAAGAGCGCACAGGGATATTTTCCCTATTTTCCCTTAGATAAAGAGATAAAGGAAAACTGGAATCAACTTCCGATGCCTTGACGTCAGCACGGTGAGTCT
>NC_134791.1:9014672-9019672 GCF_046742065.1 Oratosquilla oratoria | reverse complement strand
AAACAAATACACAAATAAACAAAGAATAAATGGACAAAATAATAATAAAAAAAGAGCAAAAGTGTGTGGAGGATGCCACCATATTTTGTGGACGTCGTCGTCACAAGACTTTTCTTTTCTTTTTCTAAAAGAGCACCCGTTGAGGAAACATGTTCTTTGACTCTTTGAAGAGGGTAGACTTGATATATGGTAACAAAGATGTGTAACAAAATACCATGATCATTCACTACTAGAAATAAATAAATAAAATACAACACATAAAAATATAGATAAATGAATAAATAAATAAATAAATAATAAAACAAAATAAATTGATGAAATTGTGAAAACTGGCGTGGTTCACAACTTTTGCTTGCGAATGTACATTTCCACTCAGAGTATTCTCACGGTTGCCAGTACTGATTCCCGAGGCCCCATGGCAAATATTTTCGCATTTAAAAACTTTATTCTGGATAACGACAGACGATCTTATTCAGTCACGCTGAACCTAACGTAACATCCAAGAAGGCTTCGGTGGCAGTGTGGTGGCTGTGGCCGGGGAGAGGTGGCTGGGGGCGGGGCCCTATTGACGCGGCGGGGCTGAGGGGGGGCTGTCTTTACATCTAAAGCCACCATTGCAAAATAAATATAAAAATAAAAAAATAAAATATAAAATAATAATAAAAACATAAATAAATAAAATAAAAATGCAAAATATTCTAATGGTACCTACAACCTGCATATATATTCTATTTTCTTTTTCTCTATTTACCTATAAATACATATACATGTACATATTCATATCCATACATGTGTCTATGTACGTGTATAAACACATAATACCTGTAAAAATCCATTTCCTATTTTACTACATGTAAAAACAATACAAAATAAAAAAGACAAACCATGAAAAACAAAATAAACAAATAGATCAACAAAAAATACAAATAAATAAATAGATAAATAAATAAATAAGGAGAAAATACGAAGAAAAAAAATCTAAAGGAAAGACGTCTTGATGGTAAGAGGGATTGGGAATTTCACAGAAATTGGAAATCGGAGAGCGAAGGGGAAGTGGGGAAGGGGGAAGGTAGCGGGGGCGAGGGGGGGAGGAGGGTGAAGGAAAGTGGGGGAGAGAGCAGGGGAAGGCAGCGGGGGAGGGGGAGGAAAGGGGAGGAGGGAGATATCTGGGGGTAGAGGAAGGAGAAAGGCAGTAGGGAGAAGGAAAGGGGGAGAGAACTTGGGGTAGGGGAAGGCAGCGGGGGGAAGGGGAGGAAAGGGGGAGAGAGTTAGGAGTAGGGAAAGGAGGAAGGCAGCGGGGGGAGGGGGAGGAAAGGGGGAGAGAACTAGGGGTAGGGGAAGGAGGAGGGCAGTAGGGAGAAGGAAAGGGGGGGAGAGCTGGGGGTAGGGGAAGGCAGCGGGGGGAGGGGGAGGAAAGGGGGAGAGAGCTAGGGGTAGGGGAAGGGGGAAGGCAGCGAGTGGGGGAGGGTGAAAGAAAGGGGGAGGAGGGAGCTAAGGTAGGGCAAGAGGGAAGGCAGCGGGGAGAGAGCTGGGGGTAGGGGAAGGGGGAAAGTAGCGAGGGGGGGAGGGTGAAGGAAAGGGGGGGAGGGTAAAGGAAAGGGGGAGGAGGGAACTGGGGGTAGGGGAAGGGGGAAGAGGAAAGGGAGAGAGGGTAATAGAGAGAAATGTATTTCTTTTTATATACATTTCTACCCCTCTCTCTCTCTCTCTCTTTCTCTCGTTTCCCCCCTCTCTCTCTCCTCCACGTAGCACCTTAGGCACAGGTTGTCAAAACTAAACTAAAGATCCGAGTTCTCAACCTACGGACCATGCAGTCCCTCCCCCCAATAACATCTTACTTTTATTCATTAGATATTAAACCCCCACCCCCATCCAACCCCAATCCCCCACCCCCCACACCCAATCCCCCACCCCCACCCCCAATCCCCCCAATTTCTCAGCGATATCTCCATGGATACGAGCGAGTTTCTGGCACTGTTTAGGTCCACACACACACACACACACACACACACACACACACACACACACACACACACACACACACACACACACACACACACACACACACACACACACACACACATACACACACATACCTACATACACACACACACATACACATACATACACACACACACATACACATACACACACACAATTACTCTTCAGAGCCCTGAGTCGCTACTTTACCTCCTCGGCCAACCTGTCCCCTCCTTTCTGTCACAATTTCCGTCCCTCTCAAGTTTACTCACATCATGTGTGTGTGTGTGTGTGTGTGTGTGTGTGTGTGTGTGTGTGTGTGTGTGTGTGTGTGTGTGTGTGTGTGTGTGTGTGTGTGCGTGTGTGTGTGTGTGCGTGTTTGTGTGTGTATGAGAGATAGAGAGATATTTGCTACAAAGGACAGTGTACTACCTGTAAGCCCTAACGATTTTATTCGGCTACAAAGGACAGTGTATTACCTGTAAGCCCCAAGGTCATTTGTCTTCATCAATTGCATTGTTTGTCCCGGAGACTTAATAACACTAATTACACTATTTGCTTGTCGCTTCATCAAAACATAGACAAACGAACGAATAATAACAAGTAATTGATCAACTCGAATACTACTACTACCACTACTACTATTTCTATTACTACTAATACTATTAATTGTAACTACTATTATTCCTACTTGTGCTGTTACTATTAATTCTACTCGTACTATTATTTCCACCTCTACTAATACTATTACTTGTAACTATTATTTCTACTTATACTGTTACTATTAATTCTACTTATACTATTTCTACTACTACTAATACTATTACTTGTAACTACTAGTATGCCTTCTTGTACTGTTACTATTAATTCTTCTCCTACTACTACTACTACGATTACTACTACTACTACTACTACTACTACTACTACTACTACTACTGATGCTATTACTTCTACTTACTACTTTTACTGCTACTATCATTCCTACTTATACTATTATTTCTACTACTACTACAACTATTATTACTACTACTAACTACTACTATTATCATTGATAATAGGGATTGAAACCTATCTCGACTAAGGTCACGTTCACACTAGCGATTTCAACCGCGGCGGTTCAGTTACAATGTAAGTCAATGGAGGCGTTCACACACAACTGCACATTTTTTCCTGTGACGATGTGGTGCCGCTCCGGCTTTTGCGTGGTTCAAACCACTAGTGTGAACAGGGCCTAAGCCTCCTTCCATGCTAGCTGGCGCAAGACAATTTTATTCACATTTATTGGCACCCCCTTCCTTTCCGGGTGGTTCTTTTCTCTCATATCCCTGATGTCGTCAGGCGATTTCATTCATCTCGTGGGAACCCTTGGGCAAGACAGGGATGACCACACTGAAGCCCAAGGGACGAATTTATAAAAAAAAAAAAAAATCCTAACTCTTAAGTCTAGACATAAATCTTCAAAAGGGGCGGAGACTTCACCTAAATCAACTGTCCATTATGTCGAGGGTATGTCTAGACATAAGCATTTAGGTCGCCGACATAGGGATTTAGGTTTAGGATCTTTCATAAATTCGGCAACAGCGGGTTAATATTGAATTATGTTGATCTTCTATTGCAATTTGTGTTCAAAATCTTAACAACTTAACCATAATTACATACATACACCAAAGGCTTTTTCACCCTTAAAAGGGAGGTAGCCAAAAAACAAAGGCATAGAAACCACTCCCACCCATTTCCTCCCCTACATACTCCCCTCCCCTCTACCCTCTTCCCTCCTTCTTATCTTGGCACCTCCTAGATGACGGGTCATCCCTGCATCTTGTCCACTGCCCTGGGTCAGAAGCAGTACCGCAAGACATAATTAGATGAATTCAAATATCAAATTAAGAAGATTTTCTTTGGGGGTCGGCGCCCCCTTCGCTACACTGATGTACTTTTATTCTGGCTAACGCCACGCGATTTTATTAAGCTGAAATATTCCTGAAGTTACTCCTTCGGTGTGATGACTTCTTTATATATTTTGTTCTGGTTAAAAGGAGGAGCAAGACGGACTTTCGCAAGACAAAAAATGCTTTGATCTTTTTTCGCTTTGAACTTCTGGAAAGCATTTTTTTTTCCTTTCAGACGATCTTTGAGTTCTGCCAGGTGAGACCATTTATTCTCTCTCTCTCTCTCTCTCTCTCTTTTCTTTGGGACACATTTTTGAGTTTTACAACCAGAGACCATATTTCTTTTTACATTTTTTTAAATTACATCTTCTGTAAATAGGGCCCATTTTCTCTCTCTCTCTCTCTTCTTTAGGACACATTTTTGAGTTCTACAACCAGAAACCATATTTCTTTTTACATTTTTTTTTAATTACATCGTCTGTAAATAGAGCCCACCCTCTCTCTCTCACTCTCTCTCTCTCTCTCTCTTTTTTTTTTTTTTTTAGGACACAATTTTAATTTTACAACCAGAAACCATATATATATATATATTTTTTTAATTACATCTTCTGTAAATAGTCCCATTCTCTCTCTCTCTCTCTCTCTCTCTCTTTTTAAAGAAACTATTTTCGACCAAAGTCTTCTACCAAAACGTGACCTTTCATACCCACGCGCGCAACACTCATTCCTTACTTTCAGACCCTCCGCTCGCAAATGTACACACATTTTTGAGAAACATTGTATGCTCTCTTCAAGATTTTTTTTTTTTTTTTTACCACAGGGACCTACGACGACGAAGAACCATCCAAAGCCGACACGAGACCATTTGGTCCATGCCAAGGGGTCTGATTTTTTTTTTTTTTTTTTAACCACAGGGACCTACAACGACGAAGAACCATCCCAAGCCGGCACGAGACCTTTTGGTCCATGCCAAGGCCCAACATCTCCGACACGCAACCTCATCAAGCACAACACCTCACACTCCCCTCACCCAAGCAGGAGCCCATAGATTCCCTCTTTTCCCCTCATTCACGTTTTTGAGAAACACTATGCTCTATTCAAGATTTTTTTTTTTTTAAACCACAGGGAGCT
>NC_134791.1:8992172-9009672 GCF_046742065.1 Oratosquilla oratoria | reverse complement strand
TTTTAAAAATTTGTTCTGTTCTTGAAAGCAAATGTGAAAAAAAAAATCTTTCAGTTGTGTATCTTCCAAATACTTTTATTTATTCATTTTTTTGGCCAAGAAGACAAAACTTTAGCAATTTTCCGTTTCCGTTTTCGTTTTTTCTCATTCCATTTATCTATCTATTCACGTACTTACCCATCTATAAATCTATCTTTTATCTTAAAGGCAGTAACATATTTCGACGTCTTTCTCGTGGGATCTTGCCACCATTTGTCTCTCTCTCTCTCTCTCTCTCTCTCTCTCTCTCTCTCGCCTCGTTCTCTCTCCCTCGCTTCATTTTTTTTTTTTTTTGCCTCAAGTATGGAAAACACTTTTTTTTTATTTCACATTTTATATAAATTTTTTCACTTTTTTTAAGACAATTTACGGACAGTGTGTAAAAAATTAGTTGCGTACTTTTTTCTTTTCCATTTTCGTTTAATCTTATTCCATTTATCTGAATGGATTTTCATGATTAATAATTGCCGAGTCCGACATTTAACGCGCTTGGCTCACGTGAGGTACGTGGCTGTCAGCACGTTACACCACGTTACATATAGAAATAGACGAGTGAATATATAAACAAATATATACGCACGACAGAATCAATACACCATTTATAAGACCAGTACATGAAAGAGAGAGAGAGAGAGAGAGAGAGAGAGAGAGAGAGAGAAAGAGAGCATGTGTTTTTATAGCATCTTTCTACAGACTCCACTAAACAAATAGTGAATAGACAAACAAATACCTGTAAATAAATAAACGAATAGACGAATACGTCCACATGACGGAAATAACACACTTTGTAAGACCAATACATGAAAGAAAGTGAGATAGAGATATATTTTTAGAGAAAGAGAGAGAGAGAACGAGAGAGAGAGAAAGTAAAAGAGAGAGAGAATGAGAGCGAGAGATAAAGAGATTGAGAGAGAGAGAATGAGAGAGAGAGAGAGAGAGAGATTGAGAGAGAGAGAGAGAGAGAGAGAGAGAGAGAGAGAGAGAGAGAGAGAGAGAGAGAGAGAGAGAGAGAGAGAGAGAGAGAGAGAGAGAGAGGGAGAGAGAGAGAGAGAGAGAGAGAGAGAGAGAGAGAGAGAGAGAGAGAGAGAGAGAGAGAGAGAGAGAGAGAGAGAGAGAGAGAGAGAGAGAGAGAGAATGTGTTTGATAGCATCTTCCTACACACTACACTAAACTTCCTGCTTCCTTCCCCCTCTCCCCTCTTCCCCCCTCCCCCTCTCCCCCCGGACACTAAATATTTACCAGCTTTCCGAAACAAGACCATCCCAGACCATGGCGGTCTGTCCAGACTATTTATGGACTAGCTACTTTGGAGCTTTGGTTTCAACTCGCCTGGCACGACGCACGCACGCGCCCGAGATCAATTCCCAACAGGTTTTTTGGTCTTTGATAAGAGTCTCCTGGGGTAAGTTTTTATCAATTTATTTAATTATTTATTATTCTCATACCTACAATAAAATACAATGATACAATGCAATACAGTATGGGTTTGAATACAACAGTTACAGGTTACTAGCGTTTATCTTGGCTGTCCATGCATATGAGGCAAAGGTGAAGGCTTCCGTGTGATATGAAGTATTGTCAATGTTTTAAGAAGTATTCGTTCAATACCGGATATTACTGAACAACGATCAGAGTGCTTAGCGTGGAAATATCACGTCTTTAAATCGAACAAATCGATACGAGCACGTTTACGAGGTCGTAGGAGGTGTGTCGTAAACTTGCGACCCAAAAAAAAAAAAAAAAAAAAAAAAACGTTATATCGAACGCTCGATACGGGCACTTTTACAAGGTCGTAGGCGTGTCGTAAATTTGCGACCCATAGACAGAAGGAAAAAAAAAGTCCAAATGGAACACTCGATACGAGAACAATTACGAGGTCGTAAGAGGCATGTCGTAAACTTGTGACCCACAGACAGAAACCTTAAAAAAAAGACCTTTAAATCGAACGCTCGATACGAGCACATTTACGAGGTCGTAAGAGGTATTTCGTAAAATAACGACCCAAAGATAAAAAAAAAAAAAAAGCCTTTAAATCGAACGCTCGATACCAGCTTAAATACGACGTCGTAGAATGCGTGTCATAAACTTGCGACCCACGACCTACTTAGCGTGGAAATACCACGTCTTTAAATCGAACACTCGATACGAGGACATTTACGGGGTCGTACGAGGCATGCCGTAAATTTGCGACTTAAAGACAGGATCCTTAAAAAAAAAAAAAAAAAAAAGTGTAGTACTTAGCAGTGCCTCTTCATCAATGCAAAGAAGCAGTTCCAACATAAACAAACAACTCGTTCATCTAACGACCAACATTAGCGGTTCCTTTGAAGCGAAATGCCTTCTGGTAAATACTCTTCCTCCGGCCGAAGCCGTTACCTCTACAAAAGAGAGGATTTAGTTTGTGAGTTGGGGGCTGGCGACCCCCAGTTCAGAACAGGTTCTTGCTTGGTCGAGACCCCCTCAGAAAAATTAATGAATATATTTGATAAATAAATAAATTAATAAATAAATAAAATAAACAAATAAAAACAAATAAGTAAATAAAATAAATAAGAATAAGAAAGTTTCAATAAAAAAGTAAATAAATAAACAAAATAAGTAAATAAAACAAATAAAAAATAAAAGTACACAAGACATATTTGCACAGTTCGATTTAGCCCCTTACGAGGTTCGAGTGTCCGTGTGAAGCACATGCGGGTCGCCCACTGTCAGGCCCTCGTGACGTCAAGCGCAGCGCGCGCGAAAGGAAAATGGCGGCCGTTTTGGGAATAAACAATTTATTTATCATCTTGGGGTCGCGTGCGGGCAGCCACTGCTAAACCACAATGCATATTCGTGTTTCTAAAGGTTCTCTCATATTTCATTCGGACAGCGGAGGAAAACCTGTTTTTAGTGTGCGTCTGTAGCAATATGTATGTATATATATATATATATATGTATATATATTATATATATATTATATAATATATATACGTATGTATGTATATATGTATGTATATATATATATATATATGTATATATATTATATATATATTATATAATATATATACGTATGTATGTATATATATTATATATATATTATATAATATATATACACACACATGTATGTGTGTATCTATATATACATATATGTATACATATATACTATGTGTGTGATTCACAATGGTCTTGAATCACTCGTGATCGACAGCTATTCCCCTCCCGGAAGAGCTCAGAGCTCATATATGACCAATCTATGTGTAATTCTGTGACCTTACACGCACGCACACACACACACACACACACACACACACACACACACACACACACACACACACATACACACACACACAACTCCTCGCCCACGAGAGTTGGAGTAACGAGTCGCAGAGCAGCGATACTGATTCTTTTTTCAGCCCTGGGCGGGATTCGAACCCGGACTGCCGTAGTGGCGGCCGCGAACGCTACCAGTGCGCCATCGAGTCGTGCGTGTGTGTGTGTGTGTGTGTGTGTGTGTGTGTGTGTGTGTGTGTGTGTGTGTGTGAATGCTTAGGTTGGGGTTGAAATCACTCTCCTTCCACCCTTATTCCTGTACCTCCACATCCTTTCCCTCCAGCTTCCTACTCCCCTCCCTCCCTCCCTCCCTCCCTCCCTCTTTCCCCTTTTTCTCTCCCCTCCGCTACCTCCCCTCATTTTTTCCACGTCTATTTCTGATCCCCCGTCTTTCACACTCCGATCCCCTCGCGCACACGTAACGGAACCTCCTTTACACATCTTCAGCACATAACGTCAAACCTTCGATCAGTGCCATGTTTTAGAGATGGTGTGTGTGTGTGTGTGTGTGTGTGTGTGTGTGTGTGTGTGTGTGTGTGTGTGTGTGTGTGTGTGTGTGTGTGTGTGTGTGTGTGTGTGTGGTGTGTGTGTGTGTGTGTGCGCGCGCGACGGTAGCAACATCAATTCGGCGGGAAGCCTCTCCTCTCGGAGGATGGAGAGTAGGACCGGTGGCGGCCGCCGTAGGGTTACAGGTTTCTGGTCGGTGAACCTTCAGGCAGTGTCTGATCAAGTTATAGTAGACCTAAGCAGGATGAAACCTTGGTTCAAACACGGCCTCAAAATACACATGCACAGAAACACACACACACCATAAAGCGGGCAGGCTTCTCCTATAGGTATATATTTTTATTTCTATTTTTTTAATCTACATATTTTGTAATATATATATATATATATATATATATATATATATATATATATATATATATATATATATATATATATATATATATATATATATATATATATATACCTGAAGAAAATCGGTAGTAACGGCGTATGTCAACCCAAATAATTTCCGACAGCAGCCCCGGAACTCGAACTGGGGCTCTGCTTGCTTAGTAAGGCCTCGGTTCGAGTTCCGGGACAACTGTCGGAAATTATTTGGATATATATATGTGTATGTATATGTATATATGTGTATATATATATGTATATATGTGTATATATATGTATATATGTATATATGTATATATGCTTGTAACCACGAGGAAAATAAAGATCGGAATACTGAACGTTTTCGTCTATTAAGACATTTTCAAAGTACATAGTGTCCCAACAAAGAATAACTTAAATATAATAATATAGAAAACAGGAGAGGTCACACAACGTAAATACGAAAGGAATATCTTACAAAGAAACGAAAATATAAAAACAATAAATAAAATGGGTGACAATTGAAACAGGTGAAAAAATGTCACACAACATAAACCATAAGGATGACAAATGACAAGGTGAAAAAAAAGAACATTCAACATAAAAGATAAGAAATATAATTGAATCGTGTATCATTAAAAAAACTTTTAATGAAAATCTTAATTTAAGCACTGGTCTTTTTAAATTAGATAATTTTGTGATTAACCAAATTGTAGGACAATGTCCCAAAGCTCCGCCTTAGCCATCTTGTGTGACCTTTTTTCACCTATGTCATCTGTCATCCATTTTTATTTATTTTTTCTTGTTATTATTATTTTCCATTATATATATATATGTATGTATGCATATGTATATAATTTGTTTCTTTGTAAGTCAATCTTTATGTTGAATCACATGTGTCAATTGTCACCCTTCTTATTTCTTGTTATTATCTTTTATGTTGAATGTTCTTTTTTTTCACCTTGTCATTTGTCATCCTTATGGTTTATGTTGTGTGACATTTTTTCACCTGTTTCAATTGTCACCCATTTTATTTATTGTTTTTTATATTTTCGTTTCTTTGTAAGATATTCCTTTCGTATTTACGTTGTGTGACCTCTCCTGTTTTCTATATTATTATATTTAAGTTATTCTTTGTTGTGACACTATGTACTTTGAAAATGTCTTAATAGACGAAAACGTTCAGTATTCCGATCTTTATTTTCCTCGTGGTTACAAGCATAAATCTTTATTCACGTGTTTTATGTGATTACTGTTGCATATATATATATATATATATATATATATATATATATATATATATGCAAATATACATATACACATATATACAGTATATATGGGTTCGTTGGACGAGAAGTTTAGAGCGTCGCTACTGAAGCGAGAGATCAGGAATGGAGGCGGCGGTTTAAGGCTGTTTGGTTTTGTGTGTGTGTGTGTGTGTGTGTGTGTGTGTGTGTGTGTGTGTGTGTGTGTGTGTACACACACACATATATGTATATATATACATATATATATATATATATATATATATATATATATATATATATATATATGTGTGTGTGTGTGTGTGTGTGTGTGTATAATGTATGTGTGTGTGTATGTGTGTGTGTGTGTGTGTGTGTGTTGTGTGTGTGTGTGTTGTGTGTGTGTGTGTGTGCAAACGCGTCTGTATGCACGCGCGTTCACTAACCACATGTAATGAAAAGAACATTTTTCCTTCTCAGTCAAGCCTCGCTCTTGAAAGCAGAGAGCCTCCCAAGGGACATTGTGTCCAGGGATTTCGTATTTACGATGAATAGAATCAGACAGACAGAGACAGACAGAAAGAGACAGACAGTCACGTCTGCGACTTAAGAATGTCCGCGTCCCAAAGATTGGAATCTTCCGGGACTTCGTATATACGAAGAACAGAAACAGACAGACAAACAGATAGACAGAGACAGACAGTAACGACAGGCAAACAGACAGAGATAGACAGAAAGAGACAGACAGTCACGTATGCGACTTAAGAATGTCCACTTCCCAAAGATTGGAATCTTCCGGGACTTCGTATATACGAAGAACAGAAACAAACAGCAAACAGATAGACAGAGATAGACAGTAATGACAGGCAAATAGACAGAGATAGACAGAAAGAAACAGACAGTCACGTCTGTGAATTAGGAATGTCTGCGTCCCAAAGATTGGAATCTTCCGGGACTTCGTATATACGAAGAATAGAAACAGACAGACAAACAGAACAGATAGACAGACAGACACAAACGGACAGTAACGTCTACGACTTTAGGATGTCTGTATTCCAAATATTGGAATCTTTCGGCATTTGGTATATAAAAAGAACAGAAAGTGACAGACAAATAGACAGAGACAGAACAGACAGATAGACAGAAAGAGACAGACAGTAACGTCTACGTTCTAAGAATGTCTGCGTCCCAAATATTGGAATATTCCGGGATTTCGTACATACGAAGAACAGAAACAGACAGACAAAAAAGACAGAGGTAGAGACAGGCACAGCCAGACAGACAGTAGCGTCTACGACAGGATGTCTGTATCTTAAAGACTGCAATCTCCCTCCAATGTATTCTTATCTCTATATACGTCCCTCGTCTCCATTTTTTTTCTCTCTCTGTCTCTTTTTTGTTCCCTCTGTCTTTCCTGCTCTTTTTCTGTCAGTCTCTCTTCTTGTCAAACGCTGCAAGGTTCTATTTCTCTCTCCTCTTTTTCTGCCAGTCTCCCTTTGTGTCAAACGCTGCACGGTTCTATTTTTCTCTGTCTATCTGTATCTCTGTCTTTATCTGTCTGTACCTCTGTCTGTCTGTCTATCTGTATCTCTGTCTTTATCTGTCTGTCTGTATCTGTCTTTATCTGTCTGTATCTCTGTCTGTATCTCTGTCTTTATCTGTCTATCTGTGTCTCTGTCTTTATCTGTCTGTCTCTCTCTCTCTCTCTCTGTCAAGCCATACCTTAACCCCCCTCCCCTTCATGTTCACTACATTACTATACGACTAAACTAAGATTAAGTTAACTTAATTCCAGTTTACGAGGATTAACTCAAGTGAGCTAAACGTCTTCTTAGAGGCAAACCTTGACGAAACAAAGGCGTCCTTATTCCGTACAAGTCTAGACTACATCCACAATACATTCTATACAATAGTATTGTATGCTGTATCTTACACAACTCCACTCCCAATGATATACCCGTTGTGTAACATTGTCCGACTTGTGTGCTTTTATTCTGTCTGTCGTTACGTGAGCCCCTGAATAGGGATATTTATATTAAAATATTGATATTCCGATGATTATTTCCAAAAATATTTGATCGTTTTCAATATACAGATTCCAATGTTACATAATGTTGTGCTATCAAGTTTTCAGGAGAAAAAGTAGTAGTAGTAGTAGGAATAGTAGTAGTAGTAGTAGTAGTAGTAGTAGTAGTAGTAGTAGTAGTAGTAGTAATAATAGTAGCAGTAGTAATAGGGGTAGTAGTAATAGAAGTAGTAGTAATAATTGTAGTAGGCTGAAGAGGAGGTAGATAAGGACAAATAGGGTTAGGAAGAGAAAGTGGAGTAGTAGTAATAGTAAAGTAGTAGTAGTAGTAGTAGAAATAGTAGTAATAATAGTAGTAGGAAGAGGAGGAGGAGACGGAGATGGGAGGAAGAGAAAGAGTAGTAGCAGTAGTAGTCGTAGTAACTGTACAAGTAACATCAGTAATAAGAGGACGACGAGGAGGAAGAGGAGGAGGAGGAGGAGGAGGAGGAGGAGGAAGAGGAGGAGGAGTTGGAGGGGGAGAATAGAAGGAGGATGGGGAGAGGGAGAGTAGGACGAGGAGGAGAAGGGGGAGAGTAGGAGGAGAAGGAGGAGAGTAGGAGTGGGGAGGAGGAGGAGGAGGAGGAGAGTAGGAGTGGGGAGGAGGAGGAGGAGGAGGAGGAGGGAGGAGGAGGAGGAGGAGGAGGAGGAGGAGGAGGAGGAAGAGGAGGAGGAGGAGACTATCGGTGCATACTCTATGGCCGCCAGGGGCCCGTGTCCGGCGCCGCTACGGTCGCGCCGCTGTATGGGTTTCTATGCAAAATAGCCATACATAGACAAGTAGTAACATTACCTTGATGCCTTTCCTGTGACAAGGAGAGAGGGGAAGCCTGGCGGCAGGGGCTCGGCCACTTTAAGAAGGGGAAAGAGGGGAAAGAAGGGGGAAAGTGGGGAAATAATGGAACGAGGGGGTGAGGGGAAAACGAGGAAAGAGGGGGACATGGGGAAAGAGGGGAAGAAGGGGAAATGGGGGGAGAGGGTAGTAGAGGGAGAATGAGGGGAAATAAGGGGAACGAAGGGGTGAGGGGGAACTGGGGAGAGAGGGGGAACTGGAGAGAGGGGAAGTGTGGGGAAAGAGGGGAAGTGTGGGGAAAGAGGAAAAGAAGGGGAAATGGGGGGAGAGGGTAGTAGAGGGAGAATGAGAGGAAATAAGGGGAACGAGGGGGTGAGGGGGGAACTGGGGAGAGAGGGGGAAATGGGGAGAGAGGGGAAGTGTGGGGAAAGAGGGGAAAAGAGGGGAAAGAGTGGAAAAGAGGGGAAGGAAGGGGAAAGAGGGGAAGGAAGGGGGAAGAGGGGAAAGAATTGTGTGGCAGGAAAGTGGGAGAACGAGGGGAAAGAGGGGAAAAGTGAGAAGTGAGGGTAGAGAAAAATCGGGAAGATGTAAGAGAGAGGGAGAGGGGGGGAAAGGGGAGAGTAAGGAGGGAAGAAAGAAGAGGGGAGAGGTAGGAGGGAGGAGGGAAGAGGGGAGAGGGAAGGGGAAAGCGAGGAGAAGGAAGAGAGGAGAAGGAAGAGAGGAGAAGCAAGAGGGCAGAGGGAAGAGGGAAAGAGGAGGAGGAGGAAGAGGAAAGGGGAAGAGCGAAGAAGGAAGAGGAGAGAGGTACAGTGGGAAAGGGAGAGGGAAGGTACAATCAGGAACATCATTTACCACCACCACCACTACTAACACCATCACAGTTTCCACCATTATCACCACTACCATCACCACCACCACCACCATCAACATACCGAATATTGCATTTACCACCAACTCTACTATCACCACCACCACCACCATTTTCACCATCACCACCACCACAACGAACATAATATCTATTATCACCACCACAACTACCACCATCATCACAGCTTCCACCACCACCATCAAAGCTTCCGACATCATCACCACCACCATCAGAACTTCCCCCATCACCACCACCGGCCTTCTCTTCCTCTTCCTCCTCCTCCTCCTCCACCAGCCTTCTCCTCCTCTTCCTCCTCCTCCTCCACCATCAGCGCCCTCCCTCTCGACTTCATCACCCGAAGTCCCGTCCTGGGCGCCGCGTTGTTGAGGAACCACAAACCCCAACTTGCCGAACTGTTCCACAAAGCCTCAACTACTAGTTTCGTGAAGACTTTGAGGAGGAGGTGGAGGAGGAGGAGGAAGAGGAGGAGGAGGAGGAGGAAGAAGGGGCGGAGGATGAGGAGGGGAAGGGGGAGGGGAAGAAGGGGGAGAGGAAGAAGGGTAGGAGGAGGAGGAGGGGGAAGAAGAGGAAGAGGAGGAGCAGGGGAGGAGGAGATGAAGGAGATGAAGAGAAAGAATGGGGAAAGAAGGAGGAGGGGGAGGAGGATGGGAAGGAGGAGAAGGAATGGGGAAAGAAGGAAGAGGAGTAATGGGGGAAGAAGGAGGAGGGGGAGGAGGAAGGGGAGGAGGAGGGGAAGGAGGAGGGGAAGGAGAAGGAATAGGGATAGAAGGAAGAGGAAGAGGAATGAAGGAACAGGTGGAAGAGTAGGAAGGGGAATGGGGAAAGAGGAGGTACAAGAGATGAAAGATGAGGAACAAGGGAGAAGGAGGAATAGTTAGAGAAAGTTGAGGAGGATATTGAGGAGGAAGAGGAGGAGGAAGAGGAGGAAGAAGAGAAGGAGGAAGAGGAGGAGGAGAATTAAAAGGAGAAAGTCATAATTAGATTAGAGAGAGATAGAGAGGGAGAGGAAAGAGAGATAGGAGAGAGGAGAAAGAGGGAGAGAGAGACAGAGAGAGAGGAAAGAGAGAAGAGAGAGGAAAGAGAGAAGAGAGAGGAAAGAGAGAAGAGAGAGGAAAGAGAAAGAGAGAAAAGAGAGGGAGGGGAGAGAGAGTAAAGAGAAAGAGAGGAAAGAGAGAGAAAGAGAGAGAAAGAGAGAAGAGAGAGAGAAGAGAGACAGAAGTGTCTGGAAAAAAGGGACCATTTGGTCTATGGTTATGCCCGTGTGGGAGCGGCATTTCTAAGTGTATTGGAAGTAAGTTCGGTACTTAGCATAAACTTTTGTCTAGATTGCAACAGTTTGTTAGTCGTATAGGTCGTCTGAACCCAAATTGGCCTCCTCAAAAAAAAAAAAAAAAAAAAAAAAAAGATATATATATATATATAAATATATATATATATATATATATATATATATATATATATATATATACATATATACATATTTATTTATATAATATACACATCCAAGTTCACTCGGCAAGGTGACACTCTTTACAGTCTTTATCCTAGCTGCCGCCTGGCGATATAATCAGTAGCAAAGACCTCATTTTAATAGAATAGTCAAAACTATTTTGATGTTTATCGTTCATTATATGTTTATATGTTTATTTATTTATTTTTTCGTATCCGACCTAGTTATGAACCAAAAAGTCTCCTGTCGGCATATTTTTCCTTTATAATCCTTATATGCATTGGCCCTCTTTACAGACTTTATTAAGGCTGACGCAATACCATTTCATAATAATCAGCGGGGGGGGGGAGGTGGCGTCGCCGTATTGAATGACTTAAATACGGGACATACAGGCTTAGCGCCAACCCCTTCAATTCGGTGACGCTCCGTTCAGATACCCTTGTCTGTCGTCAGGCGATTTTATTCAGGTGAAAGACCGAGTCGATTCATTGAAAGTTTTTTTTTTTTTTCAGAATTCACCCCATCCTTCGCCAGAACCTACGAAGAATGATTAGGTCACACACGTCAAGAAAATCACCTGAAGAATTTCGATGGGAAAAGTAAAAAATCTACAGTAATTTCGAAATAGAAAAAACATTAAATCTGTTACGCACGAAGAAACACACACACACACACACACACACACACACACATATATATATATATATATATATATATACATACATATATAAACCTGCTACCGACCCACACACACATGTGTATATATATATATATATATATATATATATATATATATATATATATATATATATATATATATATATATATATATATATACATACATATACACCAACACACACACACATATATATATATATATATATATGTGTGTGTGTGTATGTGTATGCATATGCAGTATATCCCGTTAAACAAGTTACTCATAAAAATAAAAATGGAACAAAACTCTGAAAACAGTTAATCACAAACGAAAAGAAAACATTTGACCCTGAAGCTCACAAACTTTTACAAAAATAAATAAATAAATAAATAGATATATAAATAAATAAAAAAAAATCGGTTACATTTAAATTTTCAAATCTGAAGAAAACGCTAAATCCGTTACTCACCATTTGTGATGAACTTTTGGGCTTGCGGTTAACGTCAGGCACTTTCTGGTTGGCTGAAAAGAAAGAAAAGCAAATAAATATCTTTACAATTCGAGCGAAATGAGGGAAAATGGTTTCGGCTTAAAGTGTAAATACAGACCTTCAAGAGTGCATGAATGATAAAAATGTACAATTAAGCCCATGGAGAGTGTAATAAGATACATACACACACACATATATATACGTATAATATATATATATATATATATATATATATATATATACATATATATGTATATATATATATACATATACACACACAGACATATATATGATGTATATGTGTTTATATACATATAAAATCACATACAGTCCAACCAAAAGAACTATAGAGACTTTATCACATGACTTCTAATAACAAAATCTTAAAAGCCGTCTTAAAAAAAAAAAATTCAAGCAGTTACTACACAAAGCCGCGTTTCAGCGTCGTCCAACACTATGGAGGGGGAGGACTGGGGGGAGAGGACTGGGGGGAGAGGGGGGAGGAGTGGGGGGGCAAGGCCAGTCATGCAACCCACGTGGGTACAAAAGCTGAAGATATTCTCTTTGTATATTTGTTTTTGTTGCCGGCAGTTGATTTTATTCAGCCTGAGGAACGACTAAATCAACTCCTTCAATTGACTAATCAGCGTTCTTGACGCACTTTATTCTGGTTAACGTGAGGCGATTTTATTCAGATAAGTGTCTGTTGGACAGAACTGAGGGGAAGAAAAGGAGATGAGAAAAAAATATTTATTAATTTATTCATTTGTCTAGAAACAGAGATAATGAGAAAAGAGAGAGAGAGAATGTGTGAGAGAGAAAGAGAGAGACAGAGGGGGAAGAGAGAGGGAGAGAGAGAGGAAGAGAAAGAGGGGAAGAGAGATAAAGAGGGGGAAGAGAGAGAGAGAAAGAGAGAGAGAGAGAGAGAGAGAGAGAGAGAGAGAGAGAGAGAGAGAGAGAGAGAGAGAGAGAGAGAGAGAGAGAGAGAGGGGAAGAGAGAGAAAGAGAGAGAGACAGAGGGGGAAGATCGAGAGAGAGAGGAAGAAGAGAGGGGGAAGAGAGAGAGGGGGAAGAGAGAGAGGGGGAAGAGAGAGAGGGGGAAGAGAGAGAGGGGGAAGAGAGAGAGGGGGAAGAGAGAGAGAGGGGGAAGAGAGAGAGGGGGAAGAGAGAGGGGGAAGAGAGAAAGGGAAGAGAGAGGGGGAAGAGAGAGAGGGGGAAGAGAGAGAGGGGGAAGAGAGAGAGGGGGAAGAGAGAGAGGGGGAAGAGAGAGAGGGGGAAGAGAGAGAGGGGGAAGAGAGAGAGGGGGAAGAGAGAGAGAGGGAGAGAGAGAGAAAAAAAGAGGGAGTAAGAGAAAGAAGAAAGAATAATAAAACTAACTCAAGATGGCGAAGGCACCAACCCAGAGCCAAAACAAGGAGAAGACTAACACAACATCATATACATAATACCACACCACTTTCCCTGTCTGCCTACGGCCGGAGCCGAGCGAAGGTCAGCTGAGTCGACTCATCGTCTTGTCATGAGCTCCTTAGACGCATTCTTCGACCCTGATCGATCTGAGAGACTTCAACTTTGTGGCGAGCAATTATCAACCTTATGAACGCCATGCATAAGGTCGTTAATTGTTTATCTGTGATGGCCTATACATTGTGGAAAGGAAATATCGACCGTATGTCCCTCTGGCATAACGTTGTTTGTCATTCACTGGGTTCCTGCCCATATTTTACTGAATTTCTCATGTTCCTGGTGCCTTGCCCAACGTAAGCATGGTTAAGGATTCTATAGATATTGCTAAGGTGAATGAATAAATAAATAGATAAATAAAAAATAAAATAAAAACAAAATAAGATGAAATAAGCAAATAAATCAATTGAGAAAAGAATAAAAATGAAAAATACATTTATTAATAAATGAGTAAAATTAAACAATAAAACAATTAATCAATCAACAAATAAAAGTAAAATAAAGAGGTAATAAATAATCAAATCGACAAATAAATAAAAATTTAAAATACATTTATTGATAAATGAGTAAAATTAGACAATAAACCAATGAATCAATCAATAAAGATGAAATAAAGAGGTAACAAATAAATAGATAAAAAAAAAAAGGATAAATATGAAATAAAAACGAACAAACAAATTAGTAAACTAACAGAACAAACAAACAAACAAATAAAAACCTGCTTGTCACAGGACTCGAACACACAGACATCAGACCACGAGCTAACTACCCTAACCACCCGACCACAGGAAGATTAAACATAACTATCTCAACTCAATTAATATCAATTCCGCTAACCGTGACAAAGCTTTCTTGACTCAGTGAGCCGTGCTCAAAGTGGCACTCAATTTGCTGCGGCCGGAGCCGTCACGCCACCTGTGCCCTTTGTGGTCGGAGAGCCGTCGGAGCACGCGCAAAAGTCGGAGACTCGTTCTGGCATTGAGTCACAAGGTTTAAGTCGCCCAAATCCTGCCCATAAAGTTTGGTCGTGTTGACACAGACCAGTTGACCAAAGAGGAAGAAGAAGAAGACGAAGAGGAAGAGGAAGAAGAAGAAGAAAGAGAGAGAGAGAGAGAGGAAGATGAGTAGGAATGCAAAGAGGAGCAGGGGAAATTTATGATGAGGAGAAGGAGGAGGAGGAGGAGAAATAAAGAGGAGGAAGAGAGAGGAGAAAGAGGAACAGGAGGAGAAAGGGGAGAAAAAGGAGAAAGGAAGAGAAAGAGGAGGAGGAAGAGAAAGAGGAGGAAGAGAAAGGGGAGGAGCTAGAGAGATGAGGAGAAAGAGGAGGAGCAAGAGAAAGAGGAAGAGGAGAAAGAGGATGAGAAAGAGAAAGAGGAGGATGAGAAAGAGGAGGATGAGAAAGAGGAGGATGAGAAAGAGGAGGAGAAAGAGAAAGAGGAGGATGAGAAAGAGGAGGATGAGAAAGAGGAGGAGGAGAAAGAGGAGGAGAAAGAGAAAGAGGAGGATGAGAAAGAGGAGGATGAGAAAGAGGAAGAGAAAGGGGAGGAGCAAGAAAGGTGAGGAGAAAGTGGAGGAGGAGGAAGAGAAAGGAAGAGAAGGAGGAGGAAGAGAAAGGAGAAGGAGGAGGAAGAGAAAGAAGAGGAAGAAAGAAGAGGAAGAGGAAGAGAAACCAAAAAAAATGTCAACAATTCACAACCACAGACGCAAGAACTAGGAGCCCGTCTCTGGGTTCGACACTGAACAGAGATTTTCTTTTGACAAATAAACGACCCAGCTCCTGTGTCCCGTCACAGGTCAAATTGCTTAACTTAAACAATTCACTAACCCCGTTTAGGCGCTGTGGGTTAGTTATGGACCAAAAGGTCTCCTGTCGATATGCTCCGCCTTTGTAAACCATTAACAACTTTCACAACTTTCAATCTTATTCTGGCTGCCGCTAGACAATTTTATTCAATCGAAGGGAAGGCCATGAGCAGCGACAAGGGCATAAATTTCTTTAGTGGCACCCCAACGGACCCGAGCCACGTATCATTCCTTTATGGCTGGAGATTAATCTCAACTCAGAGAAGACTTCAATCCCACCTTTACGACCTCTTTGGTGCATAATTTGTCCACATGGACAGAAACGCTGGTTATTGCTGACATTATATATATGTATATATATATATATGTTTATACATATATATATACATATACATATATATATACACATATATATATACATATATATATATACATATATATATACATATATATATACATATATATATACATATATATATACTTATAAATATACATATATATACATATACATATATATACATATACATATACATATATATACATATACATATATATACATACATATATATATATACATACATATATATATATATATACATATATATATATACATACATATATATATATATATACATATATATATATACACATATATATATACATGTATATATACATATATATATACATGTATATATATGCATATATATATATATATACATATACATATACATATATATATACATATACATATATATACATACACACATATATATACATATATACATATACATATATACATATGTATACATACACACACATATATATATACATATATACATATATAAATATATAGATATATATACATATGTATATATATACATATATATATATAAATATATATATATATATAAATATATATATATATATATAAATATATATATATATAAATATATATATAAATATATATATCAATATATATATAAATATATATATAAATATATATATTAAGAATATATATATATATATATATATAAATATTTATATTTATATTTATTTATATATATATATATATATATATATATATATATATATATATATGCATTCTGATCCAAAAGTGGTCCAGTCCAGAATTTCGAGATGACCCCATCGTCTTCGTTCCAGAAGGAGGTTGAAGGGTGACCTCCCTTCCAGTCTCCTGTGGGCATCGCCATTCCAGAGTGGCAATATTGTGAACGTCGCCTCCTGAGTTCATCTACGAATTGTTCCGGAACATAGCAAGGTTGAGGAGAGGGAGTGAGAGAGGGAGAGTGGGAGAGAGGGAGAGAGAGATTGGAGAGTGAGAGAGGAGAGGAGAGAGACTGGAGAGGGAGAGAGGAGAGGAGAGAGTAGAGAGAGTGGAGAGAGGAAAGGAGAGAGAGTGGAGAAAGGAGAGAGAGAGAGTGGAGAGAGGAGAGAGAGAGAGAGATATTGAGAAGAGAGAGGAGAGAGAGAGGAGAGAGGAAAGGAGAGAGGAGTGAGACAGAAAGAGAGAGGAGAGAGGAAAAGGAGAGAGGAAAAGGAGAGAGAGAGGAGAGAGAGAGGAAAGGAGAGAGGAGTGAGACAGAAAGAGAGAGGAGAGAGGAAAAGGAGAGAGAGAGGAGGGAGAAAAATAATAATAATAATTCTCATTAACAGTTTCCGCCTTGTCCTAAGCAGAATGAAATGGCCCGGCGATCGTACACATTCAGTAATAACCAGCACTTTATGAAAAGTGTTTATGTGCCAAGGAAGAAGTGCCAAAACGTGCCAAACAGTGCCATCGTGTTTGGGTGGCGTCTGACCTTGGCTAAGATGGGGTCAGTCGCGAGACTCTGTGACCTCGTTTATTCTGCCATCGTGGAATGTCAAACTAAAAAAAAATATATATATATACATATATATATGTGTGTGTGTATGTATATATTAGCCTCACCTTATCGCTATCAACAATATCGTTATCGTCACCATTATCTTCATCGTCATATATTGTTGCCATTACTTTCCCGTTTTCATTGTCAAAGGCATCAGTAACACCATCGCCATTGACAATGTTATCAGTTAATCACCACAATTCTTAATATGTCTCTCTATATATTCTTTTTCCTGACTCTGACCTGAAAATGTCGTTCTGGTTGGTGTACTCTCTTCGCAAAAAAATAAAATAAAAAATAAATAAATAAATAAATAAATAATATTTAGATAAAAAAAAAAAAAAAAAAAAAAAAAAAATATATATAATATATATATATATATATTATATATATATATATATATATAAATATATAATAATAAAATCCTATCCATTGACCTGACTATGGCCGGAGAGGCCAGACAAGTATTCAGATGTTCTCTGACCTCAATAAAACGTAGGTATGTGTGCATATATATATATATATATA
>NC_134791.1:8984672-8989672 GCF_046742065.1 Oratosquilla oratoria | reverse complement strand
GACAATAATGATGATGATAATGATGACGATAATGATAATGATTATGATGATGATTATGATGATGATAATGATAATAATGATGATAATGATTGTGATGACGATAATGGTGATGATAATGATGATAATGATGATAATGATTATGATGATAATGATGATTATGATAATGATAATTATAATAATGATTGTGATGACGATAATGATGATAATGATGATAATGATGATAATGATGATAATATCATTATCATTATTAATATTATTATCATTATCATCATCATGATTAATATTATTGATAATAATAATGATAATAATGATAAAAATAATAATAATAATAATAATATTATCATTATAATACACAACAACCACGGGCCCAAGAACCAAGACCCCAAAAAGAAGGAAGAGGAAAAGAAAGAGGAAGAAGAGGAAGAGGAAGAGAGAGGGGAGGAAGATAAAGAGGAAGAAGAGAAAGAGGAAGATGAGAAAAAAAGAAGAGAAAAACGAGGAGGAAAAACAAGGAGGAAAAGGGAAGAGAAAGAGGAAGAGGAGGAAAAACGAGAGGAGGAAAAGGAAGAGAAGGAAGAGTAGGGAAACAGGAGGACGAAGAGGAAGATGAAGAGAAAGAAGATGAGGAGGAAAAGGGAGATGAGGAAAAGGAGGAAGAGGAAGACGAGGAGGAAGAGTATGCGAAAGAGGAGGAGGAGGAGGAGAGGAGGGGAAAGAAGAGGGTGAAGAGGAAGATGAAGAGGAAAATGGAGAGAAGGAAGAAGAGGAAGAGGAATATCGACAAACAAGAACAAAAATAACAAGAAGAACAACCAGGACCTTCTGACAAGAGTGTGAACCACAAGAGAGGAGGAAGAGGAGGAAGAGGAGGAAGAGGAGGAAAGGGAATATCGACAAACAAGAAGAACAAAAATAACAAGAACAAAAATAACAAGAACAACAACAACCAGGACTCAGGACCTACTGACAAGAGTGTGAACCACAAGAACAAGAATGCCCGAAGAACAAGAAGGTCGAAGAACGACTCGAAGAGTTCTGGCGGCGTGCGCAGAACAACAAACACACGATAAGCGGCCAACCCACATCTGTGCCGGCGAAAAACTCCAAACGACTGAAACTAAACACACACACACGCGCGCGCACACACACACATGTCGCAATTATGCTACAGATCCATGATCTCTTTATTTATCTTACGTATTCCTATCTGTCTGTCTCTCTCCCTCTCTTTCTCTCTCTGTCTGTTTGTCTTTCTCTCGCACTCTCCTCTTTCTCATATAGATATATATATATATATATATATATATATATATATATATATATATATATATATATATATATATATATATATATGTACACACACACACACCATGTTCTCTCATTCATATTTCACATTTTCTCTCCTATCTCTTTCATCTATCTCATTCATCTCTTACGTGTTCCTATTTCTGTAAATATTGATCTATTTTTTCATAAACCATTTCCGGTACTGTTCTTTTTTATTTTATCTCAAAATACTTTTGCATCACCTTGTTTTCAGTAGAAATTTACTATTTTTTTTAGCAAATTTTTATTTGTAATACTTTCAGTAAATAATTACTATTTTTTTTTTATTTTCCATTAACTTATGTAAATGTTGATATATTTCTTTTATAAACCATTTCAGGTACATTGCTTTTTTTCTTAGTTTAAAGAACTTTTGCATCACTCTGTATTCGTGTAATACTTTCAGTAGAAATTTACAGATTTTTTTTGTATTTTTATTAACTTCTGTAAATATTGATATTTCCGCTTTTGTATTCTTTTTAATCTGAAAGGACTTTTGCGTCCACATGAATTCGTGATACTTGACCACGAATTTTGCATCACCCTGTATTTGTGTAATACTTTCAGTAGAAATCTACTGATTTTTTTGTACTTTTTATTAACTTCTGTAAATATTGATATTTCCGCTACTGTATTCTTTTTAATCTGAAAGGACTTTTGCGTCAACCTGTATTCGTGATACTTGACCACGAATCTTGCATCACCCTGTTGTCGTGCTTCTTGACTGAGTGCCACATGAGATGAATGGGGCAGTGAGGTGCCACGTAGATATTTTAATGAACCATTTGCATAGAAATGGTTCAATTTTTGTAGAGTCAAGAGTATTTTGGTTATAATGAGTTTCAATAGTAATGGTTCAGGCACGCCGGTAGAAGACCTTTTGGCCCATGACGAGGTGAGATGAAAATAATAATAATAATAATAATAATAATAATAATAATAATAATAATAATAATAATAATAATAATAATAATAATAACAATGATAATGATGATAATAATAATAATAATAATAATAAAATGAATAAATAGAATAAATACATGATTAAGAAATTATAAACAAATACATAAATAAAAGATAAGTAAAATAATATTAAAATATAAATAAATAAAAACATCATAAATAGATAAGTAAATAAACAGAGATAGAATGACAAAGACGATGATACATAAAATAAATAAATAGATAAATAAATCTTAAATCATATAGCTGCGATTCATGTGTTATGTAATAAATGCATTTTTCTAAAAACGGCAATGTGGGAGGCAATAGGAACTATCATCCAATCAACAAAGTGAAATTAATAAATACATCAAAATAAGATAAAATAAAGATTAGATCTGGTGGAAAGCGTTTGCCATCGTAAAAAAATAAATAGATAGATAAATAAATAAAATAAATGACAATTATAATTAATAAATAAATATTATATATATATATATATATATATATATACACAGTATATATATATAATATATATACACAGTATATATATAAATATACACATGTATATATATATATATATATACACACAGTATATATATAAATATACACACACACACACACATATATATATATATATATATATATATATATATATACATATACATATATTTGCAGGAGTTCGAAAATATATATATGCATGTCTATATTCCAAAGCCACTAACACAGTAAATCTTTTCTACGAGCCCATTGTGTCGTACAACACCGCAATGAGTGAAGAGCATAAATCTCCCCCAAAAAATATCTTTCCGAAAAATAACTCAAAAATCTTTTTTTATCTTTTTGGCATGGCGAAAAAAAAGCGACACCATACAGGATACAGAAGGGGGGGAAGGGGGGCGGGGGGAAAGGGGAAGGGGGGAAAGGGGAAGGGGGGAAAGGGGAAGGGGGGAGGACTTCCTGTATAAGCTATACCTGATTTTTTTTTTTTTTTTTTTTTTTGTCTACCTGGTTCTGACTTCCGCCACATAATTCTATTCAGCCGAGAGAGGGAAGGAAAGAGAGAGCTTTTGTTGTAGACAGTAATTTTCCAGCGCTTCTATCCTGAGAGAAAGTAAAGAGAAAAAGAGTTAGCAAGAGAGAAAGTAAAAAAAATAATAGCAAGAGAGATAGTAGAGAGAGTAAGCAAGAGAGGACAAAGTTAGCGAGAGATAAGAGAGAAGAGAGAGTTAGCGAGGGAGTGAAAAGAGAGTAAGCAAGAAAAGAGAGAAAGAGAGAGAGGGGAAAGAGAGAGGGAAAGAGAGAGGGAAAAGCGAGAGAGGGAAAGAGAGCGGGAGAGGGAAAGAGAGCGAGAGAGAGAGAGAGAGAGAGAGAGAGAGAGAGGGGAAAGAGAGAGGGAAAGAGAGAGGGAAAAGCGAGAGAGGGAAAGAGAGCGGGAGAGGGAAAGAGAGCGAGAGAGAGAGAGAGAGAGAGAGAGAGAGAGAGAGAGAGAGAGAGAACGAGGGAGAGAGGGTGCGAGAAACAGAAAGAGAGCGAGCGAGAGAGAGAGAGATAGATAGAGAGAGAGAGAGAGAGAGAGAGAGAGAGAGAGAGAGAGAGAGAGAGAGAGTTGAAACTATAGATTGTATGTGGCGTTGAGAGTGGGGTGGGGGAGAATCTATGACTCTATGCATTATGCAGTAGAAAGAGGAAAAAAGTTGTCAAAGGAAAAAAGTGGCCCCCGCCTCTGCTGCTGTACAAATGGCCGCTCAAGGGAGTTTCGACAACTCTGGATCCTGGAAATTTTTGTAAAAAAAAAAAAAAAAAAAAAAAAAAAAAAAAAAAAAAAAAAAAAAAAAAAAAAAAAAAAAAAAAAAAAAAAAAAAAAATGTGTCGCACTCTACAGACAGTGGTTTGGCTGATACCTGAAAAATATATCTATGAGGAGGAGGAGGAGGAAAAGGGAAAAAATGAGGAGGAGGGGGAGGAAATAAAGGAAGAGGAGGAGGAGGAGGAGGAGAAGGAGTAGGAGCAGGAGGACGAGGAGGAAGAAAAGAAGAAATAGGGAAAGAGGAAGATGAGAAAGAAGAAGAAAAGAAGAAATAGGGGGAAGAGGAGGGGGAAGAGAAAGAGGACAAGGAGGAAAATAAGAAATAGGGAAAGAGGAAGAAAAGGAGGAAATGAAGAAATAGGGGAAGAGGAAGAGGAGGGGGAGGAGGAAACGAAGAAATAAGAATGGGAGGAGAAAGAGAGAAAAGAGAGAGAGAGAGATAGAGAGAGATAGAGAGAGAGATAGAGAGTGAGAGAGATAGAAGGAAGAAGAGAGAGAGAAGGAAGAAGAGAGAGAGGGAGATAGAGGGGAGAGAGAGGGAGTGAGGGAGATAGACAGAGAGAGAGAGAGAGAGAGAGAGAGAGAGAGAGAGAGAGAGAGAGAGAGAGAGAGAGAGAGAGAGAGAGAGAGATAGAGAGAGATAGAGAGAGAGAGAGAGAGAGAGAGAGAGAGAGAGAGAGAGAGAGTGAGATAGAGAAAGAAAGAGAAAGAGACCGAAAACGAGACGCGGGGGGGGGGTACTTACTGACGGCTTCGATGACCTCAGCGAGGACGACCCCATCGGTGACGTCGACCTGGAGGTCGTGAATGTGTCGGCGACTCTTGGCCTTCTCAAGGTAGTGGTTGGCCCAGTCCGTGTAGATCTGTGAAGGAGAGGAAAGAAAGTCATGTCAAAATTCCATGTATTAATACACGTTCATAC
>NC_134791.1:8959672-8967172 GCF_046742065.1 Oratosquilla oratoria | reverse complement strand
GTATGTGTGTACTCGTATGTGCACGTGTGTACTCGTATGTGCACATGTGTGTGTGTGTGTGCATGTGTATGAATGATATATAACAATGGATGATATGGTTTGTGATTTCATGTAATTTTACCTAAGCGTATATTTGTTCGCATAGAACAATGGTCAGCAACCCTCACAGCAAGAGGAGTCATTTTTTCAAGTTTTATACATTTTTTATGCTGTCGGAGCCACAAAAAAAAATAAAAAATAACTAAATAAAGGAAAGATATTTCTACAAATCATGATAACTGATGGCTACTGATATATATATATATATCAGTAGCCATCAGTTATCATGACTTGTAGAAATATCTTTCCTTTATTTATTTATTTATATACATACATACATATGTATATATATATATATATATATATATATATATATATATATATATATATATATATATATATATATATATATATATATATATATATATGCCTGGAATGTTTTAAAAATGTACAATACATGATGTCTTCGTTTTAATGGAATAATCATTTTGTAAGAAGCTTCTGCAACCACACAAGTAGTTGCCGGCTACTGGTATAGAGTACACAAAAAAAAAACGTGTGTGTTTGTGTGTGTGTGAGTGTACGCGTGCATGTACGCACACGCATGCACACATATACAAAAAAAAAAAAAAAGAGAGAGACCACGACAGCGGCACGGTGGGCGGCCGTGTTTGCATGCATAACACTAATCCCCCTTTAACCTCCTGACTAGCTTGTGCGTGCGACTGTGCCTTTACCCCAATTCGCGCGAGCGTCGGCCCTTAGCGCAGAGGATGAGGCCAATTCTCGCCTCGTAATGTTGAACATTTCCTCCTCAGACGTCAGCATCTCACCTCATTTTACCTCATTTCCCTTCGCCTGACGCAGCTGGGTCCTTTTTAACTCTCTGCCTTGGTAACCAAGGCTTGTTCCTTTGTGCAATGACGAAGGCACAAGGCAACTTTCATGTTTATGAATCTGCTAATTACGATTTGTCTCTGGCTCTGTGTGTGTGTGTGTATATATATATATATATATATATATATATATATGTATATATATATACACACACACAAACACATATATATAAATATATATATATATATATCTGTGTGTGTGTGTGTATGTGTGTGTACATATGTTTATGTATATACGCACCACCATTCCCAAAGACACGTAAATATCAACACTTGCAGAAAACAGCTGGGATATAAAAGACCTAGTCCAAACGTTTTCGTTGACAAATATTTTGATAAAGAAAAACGTTTGTATTAGGACTAACGCACGCACACTAAAAAAAAAAACACTATTAAAAATAATAGTAATAAAAAACACTATTGGAGAAAAAGTATTGTAGGGTCTTTACATTACGGCCACGAACAAACAGGGTCAAGGGAGCTTGTGTAGATCCAAATCACACGCCCCCTTGTTCAGGAGAGGCAACTGCAAATGTCAGGAACCTTAACTTAGTTAATTAGTTTGTTAACTGCAACGGAGCCAGGTAACCATTGCCCATGGGAACTATTCGAGTTAGGAAAATATCTAATCCTAGAAGATTTAAACTAATTTTCTTCTAAAACTGCACTAGGATATGATCATCATACCAGATATTTCAGAGTTCACAAAGAGATTCAAATCAAGGTTGTGATGACTATTTGTATTCTTACAACCTAGCGACGCGAGATTACAAAGGATTACAAAAGAGGAACATGCTGACAGGAGACCTTTTGGTCCATAACTAGATGCACAAGGTTTACAAGGACAGAAGCGCTGGTAAAATCCAGTCCATAACATCTATTAACCTGAGTTTCTAACTCTGTCCCTGTTTGATCCAAATATACTTAATTAAAATGTTGGACATGTGGTTTATAAACACCTGGTGGGATGGTGTCACCCTTAATTCTATGGTGGACATTTATCCCCCGCCCCCATTTTTAACACGCTCTGAGGGTAGCTATAGGTGTCATTCGTTTCTATAATCTATGCTTCATTAATTAACTAATTAACTTATTGTAGATTTGTAGAAGCAAAGGCGGACATATTGTATGGTATTTTTGTGTATTTATTTTTATGGATGGGGTGAAGGGGGCTTTGGGGAAGAGGGGAATGTCGGTTGAGGAAGGACGGGAGAGGACAGAAGACAGGGGTGAATGGAGAATGGTTGTATATGGAAAATGTTGTGATGCATGAGGTGGATTGGACGGGGGAATGGGGGTGAGGTAGTGTGTGTGTGAGCAAAAATTTTTGACGCAGCCCGAAGGGATTTCTCCCCGTCCTCTCCTTTATATGGGGGGACGGAGAGGGGGGTCGCCGATTTAATGAAGCGGCCTTGCTGTGGATGTGCTGTGTCTTGCGACACTGCTTCTGACCCAGGGCAGTGGACAGGGTGCAGGGATGACCCGTCATCTAGGAGGTGCTAAGATGGGAGGGAGGGTGGAGGGGTGTGGAGTGTTTTCGGGGATGAAATGGGTGGGAATGTTTTTGTGCCTTCTCCTTTTTGGCTACCCCCCTGGTAAGGGGGAAAAAAGCCTTGGTATATGTATGTATGTATGTATTTTTATCTATTTTAATTTTTTTGTCTCCAATAAATTATGGTTTGAGGGGAGAGTAATTTAACAGAAGCAAAGGTGGACACATTGTATGGTGTTTCTATGTATTTTTTTTTTTTCAAACAAATTTTGGTTTGGGGGAGGAGGAGATATATTCCATAAAACCTACCATTTCCCGTAACCCAAGTTTTCTTTAACCAAGAACCAAATCGGGTAATCTATTTTCTTTAACTGGGATCGCACCGCTTCTAACTATGAATCTAAATTCTTGGATTTAGGAATCTTAAACGTTCTTAGAAACGGGCCCGAGGGAAAATGCTAAATTAAATCTTCTTGGAAATGTAACTGAAGAAGTGGAAGACATTTGCCACCCCGTGTGGGTGGGATTTCTGTACACAAAGATAACCAAAATGTCCTAAAGCCTCCTACTCCTCTCTGAATTTAATGTTACAAGTTTTAATAAATGAATAAATAGATAATTCAAATTTAATGTTATAATTTGTATTAGATAAATGAATAAATAAATAATTTAAATTTTATGTAAAGGCACATGCATTTATCCTATTACCACGGTTAAAAACGAGGATCATTTACATATGCACATTATGTAAATAAACAGAGAAACAAATGCACATAGATGTATATATATATATATATATATATATATATATATATATATATATATATATATACACACACAGAGGGCAAGATGGAGGGAAAGACAGAGTGGGCAAGAGAGACAGAAGGTGAGAGAGAGAGAGAGAGAGAGAGAGAGAGAGAGAGAGAGAGAGAGAGAGAGAGAGAGAGAGAGAGAGAGAGAGAGAGAGAGAGAGAGAGAGAGAGGGAGGGGGCAGAGGGAGAGAGGGGGTAGGGAGAGAGAGAGAAGGAGAGAGTAGAGAGAGAAAGAGAAAGAAGGGGAGAGGAAGAGAGAGAGAGAGAGGGAAGTTGAGAGAGAAGGAGAGAGAGAGAAGGGGAGAGGAAAGCAGAGAGAAGGGGAGAGGGAGAGAGAGAGAGAGAGAGAGAGAGAGAGAGAGAGAGAGTGAGAGAGAGAGAGAGAGAGAGAGAGGGAGAGAGAGAGAGAGAGAGAGAGAGAGAGAGAGAGAAAGGGTTCATTTCAGAAGGACACAGAGTTGTTTGTACAACTAATTCTTGCAACTACTTATTGTGTCACACGCGATTGGCTTCTCGGGAAGCTCCCTTGGCGCCGGAAGGTACTTGACATATTTTGTTCTGGCCAGCACTAGAAGGTTTTATTTAGCCAAAGGCATTGTAATCTTATAACAATAATAGTAATAATGATGATAATAATGATACATACATATTCCAAGGCTTTTTCCCCCTTACAAGGGGGGTAGCCAATAATAATGATAATGAAATAATAACAATTATAATAATGATAATAACAATGATACAACAAAATGTTACGACAAAAATAATAATAAAATAATAATGATAAAACACTGGTTGAGAAAAGAGAATATATACATATATACATACACATGCCTGTGTTTACATATTACACACTCACATATATAAATATTATATATATATATATATATATATATATATATATATATATATATATATATATATATATATATATATATATATAATGACAAGGTACAAATGCATAAGTAAAGCGCCCACATACACGCACAGAAGCTCGCGCGCACCCACCCACCCACACACACACACACATACACATACATACACACAGACACACACACACACGCACACGCACAGAAGCACACACTTTAATGCGCGCGGCCATTTTAAACAAATTGAAAAATAAATTATACAAAAACCAGATAAACGGCGGCGCCCGGACCTCACACAAGCGGGCAGCGCGAACACTATGTCAGAGTAAACAAACACACAAACACACTCGTAAACACATCACAAGCACAAAAACACACATGCACTTGTACACACACACACGGGCGCGCGCACACATAAACAAAGGTCAGTGTGCACATGTGCACGTATACATGTATGGTATGTATATGAATGTGTGTTAGGTTGTGTGTGTATTAGGTATGTGTGTGTGTGTATTAGATGTATGTGTGTGTGTGTGTGTGTGTGTGTGTGTGTGTGTGTGTGTGTGTGTGTGTGTGTGTGTGTGTGTGTGTGTGTGTGTGCGCGCGTGCTTGTGTGTATTAGGTGTGTGTGTTAGGTGTGTATGAGTGTATTAGATGTATGTGTGATAGGTGTGTATGAGTGTATTAGGTGTGTATGCGCGAGATAAAGTATGTGTATATGTGTGTTCAGACAGGCACACACACACACAAGTACGTGTAAAATACATAAGAAACACTGTTTCATGTATCACATAAAAGCAGAATACCAGCACCACAATATATTTTTTCTTTAGAAGAGGGGAGAGAGTTGTCCAAATGTGGACACTCAATGATCCTACTTATGTGTTCCATCTTCAAGACTTCGTAAAAAAAAAAAAAAAAAAAAAAAAAAAAATATATATATATAAATATATATATATATATATATATATATATATATTAGTAATAATAATAACAACACTAATAAATAGAATAAATAAATAAGAATCAAAAGAATAGATATATAATAAATAGAAAAAACAATAAATAATAAGAATAATAGATAAACGAATAAATAAACGGATAAATAAATCACAAGAATTAAAATAAGATAAATAATAAGAATGAATAAATACATGACAATACTACTGATAATAATAATAATGAAAACAATAACAGCAATACAAAAAAGGGGGGCTTGTGACCACAACTGCACTAAAAAGCGAAATCAGGGAAACCCAATTTGGAACAAGGCGTCCACAATATATCATTATGAGATATCTTTATGGCCCTAAGTACTCTGCTCTTTCCGGGGTGTTGCGTATTGTACACACACACACACACACACACACACACACACACACACACACACACACACACACACACACACACACACGTTCACACACACGCACACACACACACACATACACACACGATTCGATGGCGCAGTGTTAGCGTTCGCGGCCACCACTAAGGCGGTCCTGGTTCGAATCCCGCCCAGGGCTGAGATAATTTCAGTATCATTGCGCTGCAAGTCGTTATTCCAACTCTCATGGGCAGGGAGTTGGTGTGTGTGTGTGTGTGTGTGTGTGTGTGTGTGTGTGTGTGTGTGTGTGTGTGTGTGTGTGTGTGTGTGTGTGTGTGTGTGTAAAGGTCACAGAATTACCCATAGATCGGTCATATATGAGCTATATTCCGGGAGGGTAATAGCTGTTGATCACAAGATCCAACACGTGATCCAAGACCATGGTGAATCACACACACGCACATAATTGTATTACTCCAATTCACACAAAAATTACAAAGCATATACATACATACATATACCGACGGCTTTTTCCCCCTTACAAGGAAGGTAGCTAGAGTCAAAGGCATAAATCCACTCCCACCCATTTCATTCCACATACTCCACTCCAATTCACCACCCCTTCCCCCCTCTTTTCATGGCTCTTCCTGAATGATGAAGAAGAAAAAATAAAAAAATAAAATCGAAAACACGATATATGTATATAGGCCTACATACATACATATACATATATATATATATGTATATATATATATATATATATATACATATGCAGTGTCCACTAGGAAGAGGAAAAACACACGGATTCAGAGCGCTTTCGTGATATATTCACATTATCAAGGAATACTCCTCTTTTCTGTATTCCTTGACAATGTGAATGTATCACGAAAGCGCTCGGACTCGAGTGTGTTTTTACTCTTCCTAGTGAACTCTGCATATTTGTGATTCACGTGTGCCTTGTGAAATTTGTGCATACACACACGCACACACACACACACACACTCAGACACCAAAAACAAACAAAACGTTCAATTTGCTCTCTTTACATACACCCTGAGACACCACTTTATGTTGACATAAAACTACGCTACAGCATCAAAGCCTTTGGCCCCCAAAGCCACCGCCAGACTCCTTAATAGGGCCGTCGATCGGCTCGTAACACTAAATAGTCTCCTGAGCCTGTTTGCAAACCTTAAATTGGCGTGACGCCCACGGGCGGGTTGCCCCGTGTTCAGGGCCCAATATGCTTGTTACTCGGCTCTCTCTAATTCTTGTGCTATAATTAACACGCTCTCTAATTTAACCTCTCTCTCTCTCTAATTCACGTCACCGATTCTCTATTTAATTCGTTCACTCAAATTTTCTTTCGCTCTCTCAGTATGAGGTAATAATTGATTAAATTTGATCAGGTCATTATTTTAGTGGCTTTATGGCGCCCTTACGGACCAGACCCACGCTGGATTCTTTTACATTTGAAGCTCCCCCCCACCAAAAAAAAGGCTATTTCAGATAAAATTCTCTATGTGTATGTGTGTGTACGTATGTACATATGTATGCGCGTGCGCACGCATATGTACATATAAACACAATACACACACAACGCCATTTAGATACTATCCACACCAATAAATCCATACGTACACAAGAGCAGTGTAACCACACTTAAACGAGGGGCCTTCCTCACGTTCCCTCGTAATAAGGACTACGGGGCCTTTATAAGGCTCCACGACCTTCATAAAGGCCCCCTCCCCCCCTCCATAGCCTTGGTGACTTCGCAAATGGGCTCCAGTTGTCGTTATCGTACACTTGGCATCAGCTGGCAAGAACCCTCAGCCCCATTTATGACGTCACAGACCCAAGCAGCGGTGTACGGGGAACATCTGCTATAGTAGACCTATAGTGCTACATTTTATTGTTATTGTTGTTGTTATTATTATTATCATTATCACTATCATTAAATGATTATTATTATTATTATTGTCATAGCATCATTAATTCCATCATCATTAATATTAGTGGCGTATCGTTGTGGCGCGTTGGGTTTCGTACTCGCCTCGGAAGCAAAGAGGGT
>NC_134791.1:8934672-8954672 GCF_046742065.1 Oratosquilla oratoria | reverse complement strand
CAAAACTTCCCATGTGAGCAAATTTCTAAGATACAAATTCGTGGAAAATTCCCATAAAATGTCATCCCTGTTGACGTAGAACGAACTCGGAAGAGGAGATGGTTGAAAACACAATCATCAAATGCTTCAAGAATTGCTTGGCAATGAGCCAGTTAACCTAGATTTCCTACTAGTTCAACGACTTAAAACTACGAACAACCACTTTGGATACTGTCTTGTTAACTCATGTGTACCTATTGACTGATACAAATGGTAAATACCTTATTACTCAACTGAACATCAATTTGCCAAAAATATATTCGTGTACATTAAAATAACGAAGACAATTTAGTAATTGTTTCTTCAAATTGCCTGGGAGAATGATATCACTACACTTCTAACAGAGAAATATTTAATTTTGATGTTCTTTTTTTCATAAACGGAAATAATGTAAAATTACAGAACAATATCGTCTAAACTAAAATTCAAGTCGACATGACGCCATTGTCGTGTCAACGGTTAACCAAAATGCCAAACTTGGCTCATTCTTTTTATTTTATTTTTTCAATAAATAACTTCCACATTTATAATTTTCTTACCTGACATCTTTACAGAGGTCTAGGGAAAGTAGCCTATTGTTTTTCGTTTGGATTTCAGGTATACTTGCTGTATTTACACATAATTTTTCGAAAAATCACACCCGCATTCAAACTATTGACGTCTCGGCTGCACTGAAATGTCTGATCACTTTCGCGCCAAAATGTCGACACAAATTATCACTCAACTAAAGTTAAGGCACTAATCTAATACAGCCTATCTAAATCTACTAAAGATAACCGAGATAGCTAAGATATTTCATCGAAAAAATTACAAAATATGAAGCCTATATTGTACAGGTTTTACTAGTAAAAATAATGCTGGGGTTTGAATTGAATTATGTATTCCTCCGTTTTTTGTCGACCGACTTCGAATCCATTCAGTAAACACTGGGAAACATTGAGGCTGATTTATTTCTATTAAAATAATTATATTTATAATATAATAATAACTGAATTATGATAGAAATAATATTAGAAATAAAGGTAATGTATTCAACAAAATAAATCATTAGCAACTGCGCCAAATGGCGATTTATTTTCAGCTGAGGGGTGGACTATGAAATAAAAAAATACATAAACACGTATCTTCACCATTTCACCGTTTTGTAAGTTTTCTTATTTATTATAAATATTTATCATGTCGTATCTTATATCTTGTATTCTAGATATTTATCATTTCTTAATTATCATAAATATTATATAGAAATAAAGAAATTAATTAATTAATAATAAAACAAATTAATAGATAAAAGAATAAGTGAATAATTAATGAATTAATAAATAAATAAGATAGGTAAACAAATTGAATAAATAAATAAATAAATAATCAGATAATAGTTAGATGAATAGATAAACAAATAGATAAATAACTAGATAAATAGATAAGTAAAAATAAATAGATAAAGGCAAGACAATTGGACATGAACAAGACCAAAGATCTTTTAGTGAAAAAATATGAAAAGGCGCCACACAAATTGGAAGACGTAGAAGAAGAAGAAGACACAGAAGAAAAGGACAAAGAAGAAGATACGGAAGAGGAAGAGGAGGAGGAAGAGGAGGAAGAAAAAAAGAAGAAAGAAGAAGAAGAAAAGGAAGAAGAGAAGGAGGAGTAGGAGGAAGAAGAAGAGGACGATAAAAAGACGAAGAAGAAGAAAGAAAAAGAAGAGGATGAAGAAGAAAGAGAAGAAAAAAAAGGAAGAAGAGAAGGAGGAGTAGGAGGAGGAAGAAGAAGAAGACGATAAAGAAGACGAAGAAGAAGAAGACGACAAAGAAGAGGAAGAAGACGACAAAGAAGACGACGAAGAAGAAGAAAAAGAAGAAGACGACAAAGAAGAAGAAGAAGAAAAAGACGACAAAGAAGAAAAATACAAATAAAACGAAGAAGAAAAAGAAGAAGAAAGAAGAAGAAGAAGAAGAAGAAGAAGAAGAAGAAGAAAAGGAAAAAGAAGAGGAAGTGGAAGAAGGATCAGAAGAAGAGGAAGAAGCTGAAGAAGACTAAGAAAGAAGGAGAAGAAGAAGAAGAAGAAGACGAAGAAGAAAAAGAAGAGAGAGAAAGGACGAAAGATAAATTGGAAGCATAAATAAAGAAGATAGAGAAACGAGAAGAAGAAGAAAATGGGAAGATGCCATTGGCTGCAGGAACAAACAAGGAAGGTCAACAGAAAACGAGGCAACCCTCAGCATCACAATTAACAACAAACGGAAAGAGAGAGAACGGGAGAGAGAGAGAGAGAGAGAGAGAGAGAGAGAGAGAGAGAGAGAGAGAGAGAGAGAGAGAGAGAGAGAGAGAGAGAGAGAGAGAGAGAGAGAGAGAGAGAGAGAGAGAGAGAGAGAGAGAGAGAGAGAGAGAGAGAGAAAGAGAGAAGAGAGAGAGAGAGAGAGAGGGGGGAAGAGAGAGGGGAGAGAGAGAGAGAGAAAGAGAGAGAGAGAGAGAGAGAAGAGAGAGAGAGAGATAGAGAGAGAGAGAGAGAGAGAGAGAGAGAGAGAGAGAGAGAGAGAGAGAGAGAGAGAGAGAGAGAGAGAGAGAGAGAGAGAGAGAGAGAGAGGAGAGAAGGGAGAAAGAGGAGAAAGAAAAGGGGGAATATAGGGAGACAGGGGATTGAGAAAGGGGGAAATAGGAAGAAAGTGGAGGGGACAAGGGGAGAAAGGAGGAGAAAGGGGAGAGATAAAAGGGGAAATATAGTGAGAGAGGGAAGAGAGAGATAGGGGGAGAGATAAAGGGGAGAGAAAGAGGGGAGAAAGGCGAGAGAAGAGAGAAGGGGATAGATAAATATGGGAGAAGGGAGAAATGGGAGAGAGAGAGAGAGAGAGAGAGAGAGAGAGAGAGAGAGAGAGAGAGAGAGAGAGAGAGAGAGAGAGAGAGAGAGAGAGAGAGAGAGAGGAAAGAGAATCGGAGAGAAGGGAGAAAAAGGGGAAAGGGGAGAGAGAATCGGAGAGAAGAGAGAAAGAGGAAAGAGAGGGGAAAAGAGGAGACAGAAAAGGAGAGAAACGAAAGACCCATGAAAAAGAGGAAAGGGGAGAGAGGGGAAGGAAGGGAGAGAGTATAGAGAGGGGAAACAAGGTGAAAGGGGTGAGGGGAGACAAGAGGGGAATGGAGAAAAGGGGAAATTAGGAAGGGAGGGGTGACAGAGAGAAAGCGATATGGTAAGAAAGAAAAATAAAAACAAAAAGAAAATGAACGAGAGAAAGAGAGAGAGAGAGAGAGAGAGAGAGAGAGAGAGAGAGAGAGAGAGAGAGAGAGAGAGAGAGAGAGAGAGAGAGAGAGAGAGAGAGAGAGAGAGAGAGAGAGAGAGAGAGAGAGAGAGAGAGAGAGAGAGAGAGAGAGAGATTTGAAAGAAATAGTGAACAATAAAATCACAAATGAATTGATAAAAGAAATTAAAATAAATGCAATTAAACAAATTAAGCGACTGCGACTACCAACCCATCAGTGGGCGTTCGGATCCCTCCTAGACTACTCAAGGTTATGGAGGGAGGGAGGGAGGGAGGGAGGGAGGGATTGTGGTAGGGAGGGATGGTAGTAGGGAGGGAGGGTAGTAGGGAGGGTGGTAGGGAGGGTGGTAGGGAGGGAGGGAGGGAAGGAGGGAGGGCGGGTGGTAGGGAGGAAGGGAAAGATGGAAGGAGGGAAGAAGGGATGGAGGGAGGGAGGGAGGGAGCGAGGGAGGGAGGGAGAGAGGTAGGTAGGGAGCTAGGGAGGGAGGGAGGGAGGTAGGTAGGGAGGGTGGTGGGTAAGGAGGACGGGTGGTCGGTAGGGAGAGAGGGAGGGAGGGAGGAAGGGAGGGTGGGAGGGTGGTAGGGAGGGAGGGAGGTTGGTAGGGAGGTATGGAGGTAGGGAGGGACGGAGTTGGGAGTGGGAGGGAGGGAGTTGGGAGTGGGAGGGAGGGAAAAGAAAAGGAGGGGAATGGTGGAGAGAGCAGTGGATGGGAGGAAGGGAGTTGAGGGGAAAAGAGAGGGAAACAAAGGCAAAGCAAAGGTAAAGGGGAACGGGAAAGGTAAACAAACAGAAACACACACACACACACACAGACACACACACGTACAAACGCACACACACACACACACACACACACACACACACACACACACACACACACACACACACACACACACACACACACACACACACACACACACACACACACACACACACACACACACACACACACACACACACACATACACACACACACACACACACGGAGTAAAATGTGTGCAATCCGACCACAGCGAACGCAGTAATGAAGATGCATGGCGCTGAGCGGCAAAACACGAGAAAAAAGCCAAGATGGGCGCTTAGGGTGGGTTGGGAGGTGTGCAAGGTGTAGGTGTAGGGGTGAAGGTGTAGGTGTAGGTGTGTAGGTGTAGGTGTGTAGGTGTAGGTGTGTAGGTGTAGGTGTGTAGGTGTAGGGGTGTAGGTGTAGGGGTGTAGGTGTAGGGGTGTAGGTGTAGGGGTGTAGGTGTAGGGGTGAAGGTGTAGGTGTAGATGTGAAGGGGTTGGTGTAGATGGGGGAGTTGTGTAGGTGTGTGTGTAGGTGTAGGTGTAGGTGTGAGTGTAGGTGTAGGGGTGAAGGTGTAGGTGTAGGTGTGGGTGTAGAAGTAGGTGTAGAGGTGAAGGTGTGGTTGTAGGTGTAGCTGTAGGTGTAGGTGTGTGATTAGGTGTAGGTGTAGGGTTGAAGGTCTGGGTGTAGGTGAAGGCGTATGGGTGAAGGTGTGGTTGTAGGTGTGTGTAGGTGTGTAGGTGTTGTGTAGGTGTAGGTGTGGGTGGTGTAGGTATGGGAGGTGTAGGTGTGGGTGGTGTAGGTGTGGGTGTAGGTATGTGGTAGGTGTGGGTGTAGGTGTAGGTATGTGGTAGGTGTAGGTGCAGGTATGTGGTAGGTGTAGGTGTAGGTATGTGGTAGGTGTAGGTGTAGGTATGTGGTAGGTGTGTAGGTGTTTGTGTATCACGTAATGTAGGTGTGCCTAGGTGTCGATGTATAGGTGTAGGTACAATATGTGGGTGTATCTCGTAGGTGTATGGGTGAAGGTGTAGGTGTAGTGTTGTGTGTAGGTGTAGATGTATCATGCAATATAGGTGTACTTAGGTGTCGATGTATAGGTATAGGTGTAGGATGTGGGAGTCTGGGTGCATCTCGTAGGTGTAGGTATATCTTGGTATAAATGTAGGAGTGTAGGTTGCATAGAGGTGCAGGTGTAGATATGTAGGTGTAGGGCTGTATGTGTAGTTATGTAGGTATAGAGGTGTAGTTGTCTTTTTATCAGTGTATTTATCTAATTGTATTTACCTAGATTTAATATACGGGGTCGGACATATGCTCGTGGTGTCCCGTTTCTAGGTCTTCCTTCATCAAAGCTTGCCTTAGATATGTGTGTATTTACCTACGTAATTGTAGTATACAGAAAAAATATAATCAACGCTCGTGGGGTTCCGTCTACTACTCCCCAAATTATCATACTTAGCCTCAAATTCATATAAGATTCTAGCTTGGTCTATGTTTATAACTTGCAGTTATAATCATATCTAGATTCACGTATGCTGTATTACCTTCTAAACTATCCCAAGTATTTACGCATTTAGATGGAAACTGTACTTCTTCACATCATTACATATAATCTATCTTAATTCGTTTTCACGACCTCTCAATGTCTTGCAATTCCTAACCAAGAAATCTCATATGTTAATGCAATCTATCCCCTTTAGCGACCAGAATACAGTGAACATATCACCTCTTTCTCTTCGATCTTTCAAAGTTGGTAGACCCAGTGATTTCGATCTCTCTTCATATGATTACTCTACCAGGCTGGGAACCAATTTTATTTGCTGACGTTTGTACCCTCTTGGTCTGTTGTCCTTCACACTGTGTGGGGACCATACCATCGAGGCATATTCCAGTCTCGGAAGGATCAGAGTTTCTATAAAAATTTTCATGAGTTTTTTTTTTTATCAATGTATGTGTGTGTGTATGTGTGTGTGTATGTGTGTGTGTGTGTGTGTGTGTGTGCGTGCGTGCGTGCGTGTGTGTGTGTGTGTGTGTGTGTGTGTGTGTGTGTGTGTGTGTGTGTGTGTGTGTGTGTGTGTGTGTGTGTGCGTGTGTGGAATGAATGAACCTTATACATAAGCTCCAGCATCTTGTACATCAGTAATCGATGAAACACACACACACACACACACACACACACACACACACACACACACACACACACACACACACACACACACACACACACACACACACACACACACACACGGTCCTATTTCAACCTGAATGAAAAATAAACTAGCTTTTAAAAACACAATATTTGATAATATAAACTAGCTTTAAAAAACACAATATTTGATACTATAAACTAGCTTTAAAAAACACAATATTTGATACTATAAACTAGCTTTAAAAACACAATATTTGATACTGTGGTCTAACTATAAAGAAAACAATGAACGAAAAACATAGCAAAGAAAAACGAAACGGAGAAAACAAATTCATTAGAAAAAGGTAAACACAGAAACATATAAAAGTGAACGAGAAATAATAAAAGGAGATGAAGGAAATTCTAAGAAGAAAAGGGAAAAATAAAAAAAAGAGAGAACAACAATTTTCTCTTTCGGATGCACAAAAATACATGAATAAATTAACAAATAAATGAATAAATAAATAATCATAGAAATAAAGAAATAAAGGTCCATAAAATTATAGTCCCTACTTTGTGTGTGTACACACACACACACACACACACACACACACACACACACACACACACACACACACACACACACACACACACACACACACACACACACACACACACACACACACACACACACACACATATATATATATATATATATATATATATGTATATATATATATATATATATAAAGGCAAATTTTCATCCAATAGCCGAGTTCAGTCCTCCAAGGATTACCAGAATAAAATGAACAATTCACGTGTACCAACCTAATAGCCAACAGACAAAATTTCCCCAATTATAAAAAAAGAAAAGAAAAAAAAAATCCAACTAACTTTTCGAACCATAAAATTTTTCCTATTACACATTTTCCCAAATATATAATCCTTCTCATTGCCGTCAGGCGATTTTATTCATCCTATTTATCCTTTCACTTTAAAGGACTTCGATATTTGGGGAAGAAGGCGAACAGAGAAAACGACGTGAGCGATCTAAGAATACGAAAGAAGGCCCCGAATAAAGACAACTCGTTAAGATGACAACATCGGCGTTAACGACTTAAACACGGTCTGAGCGGCACATGGAGGGCGGGAGGAGAGGAGGAGTCTTGTGTGTTCGGTCCTAATGCCGCCAGGTGATTTTATTCAGCAGGAGAGAAACACGACAATCAGTGCAGAGGATTTCCATATATTTTCAACGTAGGTTTTTATATTATTACAAGGTATTTTCTTGTAAAAAAATAAAAAAATATAAAATAAGATAAAATAAAAAATAAATGGATAAACAAATAAATGATAATAATAATAATAATAATAGTAACAACAATAATAACAATAATAATAATAATAATAATAATAATAAATAATAATAATAATAATAATAATAATAATAATAATAGTAATAATGATAATAATAATAATGATAATAATAATAATAATATCAATAATAGTAACAATACTAATAGTAATAATAATAATAATAATAATATAGATAATAATAATGATAATAATAATAATAATAATAACACTAATGATAATAATAATAATAATAATAATAATAATAATATAACAATAACAATAATGATAATAATGATAATAATAATAGTAATTATAGTAATAATACTAATAATACTAATAATACTAATAATAATGATAACAATGATAATAATAATGATGGTAATAATGATAATAATGATAGGATTATAATAATAATGATAATAATAATAATAATAATAATAATAATAATAATAATAATAATAATAATAATAATAATGATGATGATAATAATAATGATAAGTAAATATTGACACTAATAATTAAGGACATTGTTAGTAAAAATATATGATAATAAAAATAATAGCAATAATGATAATAATAATAATAATATATTAATAGTAAAAAATTATAATGATAATGTTGATAATAGTAGTAATAAATAATTATAATTATAATGGTGATGGCAAGGGTAATTTCGATATACAATAATAATAATAGTGACAAATGATACCAACAACAACAAACAACCAAATAACTCCTTAGCTGTCTTTGAGGAAGACACTAACTACTATCCTAAACCTTCATCCAGACCTCCAGCCTTGCAGTGCTGGTCACGTGGGCTAACCACATTGCAACATTATGAATGTTGCAATTCCCCATCTCCCCCGTGGGGACTCCTTATTATACTTTATTATGTTAAAAACGGATGTTGCAAGGTTAGCATAATGCATGCAAAGGCGGGAGGTTGCAAAAGGGTCATAAGGCGTCCTTTGTGCAATTCCTTCTGTCCTTTGTGGATCATCTGTCACGTGACTTGTCCTGGGGCATTAGTACGAGCGTGGGCTAACCGCAAAAGGCCGGCCGGTCGGCCGGCACACGCGCATGCGCATACACACGCACACACGCATGTGCGTAAGCTTAATTTATCGTACATGTACGTTTTCTTCTGTGTGTATGTACGTGTTTATGTGTGTGTACATGTGTGAAGATAGTCGTGTAAATATACATACGTACATAGATATACACAAAAGTACAATCTCATTTGTAGAATTTCAAAGTTGTAATGTTACATAATGTTATGTATGTTAATTATTTTCAACTACATAGATACGCACACACACACACACACACACACACACACACACACACACACACACACACACACACACACACACACACACACACACACACACACACACACACAATAAGAAAGGTAGTTTGACAAGTATGTACTCTGTATATGTATGTATATATTTATATAGATGTGTAGGTATATGTCCCTATGAATATGTGTATAAATACACTCATATGCAGGTCGACAGAAGCATATATACACTATATAAAGAAACACCTATGTATGCATAGACGCAAACACACACACACAATTCTAAAGAATAGCAAATATTAAGAAAAATAGCAAATCTTTCCTAGAATATCGTTTTAAGCATATAAACATACTTAGCACAAAACTACCAATTTGTACACTTGTAATTTGCATGTTTTGGTACACTAATTTGTCCAGATTTTGTACATTATTTTATACACGTTTCGGACACTAAGTTGTACACTTTGTACACTAATTTGCACACCGAATTGCACATCAAACTGTACACTTTTTGTACATTGATTTGTACACTTTTGCAAACTAATTTGTACACGTTTTATACAGTAATTTGTAGCCTTGTCGTACACTAATTTGTGCACTTATGTGTACACTATTTTGTACACTTCATCTACAGAAAGTACACACATAAACCTAGAAATACCACGTTCCACTATAAACAACCTTGGAATGTAATTAGATGTTAAATAGACAAACACGAGACGCATGCACTAGACAACTTGCCTCTTGTTTGTATTTGTTTGTATTTGTTTTTATTATTTTACTGGTACTTTTCCAGTTGTTATGCCTGATGATGTTTCTCTGTGAAGACAAAACGTCAAAGGTAATAGAATATTATTTTTTTTTAAACTTGACATCAAGATTTTCTTTAATAAAATGAAATGCGAGGAAAAGGGTAATATATATATATACACACAATATATATATATATATATATATATATATATATATATACACACATATATATATATATAAATATATATATATACATATATATAAATATATATATATATACATATATATATAAATACATATATATATATAAAAATATATATATATATATATATATATATATATATATATTACAGGTGAAAAATGTAATCACACATTTGTCAATCACATAGAAACCACTGTTGGAGTAGAAAAGACTGGAAACCGGGAATCTATATATTTCGATTGCAAACTGCAATCCTCTTCAGTAGATACAATTTAAGAGAGAGCGTGCTGCTTAAGTAACACGCTTAACAAAAGAAAGGGGAACATGGGAAGAGGTCTCTACCCTCGGCTCACTCCGTATGTGAGGTCAGGAGGCAAATGAGTTTTCAATAAGTTGGTGATGAAGAGTCCGGACATTATATCCGGGGACCATTGGCCCTTTAAAATATTCATGTTGGGCTGATATTCAATGATAGTAGAGTCTACCATTTTTTCCTGAACTCACATCTGGATTTATAAATAAGCTCAGCTTGGTCTCAGTCTAAACAATGTTTAAATTGCTTAACATGTTGGAACACAGCTGAGCTCTCTTGTCCATATTTAATGGAACGTTTATGTTCAATCATCCTAGTATTCAAATCCCTTCCAGTCTGTCCGATGTAAACTAAGTCACAACCTTTACATGGACAAAGCTGAGCTTATTTATAAATCCAGATGTGAGTTCAGGAGAAAAATGGTAGAATCTCCTATCATTGAATATCAGCCCAACATGAATATTTCAAAGGGCCAATGGTCCCCGGATATAATGTCCGGACTCTTCATCACCAACCTATTGAAAACTCATTTGCCTCCTGACCTCACATACGGAGTGAGCCGAGGGTAGAGACCTCTTCCCATGTTCCTCTTTCTTTTGTTAAGCGTGCTACTTAAGCAGCACGCTCTCTCTTAAATTGTATCTACTGAAGAGGATTGCAGTTTGCAATCGAAATATATAGATTCCCCGTTTCCAGTCTTTTCTACTCCAACAGTGGTTTCTATGTGATATACATATATATGTATATATATACATATATATACACACATATATATATGTACATATATATATAAATTAATATATATTTATATATACATATATATATATATATATATATATATATATATATACATATATATTTAAACAGACACGCATCATTACACACAGATCGTTGATATATTATCTGTGAGCTCTCATTCGCAAGGGTAATAGCTGTTAATCACGAGTCCAACACGTGATCCAAGACCATGGTAAATCCGGCACATACACACACACACACACACACACACACACACACACACACACACACACACACACACACACACACACACACACACACACTCACACACACACACACACACGCAATATATATACTGTATATATATATATATATATACATATATATATATATATATGTATGTATATATATACATATATGTATATATATACACATATATATGTAGGCCGCCAGTCGATTCCATTCACCAGAGGGCAAGACCACGTGCAGCGAAAGGGTCAAGAGGGGCAAGGGAAGTGGTTCCGATCTTCCCCCTTCCGTTTTCTAATGATTGTCTGAGCTGGCAACCACACACTTGGGAATATTCATCATGAATTAAAGATATGTATATATATACATATGTACAGTGCCTCCTGTATGCTTAATTCTTTACACTTAAAATACACACATACACGCACACATATACATATACATACACACGTGCACACACACACACAAACACAATACAAATCTACTTGAATACACACACACACACACACACACACACACACACACAGAAACATAATACTGATCAACACGCATACATACACTACACACACACACACACACACACACACACACACACACACACACACACACACACACACACACACACACACACACACACACACACACACACACACACACACACACACACACACACACACACACACACACACACACACACAATACTAATCTACACGGATACATACACACACATACATAAACACTCATGCACACAACTCACACACTTAAACAGCTACTTCCACCTATACGCACGAACGCATACGAGTGTGTATACATATGCATGTATGTACATATGCTAATGTGCGCTCCTGAGGAGGCGACTCGTCATCGTGCGCGCGTGGGGAGATGTATTCGGAGATCCATTAGTTTTATTATGTCGTTAATGAGTCTAAACCAACAGAAACGGCTTCATGAACAGAAACCCGACTTACAAGAGGATGGGTGGGAGGAGGGGGGAGAGGGGGAGAGGGGGAGAAGAGGGGAGAGGGGGAGGGGGAGGAGGAGGATAGGAGGGGAAGAGGGGAGGAGAGGAGGGGGAGGAAGGAGAGGAGTGGAGGGGGAGAAGGGAGAGGAGGGGAGGGGAGAGGGGAGGGGAGGGGGGAGAGGGGGAGGGGCATGGAGGAGATGGGGAAGAAGACGGGGATATGGGGAGGGAGAGAGGAGAGGAGAAGGGTGTGGAAGGGGAGGATAGGGAAGGGAGGTGGGGAGAGAAGGGAGGAGGTGGGGAGGGGAGAGGATGAGGGGAGTAGAGAGAAGGAGGAGGGGAGGGGAGAGGAGGAGGGGGGAAAGAAGGGAAGCGGGAAGGAGAAGGGGAAAGGAAAGAAGGGGAGGGGAGAGGAAAGGAGGAGGAGGGCAAGGGAGAAGGATTGGGGAATGGGGAAGAGGGGGAAGGGGAAAGAAGGAGAAGGGAGAAGGTGAAGAAAAGGGGAAAGGGAGATTGGGGAAGGGGAGAGGGGGAGAGGTGGAGGATGGAGAGGAGGGGAGAAAAGGAGAACGGTGAGGGGAAGGAAGGGGGAAGGGGGGATTGGGGGAGGGAAGAAGGGGAGGAGGAGGAGGGAGATAGGAGGAGATGGGGAAAGGGGGATTGGGGGAGGGAAGAAGGGGAGAAGAAGGAGGAGGAGGAGGGAGATAGGAGGAAAAAGGGAAAGGGGGAGAGGTAGATGGGGAAAGGAAGGAGGAAAGGTGGGATGGGGAGAAAGGAGGGAGGGGAAAGGGGGAAGTGGAGAGTGGGAGGGGAAGAAGGAGAGGATCGAAGACATATATTGGGGCGTGGTCAGTAGGATAGGATAGGGATGGTTATAGTAGGGCAGGATAGGGTAGGGCTGGGTAGGGTGGGGTAGGGTAGGGTAGGGTAGGGTAGGGCAGGGTAGGGTAGGGTAGGGTAGGGTAGGGTAGGGTAGGGAAGGGTAGGATAGGGTAGGGTAGGGTAGAGTAAAGGAGGGTAGAGTAGAGGAGTGTAAAGGTTTGTAGGGTAGGATAGGGTAGAGGAGAATAAGGGTAGGGTAGACCAAGATAGGGTAGGGATGTGTAGGGCTGGGTAGGGTAGGGTATGGTAAAGGAGGGTAGGGTAGAGGAGTGTAGAATAAAGGGTTGTAGGGTAAGACAGTGTAGGGGAGAATAGAGTAAAGAATAGAGTAAAGGTAGGGTAGAGTAGGGTAGGGTAGGGTAGGATAGGTTAGGGTAGAGTAGGGTAGAGGAGGGTAGAGTAAAGGAGGGTAGGGTAAGGTAGGATAGAGGAGAGGAGAGTAGAGGAGGGTAGGGTAGGATAGGTTAGGGTAGAGGAAGGCATAGGAGAGAACAGTAGGGTAGATAAGGGTAGATTAGGGTAGAGGAAGGTAGAGGATGGTAGATGAGGGTGGAGCTGGTTGAGGCATAGGAGGACAAGACAGAATAGAGTAGTTTAACAGAGAGAGAGAGAGAGAGAGAGAGAGAGAGAGAGAGAGAGAGAGAGAGAGAGAGAGAGAGAGAGAGAGAGAGAGAGAGAGAGAGAGAGAGAGAGAGAGAGAGAGAGAGAGAGAAAGATGAAGACCCGGAGGAAAGGTGACGTCACGAGCCAGATCTACCGCCATTTTGTCCCTAGCCCCCCCCTCAGGTGAATAAAATTATCTGACGACAGCCAGAATAAATATGAACATAACACGCCTCATGTCCTATTTAATATCTATTTTATTCTGGCTAGCTACAGACGATTTCATTCATGTAGAGAGGACCTCTGGGCCGAATGGTTTCCAAGGACATCACATGACCAATAGACTTCCAGTGATGACGTTTCCTGTAAGGCGGGGAGCCAATCAGCAGCCGAGTTAATGGCTCTGTTCTCTTAATGGACGCTTGTCCGTGGGGTGCCCGCTGATGAGTATATGGGTTCGTCAGTAATGAGGGTAGGATACCTCAAGGGAGATATGGGGCACCCATTCATGGTTGTGGGGGGTGTGGGTGCCCGCTAACGGGTGTGGGGATCCCGGTGATGGGTGCACTGAACTCGATGATGGGTGTGGGGTGTCCGCTGCTGAGACTGGGACGATCATTTATGGGTGTAGGATAGCCTAAGGGGTGATGTGGGGCCCTGCGAAAGTATGGGGTGCACAATGGGGGTATGGGGTGACCGATGGTGGGTATGGGGTGACCGATGGCGGGTATAGGGTGCCTAATGGCGGGTATGGGGTGCCTAATGGCGGGTATGGGGTGCCCAATGGCGGGTATGGGGGACACAATGGGGGTATAGGGTGCACAATGGCGGGTATGGGGTGCCAAATGGCGGGTGTAGGGTGCCCAATGGGGGTATGGAGTACCCAATGACGGGTGCAGGTTGCCTCCGCCTTTGTGTGTTGTTCTCAACCGCGCACGCGTCCTCCGTGTCTTCCTGTTTTCTTTCTCGTTAATGTTTCCGTCCCGACTCTGACTGTAAATACAGACGACGACGGAGATACACATCGTTTCTTCAGCGCGGGCGCGAACACACACACACACACACACACACACACACACACACACACACACACACACACACACACACACACACACACACACACACACACACACACACACACACACACACACACACACACACACACACACACACACACACACACACACACACACACACACACACACACACAATAATATCTCAAGGAACTCCTACATAGAATTTTTTTTTATCTATTTCTTACATAAAACAAGTCGTTACTCCGACTCTCGTGGGCGGGGAGTTGAGTGTGTGTGTGTGTGTGTGTGCAAGGTCATAGTATTACCCATAGATCGGTCATACGAGCTCTGAGCTCTTTTTCGGGAGGGAAATAGCTGTCGATCACGAGTCCAACACGTGATCCAAAGACCAAGGTTAATACACACACACACACACTCACACGCATACACACACCTTATATATATATATATATATATATATATATATATATATTATATATACATATATATATAGACATTGAATAAGAACCGTATTAGGTCGATCTGGATGGAATCGCCATATCTGACCATGTGCCCCATGACCTTTGGCAGAAGTCTTCGCCGACCACTGGGGAGGCTCGTGAAGTCTTTTCCACCCGTGTGTAACTTCGACTCATTAAAAAAAAAAAAAAAAAAAAAAAAAAAAAAAAAACAATCCACCTTCGGACCAGTACTTGATTAGTGTATTGTGTACTCTTCGATTATTTATTTCCATTTATTTACTTATTTTTATTCTTTTATTCTTATTCTTTCATTCCGAGACGCCCTGTCAATCAGCGAACTCCCTGAGAACTTACAAGAGGTTTCTTCGGATAAAATAATGAAAAGACTAGAATTATTGGTAGTCCGAGGTCACCCCAAAATAGAAAATACATAGAATTGTCAATAAACTTGAGAAAGACATACTATTCCTATCTAAACCGATTACGAAAAAAATCTTGCTTTATGAAAGAAATAGATAATATAATTTCCTATGTAGGAATTTCTTGAGACGTTTACTATTTTTGGAACAGAAATGCTGCTCAGAAGGCTTGTTATTGTAGTTTCAGCTAAGTTATATATATATATATATATATTATATATATATATATATATATATATATATATATATATATATATATATATATATGCACACACACACACCACACACACGTACACGCACACACACACACACACGCATATATATATATATATATATATATATATATATATTCTATATATATACATATATATAAATATATACACATAAACATATATAAATGTATATATATATCTATAAATATACACCTAATCTTGTATCCTTCTTAGTTTCTAACAAGAATAAAACATGTACTTATTTCCATGACGTCATCCTTAACAAAGCCAATGAAGTAAGCTAACGCTTATAAGTGAACATGTGGTCAATAACCCCCCTTACCCCCTCCCCCTTCCCTCCCCCTCCCCCTTCCAACAACATTCTACTTCCTCCAAGACGATCAAGGAATAGCTTCAATCTCCTTGAGTCCTACTTGGCCATTGTCCTCGTAATCACTCTTCTGTCAGACACTCCCTCTCCAATCCTCAACTAAGTCTCCCCACCTCCACTCCCACCCCACTCCCTCGTCGGGACGACCTGCCTCCCCTCAATTCCGTTCCCTTCCCCTCTTTTCCCCTCTCTTCCTACCCCGGGTAATCTCGTTTCTCCTTAATTCTTCCTCCCTCCTCTTCCTCTCCCTTTCCCTCCCTCCTTTTCCTCTCCCTTTCCCTCTCCTCTCCACCTTGTCATTTTCTCTTCCCTCCTCCTCCTTTCTTATACCTATCTAACTCAAAGGGTAACTTTGTTTCTCTTCCCATCCCTTCCTTCCCTTCCCTTTCCTTCCCCTCTCTTCGTTCTTTCCTCTTCCTACCCTTCCCCTACACTACGGGGAGTTCTCCCTTTCTCCCCTTGCCTCCCCTTCCCTCGTCTCCCTTCCCCTACCCTATCCTCATCTCCCCTCCCTTCCCTTCCCTTCCCTTCTCTTCGTTCTTTCCCTTTCCTACCCTTCCCCTACGCTACAGAGAGTTCTCCCTTTCTCCTCTCGCCTCCCCTTCCCTCATCTCCCCCTCCTTTCCCCTCATCTCTCCTCCCTTCCCTTCCCTTCCCTTCTCTTCCCTTCTCTTCGTTCTTTCCCTTTCCTACCCTTCCCCTACGCTACGGGGAGTTCTCCCATCCTCCCCTCACCTCCCCTCCCCTCGCCCCCCCTCCCTCCCCCTCCCCCTCCCCTCATCTCCCCTCCTTTCCCCTCGCCTCCCATTCCACATTTCCTGAATGGTTTCTCCTTCTCCCTCACTTCCGTCCTGTCTTTCTTCCACGCACGATTTATTGGGGATTGTATCTTGTTGTATTTGTCAATTGATACTTATCCATTCAATTTTATTACACACATACACACAAATATATACAATACGTACATACATACGGAATCTGAACTTCTGAAGATGTCATAATAAGATAAAAGCGATCGGTCTTATTCTTTTATTTTATTTATTGATTTTGTTGCATTTTTAGAATCAACATACATAGATACGTATATACATATGTATATGCGTATATATATATATACATATATATATATATATATATATATATATATATATATACACACACATACATGTGACCAAATTTTCACATTGAATGAGAATCAGACAAGAAACAATGGTCTCAAACTGTCCGGAAATAGATTCAATTTGGAAGTAGGTAGAAACAACTTTGCCAACCGTGTAGTTAATGAATGGAATAAACTTCCTGCACAGGTAGTGCAATGTAGTTCAGTTCGAAGCTTTAAGAATCATTTAGATATCTAAGTAAGATGCTGTAATTATTATAATTTATGTTATATTATTTGTTTTTGTTTTGTTATAATTTGTCTGTCTGATTTTCATTTATTATTAGTTATATGTCAATTTATTATCATTTACTATTTACCTGTTTGTTTGTTATTCAACTATACCAATGCATTTATTTATGTATTTTAATTGTTATTTACATTGTTATAGTTTTGATTTTTTTTTAAATTTATTATTAATATGATTTTTTTTTTTTTTTTTTTTTTTTTTTTTTTTTTTTGCATCCGACCTAGATATGGATCAAAAAGGTCTCCTGTCGGCATGCTTTGCCTTTGTAATCCTTTGTAATCCTTTGTAATATATATATATATATATGTATATATATATATATGTATATATATATATATATATATATATGTATATATATATTTATATATATACATACATATACCAAGGCTTTTTCCCCCTTTCAAGGGAGGTAGCCAAAAAGGGAAAGGCATAAAAAACACTCCCACCCATTTCTTCCCTAAATACACTCCACAGTGTACATATACATATATAAATATATATATATATATATATATACATATACATATACATATATATACATATATATATATATATGTATTAAATAGGTGGGGAGAGGAAAGACTGGAGTCTGAATTCTAATCTCATCCTCGACAAGAATAAAACTCGGACTAAGACTCCAGTCGTTCCTATTCCTGTCTTTTCACAATGTCTCAATATATATATATCATTACATAGCATACATTTTCTAGATTTATATAAACATGTCTCAATTATTATTATACGTCATCATGCGCAATCCTCTCGAGAAGGTCCGAGGACCGTTGGCGGCTGCTCTGGGGCAGTGGCCTTCGAGCGAAACTCGAAGAAAGAAATTATTATCATAATGTCCATCTCCTCCGCCCCCAAACTCCTTAATCTCTCCCCTCCCATTTCACGTTTCCTCAGGAGTGTCCCCTTTTCTCCCCTCCCCTCTTCTCCCCTCTCTTTCCCCCCCTGAGATTTATTGTTATATGCATTTACCACCCCTTCTCCCCCCAAAACAATTGTTACTTCCCCCCTTCCCTTCCCCCCCTTCCCTTCCCCCCCCATCCCTTTCCCCCCCAAAGTTCAATTCTATGGGACTTTCTGTCCTCAGTCGGAATATATACTCATTTTACGTTCCTTATTTCGTTCCAGCGCTTCCTCAGAGATCCTTCTTTATATCCTTCAGATATAGCCTATGTGGAGAGAAAGAGATAGATAGAAAGATTGATAGAGATAGATAGATAGATAGAGAGAAAGAGAGAGAGAGAGAAAGAGGGAAAGAGAGAGAGCGAGAGAGATATGGATAGAGATAGATAGATAGGTAGATAGACAGAAAGAAAGAGGGAGAGAGAGAGAGGGAGAGAGAGAGGGAGAGGGAGAGAGAGAGGTAAAGATAGAGATAGAGAGATAGAGATAGGTAGATACAAAGAGCTTTGTCCTTTGCTCTTGCAACATTTCCTGACATTCCTGAATAAAATAAAGAAAATAAATAAATAAATAAATAAATAAATAAATGAATAAATAAATAAAGACAAATAAATAAATAAATAAATGAATAAATAAATAAATAAATAAATAAAATAAAATTACCAGCAACAGATATAGGTCACCAGAAGGGAAATACACCCTTCACACGAACGTTAATGACAAAAAAAAAAAAAAAGAGAGAAACGGACAAGCGCGTCTTGCATCATACACGGAAAAGAAACTTGGGAGAAATCGAAATCTCAAAATTTCTTGCAGAAAAACCCCCCACCAGGAAGCCCCCAGATGTGACCTCTGAGGAAGGGCAAAGGTCGAACACTTTAACCTGTGGCAACACGCCACTACTGCAGTGTCCCCTTAACGCATATAGCATTGTTGTAAAATAAAGTTACTAATCTTGGTCAAACCATTATATGTGTTCATTGTAATCAAATTATGTATTGTAAATATTATTGTCACATACAAGGATAGCCCTTATAATGTAAAAAGCATCTATATGTAACATTATCGTATAACTTGTACAAAGTATTAGAATGTTGATCGTATGGCGGACGGGAAAGCTAAGTCAGATGTGGAGTTTAATTTCATTCCTTTTCAGAACGATACACATTTGTCATGATGTGTTAACTAACCTCACATCAGTTGGCGACCCCGGACCATGATGTGGTAACCAATCACATCAAACCACAGTTCCATCAGTGACGACGATGACCGAGTGACCAACCATCTGTGAGCAATCTATTACGCACCACTGATTGTATCATGTCATACACTTTCTCCAAGTCCAGAAAAAGTCGACCCTTGACTCACAACTGAGATGTCATGACATTTCTTGTGAATAGTCGACCAACGCGCAAACCTTCACGCTTGGATAGTCAACAGGATCTCAAACTATCACCTTTGCCCAGCGTGCTACGATATTGTCCTTGGACAGTCAACACTGAAATCAGTCACCTGAACTTAGGAATTTACGCCAATCGAGACCGAGACTTAACTCGACTGAGACGTCCTTGTTGGGGTAATGGTTAGCGTCATGGT
>NC_134791.1:8927172-8929672 GCF_046742065.1 Oratosquilla oratoria | reverse complement strand
GAGGGAGGAGTGAGGTGGAGGGAGGAAGGAGGAAGGAGGGAGGAGGGAGGAAGGAGGAGGAAAGAAAGGAGAGAGGAGGGAAGGAGGGAATAGGTAGGAGAGAGGAGGGAGGAAGGAGGAAGGAGGAGGGAAGAAGGGAGAGAGGAAGGAGGGAGAGAGGAGGGAGGGAGAGAGGAGGGAGGGGCTAGGGTGAAGGTAAACCACGAAGAAGAGTAAGAAGGAGGAATAGGAGGAGGAGGAAGAAAAGGAAGAGGAAGACAAAGAGGAAGAAGAGGAGGAGGAGGAATAGGAAGAAAAAGAAGAAAGAGGAGGTCGTATATGGAGGGGAATGGAGGTGGAAATGGAGGAGAGAAGAATATGGAGGGGGAATGAAGATCATATGGAGGGCAAAGTTGAAAGAAGACATAAAAAGAAACAAAAATGGAGGTGGAATTGGAAATGGAGATAGAAGTGGACGTTGAGGTGGAGATGGAGGTAGAGATGGAGGTGAAGGTGGAGGAGAAGGTGGAGGTAGAGATGGAGGTGGAAATGGAGGTGCATATGGAGGTGGAGATGGAGTTGGAGATGGAGGTAAAGATGGAGGTGGAAATGGAGGTGAAGATGGAGACGGAGGTGGAAATGGAGGTGGAGATGGAGTTGGAGATGGAGGTAAAATGGAGGTGGAAATGGAGATATATCCAAAAATGGAGGTGGAGATGAAGTTGAAGATGGAGGTGGAAATGGAGGTGAATATGGAGGTGGAAATGGAGGACCCCGGGTACAAATATGGAGGCAAACGGTCGCCCTCCATGGAGGCAAATGGAGGTAGATATGGAGGTAATGTCCGTTGGACTGATGGGAGGATCCAGGCGAATTGATAGATGGGGGGATATCTCCCCCTATTCCCCCCACCTGGGGGGGAGAGCCATCATCCTAAGTAATCTGGCTCTCATGGGAGTTGAGGGAGAGATGGGATTAAGGGAGGTCAGGTCAGCGTCCCTCTCATTCCCGTTTAGATATCACGTCCCAAACTCCCTCTCACACTCCCACACTCCTACATTCCCTCCCACACTCTATACCACACTCCCACATTCCGACACTCCCTCCCATACTCTATGCCACACTCCCAAACTCCCACACTCTTATACTTCCTCCCACATTCTGTACCACACCTGAAAATTCCCACACTCCCACACTCTCACACTCCCTCCCACACTCATACACTCTCTCACACTCCCACGCTCCCTCCCGCACTCTATACCACACACTCCCAATCTCCAACATTTCTATACTCTCTCCAACAGTCTATACCACACCTGCAAACTCCCACACTCTCATACTCCCTTCCACACTCCTACAATCCCTATCACACTCCTACACTTCTTCCTACGCTCCTATACTCCCTTCCACACTGTACCACACCTACAAACTCCCACACTCTCACACTCCGTCCCACACTCCTACACTCCCTTTCACGCTCTCACACTCCTACACTCCCTCCCACACCCTTTACCACACTCCAAAACTCCCACACTACCTCCCACACTCCTATACTCCCTCCCTCCCTCTGTACCACACCTGAAAACTCCCACACTCTCACATTCTCTCCCATACTCCCACACTCCCTCCTACACTCCTACACTATTCTCCCACACTCAGTAACATACCTGCAAACTCCAGCACTCTCACACTTTCACACATTCCTACACTCCCTCTCACACTCCTACACTCCGTCTCACACTCTATACCACACTCCTAAACTCCCACACTCCCTCCCACGCTCCTATACTCTCTACAATACTCTATACAAAACCTACAAACTCCCACACTCTCACACACTCCCACTCCCTCCCACATTCCCACACATCCTCAAATATCCCTTAACTCCCTAATATCCCTCATTGTATACATATATCACATGCTACTAAAATCAATAAATTTGATTAAAATAAATAAGAAACTAATAAATAAATATACAAATAAGGAAATGAATAAGGAAATGAATAAGTAAATGGATAAATGAGAATGAATAAATGCATAATAGAAAACAAATAAATAAATAGATAAGTAGAAGCATAGATATAATTGTATAGAATAGATAAATAGATGAATAAATGAAATAGAATGAAATAAAATAAGATAAATAAAAATGAATAAATGGATAATAGAAAATAAATTATTAGATAGATAAATAAAAACAAATATGCAATTGAATAGAAAATAGATGAACAAATAGATGAACAAATAGAATGACATAGAATAGAATAAAATAAGATAAAATAAAATAAAATAAAACAAATCGCAGTTAAAGGGCTGGCCCCCCTTACAGCTGTGGCACACTCATCTCTCGTGCCGACAACCAGAATAAAATATATAAAGACATCGACGTAGATAAGGCCTTCGTACGTTGGATGCCAATGAAAGGGAGAAAGGTGGGACGGAGGAATAATGGGATCAGGAACGGATTAAACCATTAAAAGGAACAAGAGAAAGGGGGAGGAAAGATGGGAAGAGATAACAG
>NC_134791.1:8908938-8921672 GCF_046742065.1 Oratosquilla oratoria | reverse complement strand
TCTCAACCCCTCCCTCCTCACTCTCTCTACCCCTCTCCTCTCACTCTCTCTAACCCCGTCACCTCATCTCTCTCTAACCCCTACTCTCACTCTCTCTAAACACCCCCTCTCCTCACTCCCTCCTCTACCCCTCTCCTCACTCTCTCACCGCCTCCTCACTCTACTCTCTCCGTACCCCTCTCTCTCTCTCTCTCTCTCCTCTCTCCTCTCTCTCGAACCCCTCTCTCCTCTCTCTCTAACCCCTCTCTCCTCTCTCTCTAACCCCTCTCTCCTCTCTCTCTAACCCCTCTCTCCTCTCTCTCTAACCCCTCTCTCACTCTCCTCTACCCCCCTCTCAACTCTTTCTAACCCCCTCTCTCCTCTCTTCTACCCTCTCTCACTCATCTCCTACCCCTCCTCTCGACTCTCTCTAAACCCCTCTTCCTCACTCTTCTCTACCCCCTCTCTCCTCCTCTCTACCCCTCTCTCACTCTCTCTACCCCCTCTCCTCACTCTCTCTACCCCTCGTCTCCTCTCTCTCTTACCCCTCTCACCACTCTCTCTACCCATCTCTGCTCACTCTCTCTACCCTCCGTCTCCTCTCACTACTCTCTAACGTCCCTCTCTCACTCTCTCTATAAACTACCCCTCTCTCACTTCTCTGCTGAAACACCCCACACCCTCTCTCACTCTCTCTACCCCTCTCTCACTCTCTCTCTACCCCCTCGTCTCACTCTCTCTACCCCTCTCCTCACTCTCTCTATACCCCTCTCGTCACTCTCGCTACCCCTCTCTCCACTACTCTCATCTAACCCACTCTCACGTCTTCTCTACCCCTCTCTCACTACTCTCCTACCCCTCTCTCACTCTCTCTAAACCCCTACTCTTCACTCTCTCTACCCCACTCTCTCCCTCTCTCTCCCTCTCTCACTCTCTCTACCCCTCTCTCACTCTCTCTACCCCTCTCTCACTCTCTCTACCCCACTCTCACCTATTCTCCTCTACCCCCTCTACCGCACTCTCTCTACCCCCCTCTCACTCTCTTCATCCCCCTCTCACTCTCCTCTAACCCCCCCTACTCACTCTCTCTACCCCCCTCTCACTCTCTCTACCCCCCTCTCACTCTCTCTACCCCCCTCTCACTCTCTCTACCCCCCTCTCACTCTCTCTACCCCCCTCTCACTCTCTCTACCCCCCTCTCACTCTCTCTACCCCCCTCTCACTCTCTCTACCCCCCTCTCACTCTCTCTACCCCCCCTCTCACTCTCTCATAACCCCCCCCCTCTCACTCTCTCTAACTCTACCCCCCTCTCTCTCCTCTCTAACCCCCCCTCTCACTCTCTCTACCCCTCTCTCACTCTCTCTACCCCCCCTCTCACTCTCACTACCCCCCTCTCACCTCTCTCTATACCCTCCCCCATCTCACTCTCTCTAAACCCCCCTCTCACTCTCTCTGTACCCCCCTCCTGCTCTCGTCACCACCCCCCTCTCACTCTCTCGACCTCCCCGCGTACACTCTCTTCTACCCCCTCCTCACTCTCTGTAACCCCCCTCTCACTCTCTGTTACCCCCCCCCTCTCACTCTCGGTACCCCCCCTCTCACTCTCTGTACCACCCCTCTCACTCTCTGTACCACCCCCCTCTCACTCTCTGGACTCCCCCCCTCCTCACTCTCTGTACCCCCCCCCCTCTCACTCTCTGTAACCCCCCTCTCACTCTCTGTACCCCCCCACTCACTCTCTGTACCCCCCCCCTCTCACTCTCTGTACCCCCCTCTTCACTCTCATGTACCGCCCCTCTCCCTCTCTGTACCCCCCCTCTCACTCTCTGGACCCCCCTCTCATCTCTCTGTACCCCCCCTCTCACTCTCTGTAACCCCCCTCTCACTCTCACTGTCACCTCTACCCCCTCTCACTCTCTGTACCGCCCTCTCACTCTCTCTACCCCCCTCTCATCTCTCTATACCGCCCTCACATCTCTCTCTCCCCCTCTCTCCCTCTCTCTACCCCTCTCTCACTCTCTCTACCCCTCTCTCACTCTCTCTACCCCTCTCTCACTCTCTCTACCCCTCTCTCACTCTCTCTACCCCTCTCTCACTCTCTCTACCCCTCTCTCACTCTCTCTACCCCTCTCTCACTCTCTCTACCCCTCTCTCACTCTCTCTACCCCTCTCTACCCCCCTCACTCTCTCTACCACCGCTCTCACTCTCTGTCTCTAAACCCCCTCCGTCACTCTCTCTACCTCCCCTCTCACTCTCTCTACTACCCCCTCTCTCACTCTCTCCTAAAACCGCCCTCTCTCACTCTCTCAACCCCGCCTCTATCACTCTCTACCAACCCCTCTCTCTCTCTCTGTCTTTCGCTCACTCTCGCTACCGCTGTCTTGCCTCTCTCTACTCCTCTCTCTTTCTCTCTCCTCCTCTCTCACTCTGTCTTTTCTCTCACTCTCTCTACCGCTCTGTCTTTCTCTATCTCTCTCTGTCCCTTTTCTCTCTCTACCTTCTCTGTCGGTTCTCTCTCCCTTTGTCTTTCTTCTCTCTCTCTCTCCTCTCTCTGTCTTTCTCACTCTCTCTCCCACCCTCGTCTTTTTCTCTCTCCTCCTCTCCTCACTCTCTATCTATTCTCTCACTCTCTCTACCTCCCTCTATCTTTTTCTATCCCCTCTCTCACTCTTCGCTACCCGTCCCTCTATCTTTCTCTACTCCCTCTGTCTCTTTACCCTTCTCTCTCCCTCTCGTCTTTCTTTCTCTCTCCCTCTGTCTTTCTCTCTCTCTCTCCCTCTGTCTTTCTCTCTCTCTCTCCCTCTGTCTTTCTCTCTCTCTCCCTCTGTCTTTCTCTCTCTCTCCCTCTGTCTTTCTCTCTCTCTCCCTCTGTCTTTCTCTCTCTCTCCCTCTGTCTTTCTCTCTCTCTCCCTCTGTCTTTCTCTCTCCCTCTCTGTCTTTCTCTTTCTTTCTCTCTTTCTCTTTCTTTCTCTCTTTCTCTCTTTCTCTTTTACCCAAAACACCTCTAAGGCAGGGATTTCAAACTTGTGGCCCGCGGGCCAAAAATGGTCCGGAAACGCCAGTTTACCATTTTCCTCAATTTTAACAAATATACTTACACAAGGTGAGGAATCTCTTTTGGCCCGCGGGTATAAGGCGACCTTAGGGCTTTTGAAAGAACGACCTAGCGGGTGGCGGTATATGCCAGGGGGTGGTTGGGTGGAAGAGGGGGGAGGGGAAGGGGGGAATTGGCGGTGGGTGGGGGGATCCACGTGGGCAATCTCCATATCAGAGCGATATTGGGACCATCCATCACCGACACGGGGACTTGAGCACGGGGGTGATTTGGGGGGGATGGAATGGGGGGGGGGATTGCGCGAAGGGGGGATGGGGGATGGGAGGGGGTGTTTGCGCCGAGGGGTGAGGCGGGAATGGGGGGATTGGGGATGGAGGATGGAATGGGGGGATTGGGGGGATGGAGGATGGAATGGGATTGAGGGGATGGAATGGGGGATTGCGCGGAGGGGGATGGGGGATGGAATGGGGGATGGAATGGGGGATTGCGCGGAGGGGGAGGAGGTAATGGGGGGGATTGGGGATGGAGGATGAAATGGGGATAGGGGGATGGAACGGGGGGATTACGCCGCGCCGGGGGGGGGGAGGGGGATGGAATGGGAGGATTGCGAGGATGGAAGATGGAATGGGGGATTGAGGGAGGCGGAGGATGGAATGAGAGATTGGGGGAGGTGGAGGAGGTGAAATGGGGGATCGCGCACAGGGGGGAATGGTAAATTAGGGGAGGGGGAATGGGGGTATGGGATGGGAAAAGGAAGGGGAGAGAAAAATGGGAGGGAAAATAAAGGAAAGGGAGGGTGGAATGGGGGGATAGAGAGATGGAATGGGGGTGGAAGGGGAGGGTGGGAGGGGCGTGGAAGATGAGAGGGGAAAGTGGATCGTTAGAATGGAGAATGGTAGTGGGGGAGAAGGATAGAGATGGAAGGGAAGAATGGAAAAATGGAATAGTAGGGAAAAGTAGATGAAAATGGAACAGGGGAAGAGGGGGGGTGGTAACAGAGGTGGTAGGGGAAGAGAGAGATGGAAAAGGGATGGAAGGGGAGCGAAGTGGAAGGGAGAATAGAAGTGGAACGAGAGAAGGAAGAACAGGTGCAGTGGAATGGAAAATGGAATGAAATAGAGTGGAATAGGATGGAAAGGAGAATAGGGAGAATGGAAAGGGAAAGGGGGAGAAGAAAATGGAACGGAAGAGAGGAAAAGGGGAATAGTTTGCAGCGCGGTGGAAGGGAAAGAGGTGGATGGAAAAGGGATGGAACGGGGATTGAGATGGAAGATCAGAATGAACCAATGGAATGGGAAGAGTTAGAAGATGGAACAGAAGAAGAGAGTAGAATGTGAGAGAAAAGGAAGGGAAAGTGAGGAATGGAAAAGGGATGGAAGGGGAGTCGGGATGGAAGGGAAGAATGGAATGGGAGTTAGGATGGAAATAGAAAATAATCGTGGAAAGAGGTGAAAGGGGAGAAGGAGGTGGAGGATGGGATGGAATGGGATTAAAATGGAATGTGAGGTGGAAAAGGGAGTAGATAATGAGAAAGGAGAATTCGTCTGTAAGGAGGTGGAATGGGAGGAAGAGGATGAGGAAGGATGGGAGGGGGAGGAAGAGGATGGAAAAGGATGTGATGGGATAGAAAAGGAAGAGGAAATGAGGGGAAATGGTTGTGGAGGGGTGGGAAGGAGGGGAGAAGAGGGGAAAAGAAAGGAAAAGGGGAAAAGGGGTAAAGAGAAATGAGATGTAAAATGAATTAGGGAAGGAGAGGAGAAGAGGGGAAAGGGGAGATGAGACAGAGGGAGAGGAAGATGATAGAGGGGGAAAGTGGTAATTAGTATTTCATCAGAGATAAGTAACCAGCGCTTCTATCTTTGGTGGATAATATGGCTTTTTGTGTGTGTTTGTGTACGTGTGTGTACGTGTACGTGTGTAGTACCGTGTGGTGGTGTGGTGTGAGTTGTGTACGTGTGTGTGTGTTGTGGCGTGTGCGTGGTGCGAGCGCGTTTGGTGTGTTTGAGTCCGATTTGTCTCGAATCATACTGTCGTGTGAACCTCTGGTCCGTAGTGGGCATATCGCTAAATTCCCTAAAAACAAAGTTATCCCGTATCTTTTTTAAGTTTCCTTTAAAATTCCCTATTTTCTATCCCTAAAAATTCCCTATAAGGTCCCTAGAATTCCCGAGAATACTGACTGCATGAAACTTCAATTCTCAGTACCCTATACAGAAAAAGAGAAAGAGTAGAAAGAGAAGAATACAAGATTAAGAGAGAAGCGAAAAAGAGAGAAAAAGAGAAAGAGAGTAGGAAAAGCAGTAACCAAAGGCTGGAGGGAGGGAGAAGGAACAAGAGAAGGGAATAAGGAAAGATGAGAAGAATGAAGGGAAAGAGGAGTAAGGGGAGGGAAGAGGAGACGGTGGGAGGGGGGAGAGGTGAAGGGGGAGAAAGGGGGAGAGGGGGAGGAAGTGGGAAGGGAGTGGGATTAGGGGAATTTTGTAGGATGATCAAGATGCTGAGTTCTATGGGAATTACCATGGGGAGAAGAATGGGGGATGAAGGAATGAGGAGAGGGGAATGGGGGGGAGAAGGGGGGAAACGGGAAGGCTATTTATAAGAGTCGTGGTCTATTGTCTTGTTAAAGTAAAAGGGTTAATGAAATTTCTCCCCCTCTTCTACCCCTTTGCCTCACATCTCCCCCTCTTCTATCCCTTTGCCTCACATCTCCCCCTCTTCTACCCCTTTGCCTCACATCTCCCCCTCTTCTACCCCTTTGCCTCACATCTCCCCCTCTTCTACCCCTTTGCCTCACATCTCCCCCTCTTCTACCCCTTTGCCTCACATCTCCCCTCTTCTCCCATCTTCTCCCCTCTTCTCCCCTCTTCTCCCCTCTTCTCCCCTCTTCTCCCCTCTTCTCCCCTCTTCTCCCCTCTTCTCCCCTCTTCTCCCATCTTCTCCCCTCTTCTCCCCTCTTATCCCCTCTTCTCCCCTCTTCTCCCCTCTTATCCCCTCTTCTCTCCTCTTCTCTCCTCTTCTCTCCTCTCCTCTCCTCTCCTCTCCTCTCCTCTCCTCTCCTCTCCTCTTCTTCTCCCCTCCTCTCCTCTTCTTCTCCCCTCCTCTCCTCTTCTTCTCCCCTCCTCTTTTCCCCTCCTCTTTTCCCCTCTCCTCTCCTCTTCTCTCCTCTCCTCCCCTCTTCTCCCCTCTCCTCCCCTCTTCTCCCCTCCTCCCCTCTTCTCCTCTTCTCCCCTCCTCCCCTCTCTCCCCTCCTCCCCCTCTTCCTCCACCCTCCTCTCCTCCCCTCTTCTCCCCTCCTCCCCTCTTCTCCCCTCCTCTCCTCCCCTCTTCTCCCCTCCTCCCCTCTTCTCCCCTCCTCTTTTCCCCCTATCCTCTTTCCCCTCTTCTCTTTCCCCTCTCCTCTTTCCCCTCTCCTCTTTCCCCTCTCCTCTTTCCCCTCTCCTCTTTCCCCTCCCCCACTCTTTCTACCCCCTCTCCTCTTTTCACCCTCTCCTCTTTCCCCTCTCCTCTACCCCTCTCCTCTTTCCCCCTCTCTCCTCTTTCCCCCTCTCTCTTTCCCCTCTTCTCTTTCCCCTCTCCTCTTTCCCCTCTCCCTCTTTCCCCTCTCCTCTTTCCCCTCTCCTCTTTCCCCTCTCCTCTTTCCCCTCTCCTCTTTCCCCTCTCCTCTTTCCCCTCTCCTCTTTCCCCTCTCCTCTTTCCCCTCTCCTCTTTCCCCTCTCTTTTTTCCCCTCTCTTCTTTTCCCCTCTCTTCTTTTCCCCTCTCCTCTTTTCCCCTCTCCTCTTTTCCCCTCTCCTCTTCTCCTGTCTCCTCTTTTCCCCTCTCCTCTTCTCCCGTCTCCTCTTCTCCCGTCTCCTCTTCTCCCGTCTCCTCTTCTCCCGTCTCCTCTTCTCCCGTCTCCTCTTCTCCCGTCTCCTCTTCTCCCGTCTCCTCTTCTCCCGTCTCCTCTTTTCCCCTCTCTTCTGTTCCCCTCTCTTCTCCCGTCCCCTCCTCTCCATTCCCCTCCCCTCCTCTCCATTCCTCTCTTCTCCCCTTTCCTCTTTTCCCCTCTCTTCTCCCCTCTCTTCTTCTCCCCTCTCTTCTTCTCCCCTCTCTTCTTCTCCCCTCTCTTCTCCCCTCTCTTCTCCCCTCTCGTCTCCCCTCTCGTCTCCTCCCCTCTCGTCTTCTCCCCTCTCGTCTTCTCCCCTCTCGTCTTCTCCCCTCTCGTCTCCTCCCCTCTCGTCTTCTCCCCTCTCGTCTCCTCCCCTCTCGTCTCCTCCCCTCTCGTCTTCTCCCCTCTCGTCTCCTCCCCTCTCGTCTCCTCCCCTCTCGTCTTCTCCCCTCTCCTCTTCTCCCCTCTCCTCTTCTCCCCTCTCCTCTTCTCCCCTCTCCTCTTTTCCCCTTTCCTCTTTTCCCCTTTCCTCTTCTCCCCTCTCCTCTTTTCCCCTTTCCTCTTTTCCCCTTTCCTCTTCTCCCCTCTCCCCTTCTCCCCTCTCCCCTTCTCCCCTTCTCCCCTCTCCCCTTCTCCCCTCTCCTCTTCTCCCCTCTCCTCTTCTCCCCTCTCCTCTTCTCCCCTCTCCTCTTCTCCCCTCTCCTCTTCTCCCCTTCCCCTCCACCCTCCTACCCTCCACTCCCCTCCGTCCCCCACTTTCTTCCCCCCGTCCCCCCGTCCCCCCTTCCCCCCGTCCCCCTTCCCCCATCCCCCCTTCCCCTCGTCCCCCCTTCCCCTCGTCCCCCCTTCCCCTCGTCCCCCCATCCCCCTTCCCCTCGTCCCCCCCATCCCCCCTTCCTCTCGTCCCCCCCCTCCCCCCTTCCTCTCGTCCCCCCCATCCCCCCTTCCCCTCGTCCCCCTTCCCCTCGTCCCCCTTCCCATAGTCCCACTTGCCCTCGTCCCCACATCCCCCCTTGCCCTCGTCCCCACATCCCCCCTTCCCCTCGTCCCCCCATCCCCCCTTCCCCTCGTCCCCCCATCCCCCCTTCCCCTCCCCCCATCCCCCCCCTTCCCCCTCGTCCCCCCATCCCCCCCCTTCCCCTCGTCCCCACGTCCCCCCTTCCCCTCGTCCCCCATCCCCCCTTCCCCTCGTCCCCCATCCCCCCTTCCCCTCGTCCCCCCATCCCCCCTTCCCCTCGTCCCCCCATCCCCCCTTCAGTTTTCTCCCCTTTTCTCCCCTCTTCCCTTTCCTTCCACCTCTTCACCTCCCCTCTTCTAGCCCATCTCCTCCCCTCTTCCACCCCTTCTCCTCCCCTCTTCCACCCCTTCTCCTCCCCTCTTCCACCCCTTCTCCCCTCTTCCACCCCGGCTCCACCCCACTTCCACCCCCTTCTCCTCCCCTCTTCCCACCCCTTCTCCTCCCCTCTTCCACCCCTTCTCCCCCCCTCCTCCACCCCTTCTCCTCCCCTCTTCCACCCCTTCTCCCCCCTCTTCCCCTCTTCCACCCCTTCTCCTCCCCTCTTCCACCCCTTCTCCTCCCCTCTTCCACCCCTTCTCCTCCCCTCTTCCACCCCTTCTCCTCCCCTCTTCCACCCCTTCTCCTCCCCTCTTCCACCCCCTTCTCCTCCCCTCTTCCACCCCTTCTCCTCCCCTCTTCCACCCCTTCTCCTCCCCTCTTCCACCCCTTCTCCTCCCCTTCTCCCCTCTTCCACCCCTTCTCCTCCCCTCTTCCACCCCTTCTCCTCCCCTCTTCCACCCCTTCTCCTCCCCTCTTCCACCCCTTCTCCTCCCCTTCTCCCCTCTTCCACCCCTTCTCCTCCCCTCTTCCACCCCTTCTCCTCCCCTCTTCCACCCCTTCTCCTCCCCTCTTCCACCCCTTCTCCCCTCTTCCACCCCTTCTCCCCTCTTCCACCCCTTCTCCCCTCTTCCACCCCTTCTCCCCTCTTCCACCCCTTCTCCCCTCTTCCACCCCTTCTCCCCTCTTCCACCCCTTCGCCCTTCCCTCTTCCCTCTTCCACCCCTTCTCCCTTCCCTCTTCCACCCCTTCTCCTTCCCTCTTCCACCCCTTCTCCCCTCCTCTACCCCTTCTCCCCTCTTCCCTCCCTTCTCCCCTCTTTCCCCCCTTCTCCCCTCTTCCCACCCTTCTCCCCTCTTCCACCCCTTCTCCCCTCTTCCACCCCTTCTCCCCTCTTCCACCCCTTCTCCCCTCTTCCACCCCTTCTCCCTTCCCTCTTCCACCCCTTCTCCCTTCCTCTACCCCTTCTCCCCTCTTCTCCCCTCTTCTACCCCTTCTCCTCCCCTTTCTCCTCCCCTTTCTCCTCCCCTCTTCTACCCCTTCTCCTTTATTCTTCTACCCCTTCTCCTCTATTCTTCTACCCCTTCTCTTCCCCTATTCTACCCCTTGTCCTCTATTCTTCTACCCCTTCTCCCCCACTCTTCTACCCCTTCTCCCCCCTCTTCTACCCCTTCTCCCCCACTCTTCTACCCCTTCTCCCCCACTCTTCTACCCCTTCTCCCCTCCCCCCCCTTTCTTGCCACACACTCTTCTCCCCCCACCCTCTTTCCTCCCATCCCACCCCCACTCTTCTACCCCTTCTCCCCCACTCTTCTACCCCTTCTCCCCCACTCTTCTACCCCTTCTCCCCCACTCTTCTACCCCTTCTCCCCCACTCTTCTACCCCTTCTCCCCCACTCTTCTACCCCTTCTCCCCCACTCTTCTACCCCTTCTCCCCCACTCTTCTACCCCTTCTCCCCCACCCTCTTCTACCCTCCACTCCCCCCCCCTTCTCCCCCTTCTCCCCCACTCTTCTCCCCTTCCCCCTTCTCTCCCCCACTCTTCCACCCCCTTCTCCACTCTTCTACCCCTTCTCCCCCACTCTTCTACCCCTTCTCCCCCTCTTCTACCCCTTCTCCCCCACTCTTCTACCCCTTCTCCCCCACTCTTCTACCCCTTCTCCCCCCCTCTTCTACCCCATCTCCCCCACTCTTCTCCCCCCTTCTCCTCTTCTACCCCTTCTCCCCCCCCCTCTTCTACCCCTTTCTTCCCCACGCTTCTACCCCTTCCCCTTCCCCCCTCTTCTACCCCTTCTCCCTCCCTACCTTCTCCTTCTCTCCCCTCTCTCCCCCCCTTCTCTTCCCCCTTCTCCCCCCTCTTCTACCCCTTCTACCCCACCTTCTACCCCTTCTACCCCCACTCTTCTACCCCTTCTCCCCCACTCTTCTACCCCTTCTCCTCCCCTCTTCTACCCCTTCTCCCCCACTCCTTCTACCCCTTCCTCCCCTTCTCCCCCCCTCTTCTACCCCGTCTCCCCCCTCTTCTACCTTCTCTCCCCACTATTCTACCCCTTCTCCCCCCTCACTCTCCACCTCTTCTCCCCCTCTTCTACCCCACTCTTCTACCCCTTCTCCCCCACTCTTCTACCCCTTCTCCCCCACTCTTCTACCTCCCCCACCACTCTTACCCCTTCTCCCCCTCTCTTCTCCCCCTTCTCTCCCCCACTATCCTACCCCTTCTCCCCACCTTCTTCTACCCCTTCTCCCCCACTCTTCTACCCCTTCTCCCCCACTCTTCTACCCCTTCTCCCCCACTCTTCTACCCCTTCTCCCCCACTCTTCTACCCCTTCTCCCCCACTCTTCTACCCCTTCTCCCCCACTCTTCTACCCCTTCTCCCCCACTCTTCTACCCCTTCTCCCCCCCTCTTCTACCCATCTTCTCCCCCCCTCTTCTACCCCCTCCCTCTTCCCCCCACTCTTCTACCCCTTCTCCCCACTCTTCTACCCCCTTCCTCCCCCACTCTTCTACCCCCTTCTCCCCCACTCTTCTACCCCTTCTCCCCCCACTCTTCTACCTTCTCCCCCACTCTTCTACCCCTTCTACCCCACTCTTCTACCCCTTCTCCCCCACTCTTCTCCCCCTACTCCCCTCTTCTACCCCTTCTCCCCCACTCTTCTCCCCCTTCTCCCCCACTCTTCTACTCCTTCTCCCCCACTCTTCTACCCCTTCTCCCCCACACTTCTACCCCGTCTCCCCCACCCTTCTACCCCTGCTCCCCCACTATTCTACTCGTTCTCCGAGACACTTCTACCCCTTCTCCCCCACTCTTCTACCCCTTCACCCCCCCTCTTCTACCCCTTCTCCCCTCTTCTACCCCTTCTCCCCCCCTCTTCTACCCCTTCTCCCCCACTCTTCTACCCCTTCTCCCCTCTTCTACCCCTTCTCCCCCACTCTTCTCCCCCTTCTCCCCCACTCTTCTACCCCTTCTCCCCCACTCTTCTACCCCTTCTCCCCCCCTCTTCTACCCCTTCTCCCCCACTCTTCTACCCCTTCTCCCCACTCTTCTACCCCTTCTCCCCCACTCTTCTACCCCTTCTCCCCCACTCTTCTACCCCTTCTCCCCCACTCTTCTACCCCTTCTCCCCCACTCTTCTACCCCTTCTCCCCCACTCTTCTACCCCTTCTCCCCCACTCTTCTACCCCTTCTCCCCCACTCTTCTACCCCTTCTCCCCCACTCTTCTACCCCTTCTCCTCCCCTCTTCTACCCCTTCTCCTCCCCTCTTCTACCCCTTCTCCTCCCCTCTTCTACCCCTTCTCCTCCCCTCTTCTACCCCTTCTCCTCCCCTCTTCTACCCTTTCTCTCTCCTCCCGTCCACTCTTCACCCATCTCTTTTCCTCTCCCCTCTCTCCTCCTCTCCTCCCGTCCACTCTTCACCCCTCTCTTTTCCTCTCCCCTCTCTCCTCCTCTCCTCCATCCTCTTCATCCCTCTCCTTCATCCTCTTCATCCCTCTCCTTCATCCTCTTCATCCCTCTCCTTTCTTCCCCTCCTTTCTCCTTTCTTCTCTTTTTTCTCCTCTCTTCTCCTCTCCTCTTTTTCTCTCTCTTCTCTTTTCCCTCTCTTCTCTTTTCCCCTCTCTTCTCTTTTCCCCTCTCTTCTCTTTTTTCCTCTCTTCTCTCTCTTCTCCTCTGTTCTCATCTTTTTCCCTCTCTCCGCTCTTTTTCCTCTCTTCTCTCTTCTCTCCTTTCCCTTTTTTCTCCTCTTTTCTCTATTCTCTCTATTCTCTATTCTCTCTCTTCTCCTCTCTCCTCCTCTCTTCTCCTCTCTCCTCCTCTCTTCTCCCCTCTCCTCTTCTCTTCTTCTCTCTTCTCCCCTCTCCTCTTCTCTCCTCTTCTCTTCTCCCCTCTTCTACTCTCTCCTCTCTTCTCCTCACCTCCACCCCCCCAACATTTCTCCCTCCCTCCCTCCCTCCCCCATCATTGCAGTGGTGGTCTTGTCGTTTCTTCCTCGATAACCAGCGCTTCTATCCTTGGCGACAAGGGAAGGAGAGGAAAAGTAAAAAGTGATCAGAATTTATTATCTTTTAATTCTTTATTTCCCTTATTATAGTTTTTTTTATTTTATCTATTTATTTCTCTTATTTATCTATTATTATTGATATTGTTACTGTTATTGTTATCATTATTAATATTTTATCTATTCTATTTGTTTTATTCATTTATTTATTTGATTGATTTTTTTTACTTATTTATTTATCTATCTATCTATCTATCTATTTATCTATTTTTTGGTGAAATAAGTTTCCGGTCATAAAAGGATGATGGGTTATTCTGGTCCATAGGGGTGTCGCTAACGGCCTTTTTTCCACTAAATACCCCATCACCCAAGCGGCAGACATATTTTTTTTATTCTGTTGAGCGATCTACGAAGAGTTTGAGGTAAATGACGGTTACACGCAGACAACGCGACGGTTACCCGACGACGACGACGACGACGCGCGACGGTTAAAACGGTTAT
>NC_134791.1:8901438-8903938 GCF_046742065.1 Oratosquilla oratoria | reverse complement strand
CATGAGATGGATGGATGGGGTGAAGGGGGCTTTGGGGAAGAGGGGAATGTCGGTTGAGGAAGGACGGGAGAGGACAGAAGACAGGGGTGAATGGAGAATGGTTGTATATGGAAAATGTTGTGATGCATGAGGTGGATTGGACGGGGGAATGGGGGTGAGGTAGTGTGTGTGAGCAAAAATGTTTGACGCAGCCCGAAGGGATTTCTCCCCGTCCTCTCCTTTATGTGGGGGGACGGAGAGGGGGGGGGTCGCCGATTTAATGAAGCGGCCTTGCTGTGGATGTGCTGTGTCCTGCGACACTGCTTCTGACCCAGGGCAGTGGACAGGGTGCAGGGATGACCCGTCATCTAGGAGGTGCTAAGATGGGAGGGAGGGTGGAGGGGTGTGGAGTGTTTTCAGGGATGAAATGGGTGGGAATGTTTTTGTGCCTTGTCCTTTTTGGCTACCCCCCTGGTAAGGGGGAAAAATGCCTTGGTATATGTATGTATGTATGTATATATATGTTCGTGAAGCGTAGCAGGGGATTCTCTTTTAAGCATATTAAGTTGAAAACGACAGCAAATGAATTAGAAATTAATTTCTTTCGTAAGCGTTCGGAAAGTAGATTTCTGTGGAAAAGAGAGGGGAAGAAGTAAATTTCCAATAGACATTGAGAACTTATGTGAAAAAAAAAGACTTTTCGCAGATCGTTCTGCATCTTCAGTTGAAGTGTACAATATAAACGAGGGATCTGTGTGTATATATATATATATATATATATATATATACATATATATACATGTATATATATGAGTATATACACGAAGTAAAACTAATCTTAGAGAGGTCACGCTTGACTCTCCATTTTGTTGATACCTCATCATAGCTGATCGTCTTAGTCATGAGTTTTGGGCCTCCGTGGGATGCTTGTATGTATTCTTGTATGTGCGTTTAGGAGGACATAAACATCACCTTTGGACCCACCACAGACGTCATCTCGACAGGGAAACAATGATAAGTAATACAGAAATTGTCGCAGAGGATCTCCAACGCCTGACCATCCTGGAAGGCTGTAATTATAAAAGACTTACAACCTGCTGTTAATGTACAAGCAAAAGATTTGTCTCTCCTTCATAGCATGAAATATACCCGTAAGAGACATTTGACCACAAGAATAAAGCTCCAAATTCAGAGAACACACACACACACACACACACACACACACACACACACACACACACACACACACACACAGGCCGTATTTTTTGCATTACATTAGTACTATGTATTGTTTTTAAGAATTAAATCTACGTCTTGGACATATATACATACATACATATATACATATACACATACATGCATACACACACACATATACATATATACATACGCACATAAGTGCATACACACGTGCCTGTATGTACATACACAAACATAAGACATATACACATACATAAATATATACAAAAACATATACATAATTAATACTTGCATACATGTGAGCATTTCGTGAATGAAATGTCATCAGAAATCCATGGAACAGAAAAAGTAAATGCACGAGTATATAATATATATATATATATATATATATATATATATATATATATATATTATATAATATATATATATATATATATATATATATATACTAGGCTCACTATTCGTGAACATATGAGGCGTCTAGAAACAGAAGGGCATCCCCACCATTTTTACTGATTTCGAGGTTAACCACGGACCATGAAAACCGTAAGCCTCCTCTATATATATCTATATACATCGCGGCCACAGGTGCCGTCTCCACCAACGTAGAGACCAAATGGTCCCCTGGGAAATAAGCTAGCAACAGGGAGACTGCAAGAGTTGTTGTTTTTTTTCTCTCTACCTGGGAACCCAGAGACACGAGCAGCCACACCACACCGAGGCCAGGGTGGAAACTGTTCCTGTTGTCTTGAAGGACGTTTGTCAGGATCTCTCCCTCCTCCTACTCTTCCTCCTCCCCTCCTCCTACTCTTCCTCCTCCTCCTCCTCTTCCTCCTCCTCCTCCCCTCCTCCCCTCCTCCTCCCCTCCTCCTCCCCCTTCTCCTCCTCCCCCTTCTCCTCCTCCCCCTTCTCCTCCTCCCCCTTCTCCTCCTCCCCCTTCTCCTCCTCCCCCTTCTCCTCCTCCCCTTCTCCTCCTCCCCTTCTCCTCCCCCTCCATCTCCCCCTCCTCCTCCCCTCCTCTTCCCCCCTTCCTCCCCCTCCTCCCCCTCCTCCTCACTCCTCCCCCTCCTCCTCACTCCTCCCCCTCCTCCTCCCCCTCTCCCCCATTCCCCCATCTCCCTCTTCCACATATCCTCCTCCCTCTCCTCCTCCTTCCCTTCCTTTACCCACCTCCCTTTCTCCCCATCCCTTCCTCCCCTCCTCCCCTCCTCCCCTCCTTGAAGCACATCTGGGGTTTTAGCGGGCGACGATCTTGGAGCTGTCACCGATATGAGTCGCCTCGCCTCCTCCTCCTCGCCTCCTCCTCCTCCTCCTCCTCCTC
>NC_134791.1:8868938-8888938 GCF_046742065.1 Oratosquilla oratoria | reverse complement strand
CTCCACCTCTCCCCTTCCTCGTCTCCCTTCGTCCTCTCCTCTCCCCTCTCCTCTTCTCCCCTCTCTTTAGCGCCTTTCTTTCTCCTCTCATCTTAATCATCTTCTCTCCATTTTCTTTGTCTTTCCCTCCTTTCGTGTCAGTTTCAGGCCTTCGCCTTCCTCCTTCCTTCCTCCTTCTTTTGTTCTCATCTTCTCCTTATTCTCTTCTTCACCCTCTCTTCGTTTCAGCTTTCGTTTAATCTTCGTTATGTCTTGTTTCCCTCTTTCTCATTTCAGGAAGTCACCTCTGCCCGTTTTCTTTGCGTTTGTTTTCTCTCTTCCCATTTTCTCTTTCGTTACGGATATTTGGATTTCCTTGTCTCTTCCTTTGTTTATTCTTTAGTGTCTTCTATTTCTCCTTTTCGTCTTCGTTGTCATTAGTTGTTATCTACTGTTCTATATTTTCTCTTTTTTGAGAAAATATTTTTTTTCTCTTTGTTTCTATGTCTTCCGTATTTTCTCTCATTTCCCTTTTTTTTTAAATTTAATTCGAGGTTTCCTTTTAATCATATCTTCCTTCTTTTTTCTTTATCTTTTCTCTTCTTCTCCTTCTTCTTCTTCTTCTTCTTCTTTTTCTTTATCTTTTCTCTTCTTCTTCTTCTTCTTCTTCTTCTTCTTCTTCTTCTTCTTCTTCTTCTTCTTCTTCTTCTTCTTTCTTCTTCTTCTTCTTCTTCTTCTTCTTCTTCTTCTTCATCTTCTTCTTCTTCTTCTTCTTCTTCTTCTTCTTCTTCTTCTTCTTCTTCTTCTTCTTCTTCTTCTTCTTCTTCTTCTTCTTCTTCTTCTTCTTCTTCTTCTTCTTCTTCTTCTTCTTCTTCTTCTTTCTTCTTCTTCTTCTTCTTTCTTTTTCTTCTTTCTTCTTCTTCTTCTTTCTTCTTCTTCTTTCTTCTTCTTTCTTCTTCTTTCTTCTTCTTTCTTCTTCTTCTTTCTTCTTCTTCTTCTTCTTCTTCTTTCTTCTTCTAATTCTCCTTCTTCTAATTCTTCTTCTAATTTCTAATTCTTCTTTTTCTTCTTCTAATTCTTCTTCTTCTTTTTCTTCTTCTTCTTCTTCTTCTTCCTCTTCTTCTATTTCTACTTCTTCTTTTTCCTCTTCTTCTTCTATTTCTTCTGCTTCTTTTTCTTCTTCTTCTTCTTCTTCTTCTACTTCTACATCTTCTTCTTCTACTTCTTCTATTTCTATTTCTTCTAATTCTTCTATTTATTCTTCTTCTTCTTATTCTTCTTCTTCTATTTTTTCTTCTTCTTCTTCTTCTGTTTCTTCTTCTATTTCTTCTATTTGTTTTTTTCTTTCTTCTATTTCTTCTTCTTCTATATCTTCTTCGTCTTCTATTTCTTCTTTTCTTTCTTCTATTTCTTCTTCTTCTATATCTTGTTCTTCTTTATCTTCTTCTATTTCTTCTTCTTCTTCTATTTCTTCTTCTATTTCTTCTATTTCTTCTTCTTCTTTTTTTTCTTCTTCTTCTTCTTCTTCTTCTTCTTCTTCTTCTATTTCTTCTTCTTCTATTTCTTCTTCTTCTATTTCTTCTTCTATTTCTTCTATTTCTTCTTCTATTTCTTCTTCTATTTCTTCTATTTCTTCTTCTATTTCTTCTATTTCTTCTTCTATTTCTTCTTCTTCTATTTCTTCTTCTTCTTCTATTTCTTCTTCTTCTATTTCTTCTTCTTCTTCTATTTCTTCTTCTTCTTCTATTTCTTCTTCTTCTTCTATTTCTTCTATTTCTTCTTCTTCTATTTCTTCTTCTTCTTCTATTTCTTCTTCTTCTATTTCTTCTTCTTCTTCTTCTTCTTCTTCTTCTTCTTCTTCTTCTCTATATCTTCTTCTTCTTCTCTATATCTTCTTCTTCTCTATATCTTCTTCTTCTTCTCTATATCTTATTCTCTATTTCTTCTTCTCCTATTTCTTCTTCTTCTCCTATTTCTTCTTCTTCTCCTATTTCTTCTTCTTCTCCTATTTCTTCTTCTTCTCCTATTTCTTCTTCTTCTCCTATTTCTTCTTCTTCTCCTATTTCTTCTTCTTCTCCTATTTCTTCTCCTTGTTCTTCTTGTTCTTCTTTTTCCCCTATTTCTTCTCCTTGTTCTTCTTTTTCCCCTGTTTCTCCTCCTTGTACTTCTTTTTCCCCTATTTCTTCTCCTTTTTCTTCTTCCTCTTCCTCTTCCTCCTCCTCCTCCCCTCATTCCCCTCCCAGTTCCCGTCCCCGACATACTTTTTCCCCTCATTGCTCCCCTCATTCCGTTCCGTCAAGTCGTTTCTCCATCCCACCCCATCCCCAACCTTCCTATCCCCAACCTCCTCCCCACCCTCTTCTCCACCCCCTCCTTCCCCCTCCCCAATCTCTTCCCCACCCCCTCCTCCCCCTCCCCAATCTCTTCCCCACCCCCTCCTCCCCCTCCCCAATCTCTTCCCCACCCCCTCCTCTCCCTCCCAATCTCTTCCCCACCCCCTCCTCCCCCCTCCCCACCCTCTTCCCCACCCCTCCTCCCCCTCCCCACCCTCTTCCCCCTCCCCACCCTCTTCCCCCTCCCCACCCTCTTCCCCAACCCCTCCTCCCCCTCCCCACCCTCTTCCCCACCCCCTCCTCCCCCTACCCAACCTTCTTCCCACCTTCTTCCCCGATTTCCTCCCCAACCTCCTCCCCACCCTCTTCCCCAACTTCCTCCCCAACCTCCTCCCTACTCTCTTCCCACTCTCTTCCCCACCCCTCCCCACCCTCTTCCCCACCCCTCCCCACCCTCTTCCCCACCACCTCCTCCCCACCCTCTTCCCCACCACCTCCTCACCACCCTCTTCCCCACCATCTCCCCCGTCCGCACCCTCTTCCCCAACTTCCTCCCCACGAGCCCGAGACAATGGGCAATAACAGTGATGGCATTTGCCGTGATAAAGTACGGTTGTAATAAAGGGGCCCCACAGGGAAGGACGGGACCCCCCGACGGCGAGGCCCGCACGTGGCACCGGGCCTAGAGAGGTGGGTGGGGGGGTCGGGATAAGGGGAGGGGAGAGGAATGGGGGGAGGAAGGAAAGGTGTGAAAATGGGGAGGAAGGAAGAAGGGGGGAGGAAAAGAGGGGGGAAGAGAGGAGAGAGGAGAGAGGAGGGGGAGGGGAATGGTAGGGAAGTTGGAGGAGGGGGAGGAGAGGGGGGGAAGGGAGGATAGGAGGGAATGGGGAGAGAGGGCGGAAGGAAGAGGGAAGGTGGGAGGGGGTGGGAGGGAGAGAACGCGGAAGGAAGGAGATGGGGGGAGGTTAAGATGAGGGGGAAGGGGGGGAAGAGGAATGTTCTTTGCATCTGTGTAAATAGCTCCGAATCCGCGGCAGTGGAGCGGACGTTGCCAAGTCTATGGAGAACTGGCACACGGGCACGCGCACGCACACGCATACACACACACACACACACACACACACACACACACACACACACACACACACACACACACACACACACACACACACACACACACACACACACACACACACACACACACACACGCAGAGAGAGAGGAAGAGAGAGAGAGAGAGAGAGAGTGAAAATAAGAGAGTAATATAAATCTTCAACTTTATTTTTCTTTTGACAGTCAATTTTCCACGATGAGCCTCGTAGCTGAGCCATATTTTAGTTGCAGTGCTGGTGGTGGTAGTAGTAGTAATGGTAATAGTAGTAGTAGTAGTAGTGGGAGTAGTAGTAGTAGGCTCCTTTATTCTTATGTTTATTCTAGACAATTTTATTGATGGGGATGACAGGTGGTAATGGACATGGAACTGCCTAGTGTAGGCCTTATGAACTTTTGCAATAGTAGTAGTAGTAGAAGTAGTAGTAGTAGTAGTAGTAGTAGTAGTAGTGGTAGTAGTGGGAGTGGTAGTAGTAATTGTGGGAGTGTTAGTAGTGTTAGTAGAAGTGGGAGTAGTAGTAGTAGTGGGAGTAGTAGTAGTGGGAGTAGTAGTAGTGGGAGTAGTAGTAGTGGGAGTAGTAGTAGTAGTGGGAGTAGTAGTAGTAGTGGGAGTAGTAGTAGTAGTGGGAGTAGTAGTAGTAGTGGGAGTAGTAGTAGTAGTGGGAGTAGTAGTAGTAGTGGGAGTAGTAGTAGTAGTGGGAGTAGTAGTAGTAGTGGGAGTAGTAGTAGTAGTGGGAGTAGTAGTAGTAGTGGGAGTAGTCGTAGTAGTGGGAGTAGTCGTAGTAGTGGGAGTAGTCGTAGTAGTAGTGGGAGTCGTAGTAGTAGTGGGAGTTGTGGTAGTAGTGGGAGTTGTGGTAGTGGTAGTAGTAGTAGTAGTAGTAGTGCTGGTGGTAGCGGAAGCATATGAAATGGCAAACACAAACGCGTTTCAGAGCATTTCTTTTTCTTAATTTGCATTTCTAATATCACGAGCAGATGTTCTCTACTAAAGTGATATTTCTCAGACTTCGTTTGTACTCAGAGGCTCCCCCACCTTCCCCCTTCCCCCCTTCCCCTTCCCACTTCCCTCCTTCCCCTTTCCCTCTTCACCTTTCCCTTTTCTTCCACCTTCCACTTTCTCTCCACCTTTCCCTTTCCCTCCATCTTCCCCCTTCCCCTTCCCCCTTCCACTTTCCCTCCACCTTCCCACTCCCCCCTCCCCCCTTCCCGTCCACCCTTCCCCCTTCCCCTCCACCCTTCCCCCCTTCCCCTTCTCCCTTCCCCTTTCCCCTTCCCCTTTACCTCCACCTTTCCCTCCACTTTCCCCTCCACTTTTCCTTCCACATTCCCCTGTCCTTCCACTTTCCCTTTTCCCTATACCTTCCCCTCCTCTACCTCCCTGTATATATATATATATATATATATATATATATATATATATATATATAATATATTGTGTGTGTGTGTGTGTTTATATGCGCTGAGGAATCACCTCGTAGGAAATAATTTTCATAAATTTTCAAAATACTTCGACAAAAGATGGGCTCATCTCTTAAAGACGGAAATCTCCATGAAAGTCTCCTCCGGGGCTCCCGGAGACCATCTGGAGACTCGGGAGGGAGGAGGGAGGGGGAGGGGGAGGGGGGATGAGAAAGTTGGGGGATTATGGGGCTATTTTGTCCATAAGGCTTGTGAGAGAAGTTGGGCTTCAGGAGTCATACTAAGGGAAGAGGAGGAGGAGGAGGAGGAGGAGGGTGGAAGAGAGAGGAGAAGGATGGGAGAGGAGGAGGAGGATGGAAGAGGAGGAGGAGGATGGGAGAGGAGGAGGAGGATGGGAGAGAAAGGAGGAGGGTGGAAAAGAGAGGAAGAGGATGGGAGAGGAGGAGGATGGGAGAGGAGGAGGAGGAGGATGGGAGTGAAAGGAGGAGGGTGGGAGAGAAAGGAGGAGGGAGAAAGAGAAAGGAGGAGGGAGAGGAGGAGGAGGATGGGAGAGAAGGGAGAAGGGTGGATGGGATGGAGTGGGGAGAGTGTGAGAAAGGGGGAGAGAGTAGAGGGAGGATGGAAGAAGGAGGTAGGAAGAGAGTTGAAAATAAAGCTACACAAGGGATGGAAGAAGAGAGAGGGGAGAGGGTGGGAGAGAGGGTGGGAAAGAGAGTGGAAGAGAGGGAGGAAGAGAGTGGAAGAGAGGGAGGAAGAGAGAAAGGGGGGAAAGGGTGGGAGAGAGAGTGGAGGAGAGGGTGGGAAAGAGGGCGGAAGAGAGCGAGGGAGAGAGAGAGAGCAAGGGAAAGAGAAAGGGAGAAAGAGAGAGAGAGAGAGAGAGAGGGGGGGAGGAATGGGACTGAAGAGGGAGGAGGGGAGAATAGTCAATGAGAGATGAATTGGGGAGAAACGGGGTGGGGGGAACTCGAACGAAACACTGGGGAGAGTGAGGGAGGGAGGGGGGAGGGAGGGAGAATAGTAAGGAAGGGGAGGTAGGGAGAATAGTAAGGAAGGGGAGGTAGGGGGTGGGGGAGAGACCCGAAGAGAGGGAAACGGGTCGGGGAGGGAGGGGGGAAGTTAGAGAGGAGGGGGGCTTAAGAAAGTTGGGGGAAGTTTGAATCGGCACTGGCCTGCAAAGGATGAAAGAGAGAGAAATGGTCTTAAGGTTTGTGGGGGGGGGAGGGGGAGAGGGATATGGGAAGGGGAGAAGGGGGGGACATTTGATAGGGGGAGAAAATAAATATAGGGGGGGATAGTAGAAATTGGGTGATTTTAGAATTATGGAATCGACCATTTAAGGAACTTTGGCCTCTGAATTAAAATTTCGATTTGGGGGGGGGATGGAGGGGAGAAGTCATTCCTGAGCGTTGGTTTTTCGAGAAGAATGGGAACAGGTCGAAGAGGGATTGTTAAAATAGAAAATATTTTTTCAATTCGAAAAGTCAAAGACCAAAGAATCTACTGCATAACATAGAAAGTATGAGTAGAGGAAATTATAATAATAATGGCAGTAATAACAATAATGATAATTATATTGATAATAATGATTATAATAATGATGATAATGATGGTAATCATAATAATGATAATGATAATAACGATGTTAATGATGATTTTACTGATAATAATGATGCAGATAATGATGATATTGATGATAATATTGATAATGATATTAATGATTAATGATAATGACATTAACATAATTGATAATAGTAATAAAAAATAATAATGCTAATGATGATAATCATAATGATAAATAATAAAATGATGATAATGATGATAGTAATAATAATAATAATATTAATGATAAACAAATAGATAAATAAAAAAAATCGTGGAATGCGGAACAGTTGGTAGCCATGCACCTGTGATTGGCAAGCCTGTCCGTCCTCAAAAAAAGCCCTTCGCTTGGGGACTGGAAGAAAGGAAAAGGACGCGTATTGATAATTAAGAGCCCCGAGAACTGTTTTTGAAAAGCTTTCGATTAAAAAAGAAAAAAAATAAGGGACGAGGACTTGTGATGAATGAAAGGGAGTGGAAGAGGAAAACCACGAGGAGAATAACGATGAGGAAATCAAATAATCCCCCCGCCCTTCCCTTTCCCTTTCCCCCTCCACTCTCCCCCCCCACCCACTCCAGGTCACCCTCCTCCTCCCCCCACCTCCTCCCACACGCCCACGTGGGGAGAAGAATGTAAGAGAAAGCTGCATTCCAATAGATGTATTGGTTCATAATGGTTCCTGATGTATATGTGTGTATATGTGTGTGTATATATATATATATATATATATATAATACATATATACATATATATATATACATATATATATACATATATATATACATATACTTATACATATATATATACATATATATATACAGTATATATACATATACATATATATATATACATATATATATACATATATATATACATATACTTATACATATATATATACTTATATATATATACTTATACATATACTTATATATATATATATATATATATATATATATATTATATGATAGCAATTCATTGAGACGTTACAACACTTTGTTTAGGATTTTATAGAAATGAATATTCATAATAGTGAATAGTGAACGGGTGACTACCTCAGCAGGAAGTTCATCCCACTCACCAATTACAGGGTTGGCAAAGAAGTTTCTGGCTATTTCTTTATCAACACACACACACACACACACACACACACACACACACACACACACACACACACACACACACACACACACACACACACACACACACACACACACACACACACACACACATCCACACACACATCCACACACACACACACACACATCCACACATACACACATCCACACATACACACACATCCATACATATACACACATCCATGCATACACACACATCCATACACACACACACACACACACACACACACACACACACACACACACACACACACACACACACACACACACACACACACACACACACACACACACACACAGTCACTAACCAGGATGAAATCCTTTTAGTTCATCAAAGTGCCGAAAGAGGGCGGGGGTAGCTCAGAATGATAACCTCTTTGTGTCGATTTGGCTTAATCCCACGAGTTTAACTTTAATCCTTAAAGCCTAAGAACCTCGAAGACTCTTTCGTCAGTGTCTTTCTCTCCATCAAGCTAACCCTAAATACGGTGACCTAATGCATCAATTCTGTTACTGTCGCCAGGCGATTTTATTCAGTTACCTAACCACCCCACCACCATCACCCTGAACTGTCTAAAGGGGTCTCGGTTTATCGAGGGTAAGATCAGATCGGAGTCCGCCCAATTCAGCTGAATAAAATCGCCTGACGCGTGCCATGACGGCTTGTGTACGTCGCCGAATTGAAGGGTTGCATCTGTACAGTTTCCCGTAATTTTCGTATTTTCCGTTATTTCCGTTACTTTGAGATGACGTCATGTCGTTGTCCCTTCTTTTTTGATGACGTCATGTCACTCTCGTTCCGGTTCTTCGTCTTTTCCAGTCGCGCGTTCTTGCAGAAGCCAACGATGACTCCCGACTCCTCTAATGCGTGGAGGGACGTCGAAGAGGATTATCTCCATATATTCGTCTTTGAGTCCCATCGCCCCCCTTTGGATTAAACCGTGTCTACCGTTAGGGTGTCTTTGAAAATAGGATGACCGATTTCGCTATAGCTAAGTGCCTCTAGGCGTAAGTTTTTCTTTCTTCTTCTAGTTTACTAAGGCTTGCGAGACTCATAAAGACACATAGAAGTAGTCTTTAGAACAGAAATGATCCACAAATGTTTCATTGCTGTCAATTAATACGAGGATATCGCCGTCGTTATTTTGTACAAAACACGCCATCTTCGATCCGTATCGCCGTTGATGTGGCGATATTTTGTAAATCCCAGCCAATATTTGACGATCCTTAACCTAATCTGAAATAAACTAAACTAACCTAAACCTAACTTAACCTAACCTAACTCAACTAAATACAACGCAACCTGACATAATATAACCTAACTAAACCTAACCTAACCTAACCTAGCCTAATGTAACCTAACCTAGCGCATCCCAATTCAACCAAAGTTTTCACAAAACTCTAAAAACGTCGGTAACATTGTAGTAATGATTTACTCTAAATACGCCTGTAGCGGGATTCGAACCCGGGCATACTATATGACTGCATACCAACGAAGCTCAAACGGCTGTCAGACTGTCAGGGATGAGAGCGCAGAGAGAGAGAGTGCAGAGAGAGAGAGTGCAGAGAGAGAGAGAGAGAGAGAGAGAGAGAGAGAGAGAGAGAGAGAGAATAAGAGGGAGAGAATAAGAGGGAGAGAGAAAAAAAAGAGAGAGGAAGAGAAAGAGAGACAGAAACCATTTCACGTTCACGACGGCCTATCTCCTCTGCCCAATAATCATGTGTACTTATGTACGCATATATGTACAATTGTACGTACATGTGTACATAATACCAGACCGCCACGTGTCCTTTTAAAGTGACCCTACACGTGCTGGCAGTGTGGTGGCACTTCACTCGAACCCGCTCCAGCCCCCAGCCCCCCAGCCCCGCCCCAGTCCCCGAGCCCCCCCCCAGCACCCCCCCCCCCCAGCCCCGCCCCAGTTCCGAAGCAGACGCCGCGCGTCGCGCCGAAGGGGATTATACACACGTGATGCTCGTAATGCCTGCTCGCCCTCCTCCTCTCCACCTCCTCCTCCTCCTCTCCACCTCCTCCTCCACCTCCTCCTCCTCCTCCTCCTCCACCTCCTCCTCCTCCTCCACCTCCTCTTCCTCCTCCACCTCCTCTTCCTCCTCCTCCACCTCCTCTTCCTCCTCTTCCTCCTCTTCCTCCTCTTCCTCCTCTTCCTACTCCTTCATCTCCTCCTCCTTCATGTCCTTCTTCTTCTCATTCTTCTCCTTCTCCTCCTCCTTTTTTTCTCTTTCTCCTCCTCCTCCATTATCTTTTCCATCATCTTCTTCCCCTCCTTCTTCTTCTACTCCTTCTACTTATCCTTCTCCTCCTACCTCTCCTTCATTTCCTTCTTCTCCTCTTCCTTCTCCTTCTCCTCCTCCTCCTACTCCTCCTCCTACTCCTTCTCCTCCTCCTCCTCTTCCTTCTCCTTCTCCTCCTCCTCCTCCTACTCCTTCTCCTCCTCCTCCTCCTACTCCTCCTACTCCTTCTCTTCCCTCTCCTCGTCCTCCCTCACCTCCTTCTCCTCATCATCATCATCATCATCGTCATCATCATTTTCCTCTTCTTCCTCGGATATTCCTCCTCCTCCTCCTCAACTTTTTATCTGCTCCTTTCTTCCTCCTTTTAATCCTCCTCCTCTTCCTCCTCTTCCTTGTTTTCCATCTTTTCCACTTTCTCCACCTTCTCCACTCTCTCATTCTCCCTTTCCCCCCCTTCTCCCTCTTCTCTTCAAACGCCTCTTTCGACTCTTTCTTGTCCTCATCTTCCATGTCCTCCTCCTCCAACTCCTCTATCATCCCCTCCTCCTCTTCCTCCTCCTCCCCTTCCTCCTCCTCCTCCTCCTCTTCCTCTTTCCGTCCCCATGACAACACAATTTATCTTCTTCTTCATTCTTTGTCTTCCTTTCCAGTGTCGTCACCCTTTCCCCTTCTACGTCATCCCCTTTCTCAAAAAAAAAAAAAAAAAAAAAAAAGTCGAGAAATGAAATAATTTCCGTCTTTGGCTGTCTTACTCCTGGCAACAGATGAATATGTGAATACGTGAAGAAATGGACAAGCAAACACGGGAAACGAATATAAATAATCGGAAGATCGGATAATCGAAAAGTCGGATAATCGGATGATCGGATAATCGGATGATCGGAAATAGAGTTGGGGCGATATTTGACGTGGACGAAACTTATGGACAACTCTTTCCCTGCGAGTTATGCTTTATGTAATGTGTCACAGCATATCCCAGGCCATTTCATTCAGCTGAAGGGTGCAGACCTTGAATACAAAAATCCATATTTTCTCATTATTTTTATTTTACACCGACCATTTTCTCTCTCTTGTTTCTCGTCTCAAAAATCTCTTCCTCTTCCATTTTTGGGGTGTTGTTTATTTATTTATTTATTTTTTTTTTATCTTATTTATTTATTTATTTTTGTCTTCTCTCTTTACTTATCTTCATCTCTTCTATCCTTGGCCAACTCTCTCCCTCACTCCCCTCACTCCCCTCACTCCCTCACTCCCTCACTCCCTCACTCCCCTCACTCCCTCACTCCCCTCACTCCCTCACTCCCTCACTCCCCTCACTCCCTCACTCCCTCACTCCCCTTTCTCCCTCACTCCCCACACTCCCCTCTCTCCCGTCTCTCCCCTCTCTCCCGTCTCTCCCCTTTCTCCCTCTCTCCCCTCACTCCCCTCATTCCCTCTCTCCCCTCTCTCCCCTCTTTCCCCTCTCTCCCCTCTTTCCCCTCTCTCCCCTCTCTCCCCTCTCTCCCTTCTCTCCCCTCTCTCCCCTCTCTCCCCTCTCTCCCCTCTCTCCCCTCTCTCCCCTCTCTCCCCTCTCTCCCCTCTCAAACCCAACCCAACCCATCCATGGTGCCCTTTCATATTCCTTTAGTTTCCAATTTTACCACCCTTCCTTCCTCCTCCTCCTCCACCTCCTCCTCCTCCTCCTCCACCTCCTCCACCTCCTCCTCCTCCTCCACCTCCTCCTCCACCTCCTCCTCCTCTTCCACCTCTTCCACCATCTCCACCTCCTCCTCCAACTTCTCCACCTCCTCCTCCACTATCTCCACCTCCTCCTCCAACTTCTCCACCTCCTCCCTCTCCACCTCCTCTACCTCCTCCCTCTCCAATTCTTCTCCTTCCAATTGAGTTCTCCCTTCACCCTCGTCTTTTTGCTTCCACCACTCCCTCCCCATACTCTCCCTTCCCCTCTTTGTTTTTTTCCTCCCTTCTTTTAGTATCCCCCCATCCCCCTCTCCCCCCGACTTCATTACTCTCTCCCTTCTCTCCCATTATAATCTCCCCCATTCACCCAACCCCTTACCCTGTGTCCCTCTTTTCCTCTCCCTTCTCCCCTCTCCTTTCTCCCCTCTCCTTTCTCCCCTCTCCTTTCTCCCCTCTCCTTTCTCCCCTCTCCTTTCTCCCCTCTCCTTTCTCCCCTCTCCTTTCTCCCCTCTCCTTTCTCCCCTCTCCTTTCTCCCCTCTCCTTTCTCCCCTCTCCTTTCTCCCCTCTCCTTTCTCCCCCCTCTCCTTTCTCCTCTCTCCTTTCTCCCCTCTCTCTCCCCTCTCCTCTCTCCCCTCCCCTCTCTCCCCTCCCCTCTCTCCCCTCTCTCCCATCTCTCCTTCTCCCTCCCCTCTTCTTTCTCCCCTCTTCTTTCTCCCCTCTTCTTTCTCCCCTCCCCTTTCTCCCCTCCCCTCTCTCCCCTCTCCTTTCTCCCCTCCCCTCTCTCCCCTCTCCTTTCTCCCCTCTCCTTTCTCCCCTCTCCTTTCTCCCCTCCCCTTTCTCCCCTCTCCTTTCTCCCCTCCCCTCTCTCCCCTCCCCTCTCTCCCCTTTCCTTTCACCCCTCCCTTCACCTCACCTCTCCTTTCTCCCCTCTCCTTTATCCCCTCCCCTCTCCTTTATCCCCTCCCCTCCCCTCTCCTTTATCCCCTCTTCTCCCCTCTCCCTTCTCCCCCTCCTTTCTCCCCTCTCCTTTCTCCCCTCTCCCTTCTCCCCTCTCCCTTCCCCCCTCTTCCTTCTCCCCCTCTTCCTTTCCCCCTCTTCCTTCTCCCCTCTCCTTTCTCCCCTCTCCTTTCTCCCCTCTCCCTTCTCCCCTCTCCCTTCCCCCCTCTCCCTTCCCCCCTCTTCCTTCCCCCCTCTTCCTTCTCCCCTCTTCCTTTCTCCCCTCTCCTTTCTCCCCTCTCCTTTCTCCCCTCTTCTTTCTCCTCTCTCCTTTCTCCCCTCTTCTTTCTCCCCTCTTCTTTCTCCCCTCTCCTTTCTCCCCTCTCCTTTCTCCCCCTCTCCTTTCTCCCCTCTCCTTTCTCCCCTCTCCTCTCTCCCCTCTCCTTTCTCCCCTCTCCCTCCGTTTCTCTATCTCCCCCTTCCGTGCTCCTTCTTTACCCGTTACAATCTTCTTTCTCTTTCTCTTTCTCTCCTCTTTCTTCCCTTCCCTCTCCTCTTTTTCTCTTTTTCTCTATCCTTTCATTCCCCCTCTCCACTCCTCCTTTTCCTCTTCCCTTTCTCCCTTTCCCCTTCTTCCTCTCCCCTTCTCCCTCTCCCCTTCTCCCTCTCCCCTTCTCCCTCTCCCCTTCTCCCTCTCCCCTTCTCCCTCTCCCCTTCTCCCTCTCCCCTTCTCCCTCTCCCCTTCTCCCTCTCCCCTTCTCCCTCTCCCCTTCTCCCTCTCCCCCTACTCTCTCTCCCCCGACTCTCTCTCCCCCGACTCCCTCTCCCCTTCTCCTTCACCCCTACTCCCTCTCCCCTTCTCCTTCACCCCTACTCCCTCTCCCCTTCTCCTTCACCCCTACTCCCTCTCCCCTTCTCCCTCTCTTCCCCTCTCCTAATCCCTCTTATTTTCTCTCTCTCCTCTCTTCCCTTTTTACTCTCCCCTACTTCCTCTCCCCTACTCTCCTCCTCCCTCCCTCTCTCTCTCCTCTCTTCCCTTTTTACTCTCCCCTACTTCCTCTCCCCTACTCCCTCTCCCCTCTTCCCTCTCCCCTACTCCCTCTCCCCTACTCCCTCTCCCCTACTCCCTCTTCCCTACTCCCTCTCCCCTACTCCCTCTCCCCTACTCCCTCTCCCCTCTCCCTTCTTCCCTACTGCCACCCCCACCCCTGCTCCCTCTCTCCTACTCCCCTCTTTTTCTCTCCCCTCTTTTGCCTTCGTTTTTTTCACTCCCCCACCCTCTTCTCCCCTCTCCCTTTTCCTTCCTCCCCTCCCCCTCCTCCCTTCCCCCCTCCCCTCCCCTCCCCCCTCCCCTCCCCTCCCCCCCCCTCCCCTCCCCCTCCTCCCTTCCCCCCTCCCCTCCCCCTCCCCTCCCCTCCCCCTCCCCTCCTCCCTCCCCTACTTCTCCCGTGGGTCAGTTATATATCACGCGATTCGCCCTCCCCTCCCGTCTGTCGGTCTGTCTGTCTGTTTGTTTCCATTCATTCTGGACCTCCCTCCTGTGTACAGCAACACACAACATGTGTTTTCACCTTCACCTTATCCACCTCCTCTTCCTCCTCCTCCTCCTCCTCCTCCTCCTCCTCCTCCTCCTACTCCTCCTCCTCCTCCTACTCCTCCTCCTCCTCCTCCTACTCCTCCTCCTCCTCCTACTCCTCCTCCTCCTCCTACTCCTCCTCCTCCTCCTACTCCTCCTCCTACTCCTCCTCCTCCTACTCCTCCTCCTCCTCCTCCTCCTCCTCCTCCTCCTCCTCTTCTTCCTCCTCCTCCTACTCCTCCTCCTCTTCTTCCTCCTCCGCCTACTCCTCCTCCTCTTCTTCCTCCTCCGCCTACTACTCCCCCTTCTCCTCCTCTTCCTCCTCTTCCTACTGCTCCTCTTCTTCTCTTCTTCTCATCCTATCCCTCCTCTGCCTCCTCCTCCTCCTCTCCCTACTACTCCTACTCTTCCCCTTCCACTTCCTCTTCCTCCTCTTCCGCCTCCTCTTCTTCCTCTTCCTCCTATTCCTCCTCCTCCTCCATATCCTATACTTCTTCATCGCCCTCTTCATCACACATGTTCCTCTTAAGGCCCTGTTCACACTAGCGGTTTGAACCGCGCAGAAACAGCAGGGGTACCACGTACTCAAGGAAAATTTGCACGGTTGTGCATGAACGCCTCCATTGTCTTAGTAATTGAACCGCCGCGGTTCAAACCGCTAGTGTGAACAGGGCCTCAGCGTCAGTAGATCCTAATATATAACTTGTGCTTATTGAAAATTCCGAACAAAATGGAATCCCGTCTCCTCGTCTCCATTGATTAGATTTAAATTTAGATTTGCTTGTCGTTTTAGATTTGACTATTTCCTCCTCTAGCTTGGCCCATAGGTTTGTTTTCTAGGGTGAGGACCAATTTGTTTGATTCAGTTTATTTTTAATTTTCTATTTTTTATTATATTATCTAAATTATGTTTGGAGTAATCCACTGCTGCATATTCTTATCTGGGTAGGATCAAACTCTCATTTATTTATTTATTTATCTATTTTATCTCATCTATATGGTAAAAATGGCCGATATGTATGTATGTATGTGCATATGTGTATTTGTATATGTGCGTATGTGTATGTGTGCGTGTATGTGTGTGCACATGTGTATGCTTGCATACTTGTCCTTCTACACATGTGTATATTTGTGTGTATGTCTACATGCACAAATTCATATACATCTGTATACGTTTATACACAGGTGTGTATGCATGGATGTAAGAGTATACACACGTATATACACGTATGTATGAGTATGCGGATGTGCATCCATGTGTGTATGCACAACTACATCACGCTAATTCGGGACAGAGGCTGGGGGAGGGGTTGAATTGGGCTGTTAACGATATGGGTGGGAGGGGAGGGCTGGTCCTCCCCTTAGTTTCGCCTCTCTTGATGACCCTCGCGAGAAATGAAAGTCTTGATCAAGATTAGACGTATTGTCCCCAGAGCAATGATGACTGAATATAGTATCTAGACCCCTTAATCTAGGATATTCTAGTTCTCAAGGGGATCTAGTGCTAGTGAGTCATTCGATCTCGGTATATGGATGGTGAGATGAAGAATGAACTCGGTGAAAGATTCATCCGACCTAAATGAGAATATGCAGCAGTGAGAGTAGTCTTAAACAGGGATGCCATTTTGTGGGAATTTTCCGCAAATTTGTGTCCGAGAAATTTGCTCACATGGGGTGTTTTGTGAGTAAATTCTATGTTGCAATGAATTTATTTGTATATATAATAATTCCTTCTTTTTGTGGGGGAAAATATGTGGAAATCTGTATTTCCTTGTGGGGAATTTTGTGGAAAAAATCTCACTCGCTTGTGGGAACTGGCATATATCACAGTGGCAACACTGAGTCTAAGTAAAAAAAAAAAAAATACAGTCGATACAATGGATATTTTGGAGACGTACATATATGTAGAGAATGTATATATACAGAAGGTGTATGTATGTAGAGTATGTGTATTTACAGTAGGTATATGAATGTTTTGTATGTACAGTGTGTGTATGTACAGTAGGTGTATGAATGTTTTGTATGTAGAATGTGTGCATGAACAGTAGGTGTATGTATGCTTCGTATGTAAATTATGTGTTTGAATATTTTTGTATGCACAGCGTATGCATCTTTGTGTATACACAGCTTGTGAATATATGTTTGTATATGCATAGTATATGTGTTTTGTATATGTACAGCATATATGTGTATACCTGTATAAGCAGAATTTATGTATGTAGTATGTATATATATATGTATATATTTATATACATATGTATATATATATATACATATATATATATATGTATATATCTATATATATATATATATATATGCTATATAGCACCATAGCACACCATGGACCTCCGTGAAAAAGAAAAGAAAAAGCTTCATATTTCTATGGTGATTGTCCCAGACTGTCGTAGCACAGAGGGCAAAGGTGATATCTCAGACAGAAGCTCATCGGGTCATGACGTAACAGGATTACAGACTTACAAGAGAGAGAAAGAGAGAGAGAGAGAGAGAGAGAGAGAGAGAGAGAGAGAGAGAGAGAGAGAGAGAGAGAGAGACTATAAGCATCCTTAAGCTTCTGGGAAACTCCAGTTGGATTTATGCACAACAGATGGCGTTGTAACAGAAATGTGGTCACGTGACTCTCTTACCCGATGACCTCAGTGCCGTCAAGTGATTTTATTATACTAAGAGCCCCCCGCCCCTGTCCCCCACCTCAGCCACAAGCGCTCTCCGTCATTCCCATAAAAATAATTATATACTCGTAAATAAAATTATTAGTTTTAATTTCGTTCACTCAAGAAGTCGTCATTCAGTACTGAATAAAATCACAAGACTGTAGTAAAACATATACATAAGAAATTGCCCTTGATAAGAATAGAGAGTTGGTCAGTATCAACATGGATATCCATATCAATATAGATATCAATATCAATATGGATATCCATATCAATATAGATATCAATATCAATATGGATATCAATATAGATAGCAATATCAATAATAATACCAATGTCAATATCAATATCAAAATCAATATCAAGATCATATCAATATCAAGATCAGAGTCAAGATCAATATTAATATTAATTCCAATATCAATATGGATATCAATATCAGTATCAATATTAAAACCAATATTAATATCAATATCAAGATCAATATGGATATCAATATCAATATTAAAACCAATATTAATATCAATATCAATATCAGAAATCGAAACGATACACACTTTGCCTCAGGACGACCTTAAACCCCTTCAATACGTTGACGAAGAGCGTCGTCGGTACGGGACGGGGTCCCGGCCCATAGCGAGCCCGTTCAGCCCCTCGTCCGTCCCCTTTTACTTGCCTATTTTTTTTTTTTTTTTTTTTTTTTTTTTTTTTTAGCCAGAATAAAGATGATAAAGTGCGACACTGTGTCGAGGTCGTGGGCGACCCGCTCGAGTATTGATGGAGAAAGGTGAGCGCGGCTGAGCGAGGGAAGGGTCTGAACGGACCAAGGCTGTGTGTCTAGGGAGGGGATAGTGGGTTGTGGATGGACTAGAAGTGGGTCTAAGTAGGCCATATAGAAGAGCAGAGAGGTAAAACTGGACTAGCAGAGTTTGAGCAGGTGGTAATGTGTTTTGCCTGAAAACCTTTTCCTGCTACTCTTCACATGAGCGGAGGTTGAGGAAGTGTCAGCAGAGGTGGGGGTTGGTAGGAGGTGGATGACGAAGCTAAAAGGGGAAAGGAGTAGGGGTGAGTAGCGTTAGGGTGTTAGGGTGGAGGGTAGGGAACCATTCCAGGGCAAATGTTACATGTCGGGGGGGGGGGGCGAGTGTGGTAAGGGTGAGATGGTAGTGGCATACCATCAGAACAAGGGAGTGGGAGGGGGAAGGGGGAGGGGGAAGGGGGAAAGGGAAGGGGGAGGGGGAGGGTAGAAAGGGGCTGGAGGAATGTGTGGTGGTAGCAGGTGTGGACGCATATATGAAGAGTACACTGGAAGAAGACCTTCTGGTTCCAGGGAGAGTCTGACAGAAACTGATAGATTGACAAAGGCTGAGTTGGTCATAGACAGACTTGTTCTGGTCAGAGACTTAAATGGACTGATACAGAGCTAGACAGAGTCGTCAAAGAGGTACAGGGAAAGAGACAGGGAGAAGGACAGAAGCGGACAGAAAGAGAGAACCTAGAAAGAGAGCCGCAAAAAAAAAAAAAGTGATGCGGTTTTTTGGGAACTTTTTTGAGAAAGAACCGAGTTCGGGAATTAGTCTTCGGGGGGGAGGGGGAACCAAAAATAACACAATATATCATCAACTTTTCACCAGACAGGAAAAGGGAGGAAGAGGAGGAGGGGGAGGAGGAGGAGGAGGAGGAAAACGAGGAGGACGATATAGTGGTGTAAGTGGTGAAAGAGGCAGTGGAGAAGGTGACGGTGATCGTTGCTGATATGAATGATGGTGGTGACAGTGGTATAATTGGTGGTGGTAGTATCAGATGTAGTAATACTGGTAGTGAATGTAGGTGATGGTGTTTGTAGGAGAGGAGGAAAGAGAGGACACCGCATGTAATACTCAAGTCTTGGCTTAAGAATGTAAAGCAATTGGAATGCATACTGTATCATATAAAAGACATCTAAAGAACTAAGCAAGGCAGACATGAACTATTGGATGGAGAAAGGGTCCCCCTTCCTTAATAAAATCACCTAGCGGCAGTGAGAATTAATATACAAGTCTTACATCATAGTATAATGATAAAGACGTATAGGATAGTGGAGTTGAAGGCAACATAATACAGACATAAAAAATGATAAATAAATAGATAAATAAATTAAATGAATAAAAATGGGTAATTAGCTGCGACCGAAGCCGTCACCTTTGCCCTATGTACGTTGAGAACCGGGGACCAAGGATCAGTCACCGGTAGGAAGCATTGGGTAAACGAAAAGGCAAACATTGTCATACAAGTTTCATCACGGGTGACTCACGGGGCGAGGTAAGAGTCCAATATGGCTCCACCGAACGAAATCAACCCAATGGGGCTGAAGGGCAGTTTAACCCCCTTCAACACGGAAACATACTTCGTAGATTGTTTCCCGGCTAATGAAAAGACGATTTTATTCAGCCGAAAGAGGAGGACTCTTGTCCGAAAAGACTCGTATGGATGTGGACCCTCCCAAGGTCAGAAACCACTTCACCTCGACTGAAGAAAATCGTTTGCCTTTAGACAGAAAAGGGTGTATGCAGGTCATCACCGTGTTGATGATGTTAAGGACGGGGGCGAGGCTAGGGGGCGGTGGTGATTATGTTGGCTGGGATCTAGGGGGACGGAGATTGAGGTTGGGTGGTAGGGCGGAATGGGATGAGATGTGAAGGGTGGGGATGGGATGGATAGGGGGTGTGGAGAATAGGGGGTTTAGGAGGGGGAAGAAGGGTGTTTTTGGGGGGGGGATAAGATGTAAGGGGAGTGTAAGGGGAAGAGGGAAATTACTGGAAGCCGCATTACTCTAGTGTCGTTGTCCCGAAGCGGAAGGCCGAAGTGGAGACTTCCTCCGAAGAATCCTCGAACTGGCGGCCGCAGATCGGCCGAAGAACTCGCGCGCGCGGCTCGCGAAGTCGAAAGAGTTGTGAGACTCTGTTGGTGTTTGTTCACGTGAACACGTGTTTGTTCATCTCAAGAACTTGAAACTGTTCAGGTGAAGTGTGAGTTTGTGTCTGAAGCTGAATAAAATCGTTTGGTTGTAAGACAGAGAAGATTCTTGGAAGTGTCTCACTGGACTGAAAAAGTTACGAACAACTAATTTTCGAGATTATTTTCGAAAAGTCTTCAAGAAAAAAAAAAAAGATAAAATCCTCTGAAGACGTTTAACTGACCTCGAAACGTTGGATGTTCTTTGCGAATACACCGACTCGTTCATTTGTTTATTTATTTATTCGTTTTTCATTTATAAATATTTAATTATTTATTAATTTATCTAGTTATTCATCTATCGTTTATTTGT
>NC_134791.1:8833938-8863938 GCF_046742065.1 Oratosquilla oratoria | reverse complement strand
TATGGTGACGTTCTTGTAAGTCTGGTATTAACCAGAACAAAATATGTAAATTCACTTTATCAAAGATGGTGAAGACACTGCTGGGAGTTGTGGTGGTTTGGTGTTTATAGTGCTAGGCATCCGTACAACCTGTGTGTAATTGCGGGCATGTATGTGTACGTGTGTGTATGTGTGTGTGTGTGTGTGTGTGTGTGTGTGTGTGTGTGTGTGTGTGTGTGTGTGTGTGTGCATGTATGTATAAATAATTGACCGGAAGTTATTTTTTATATATTTTTATATATTCACTTGTTACTATCATGTTTTTGTTCTTTTCTTATCTAATCTACTTTATTATTTCTATTTTATTTTACTTCATTTCTACTCTATTTTATCTTATTTTCTCTTATGCTGTTTTAATTTATTTCGTTTTATTTACTTTTTAATTATGATATTTTTTCATTCATTTGTTCATCATCATAATTTCTTTTCACATTCTGCGGTGCACGGGTCGAGTGGATGGATACCACGTAGTCTGAAAGCTTTGTTGACACATTCATCATTACAGTTATTACATTAATTACAGGGAAGTGTCTTGGGAGGGAGGTTCTTCAATTTCTTAGGGTCTGACAGTGTGACTGAATATCCCACTATCGGAGAAAAAAAAGTTATTTGAAGATGCGTATATTGCGATCACTAACTGTGATCCTCTTCAGCGTGGTTGTACAAAGTGTGGGTTGATTTGTATACTAGGAGGGGATACATACAGTAGAGGGGACAGTGTTTTTAGTTTACTTGAAAAATTATTGTTTTATGTATTTTGAATTACTTTTGCCTTAGACCCTTCTTTTGGTATACCTGGAATAGCTGTGTATAGTGTATGACGTGGTGAAACGATACAATGAAATTTGAAATCCGTGGCGTTAGCTGTCATGTTTACGGCGAAATAAAACTCGAGAACCCTCGACTGATCATGCCTGAATAACACCCAAAAATGTTCCGTGTTCTCTGAGGACACTGAACACGGAAGATCCTTGCCTCCTCTCCTTCGTCGCCTCCTTCTGCGTACCCCGATAGGCCCCATGTTGGTCCCGCCCTCCGACGACGCCCTTACGAAGACAGCAGGCATCCGGAGGGGAGGACCTAGGCGCAGGAGGAGGGAGGTTGGGGTGAAGGTGAGGCCCCTGGACATCCCTCTGCCCGGCCAGTTGAAGAGTTCTTCGTTTTCTTCGGGCCATCAAGGACTCGGATGGACAGACTCTCCCAGAAGAAGAACGAATTCTTCGAGCGAGTCCACAAGTCCTCTTAGTCCTGAAGAACGACGTACTGGTATCCGGAAGAGACATGCCAAGCCCAAAGGGGTCTCCGGTAGGGGTACCAATTCCTCCTCTTTGGGGAGTAAGCAAGGTTCCTTTAGGCTACGGCAGCCCCAGTCAGAGCAGAATCAGCTGTTGACTTCGCAAGGTACCAGGGGGTCGCGCGCTGCACACTCGCTCCAGACTCAGCATGGATCTGCCAAGCCTCCTGGTCAAAAGAATCTTCTTCCTGAGTGTACTCCTGTTGTTAAAGCTCGTTCTCCAAGTGAAATACCTGGTCTAGCAAAACCAAGATACCCGGGAACTAAAGAGGATCTTATTGGAAATGGATATACAAAGACACTGAGAGATTTGGGTAGCAAGAAGACTTCCGTCGACAACTTCGCTACTTGGAGTAACATCGACAAGACTTCGAAGGTTCACACGAGACAACACAGATCGAACTTCGCCACCAAGGGAACAAAAGCCGGGGTAGCCTCGTCGGGTTATTCTTGGCAGAGTTCGAAAAAAGAACGCCATTCTCCAGTCTCCGAAAGAACGACAACTCCCTTTCCGAACTCAAAATTGAACAGGATCGTTCCAAGGGAAGTTCGTAACCCCTCATCAGTCACCCCCAGAGTTCTTCTTAACAATACCATAACGAGAACAGGTGTCTCATCTCAACAACGTGGCTGTAGTTCTATAACAGGAACGTCAGCTTCCCCCCAGGTGGGGCACGTCCCTACAGCAGGGGCATTTGCATCAAGAGGACCTCCTGTCACCGCTCCTTTCGTGAAGATCCCGAGTTTTATCCCGGACCCTCTCCGCCCAGTGTCTCCTGTAGATTCACCTCGCACTCTCCCTGTGTTCCAGCACATATTACCTAACAGGAATCCAGACACCCGAAAGCCATCACCCCCGCTTCGCTCCAGCAGCATTCCAGGCAGGACGAGACCTCTACTGTCGCCAGCTCTCGTCGAAGTGAGATCGGAGAGACAGTCACACGTTCAGCCGAGGGCAGTCACATTGTTGTTGCCAGGAACTTCAACTTCTGGTGTGGGTGTTCCTACTCTTCTTCGGGGCTCTGCAGCCGTTTCCTTAGTGCCTGAGACCTCAAGAGTGTCGCCAACACCTGCCAATCCTCGGCCAGATGCTCCAGAAGATGAAAGTCGTGGAACGAGGGTGATTACTGGAAGAGGTTTTACTCCGAGTAATGGTGAAAGACTTGATGCACCGAAGACAAACACAGGAGGAACCTCTATATTGACTAACGGTGAAAACTTTCTTGCACCAAATACTTCTGTTTTGTGTGATGGTGAAAATACAAGCGGATCAAAGCTAGATTCTGTAGGAGCTCCACCTTGGTGTAATGGTGAAACCTTCCTTGCACCAAGGGTCTCTGATTTGTGTAATGGTGAAAATACATGCGGATCAAAGCCAAGTTCTGCAGGAGCTTCCCCTTGGTGTAACAGTGAACATCTTCCTGGATCAAAGAATGCAGAAGAAGAAGAAACCTCCACTTTATGTAATGGACCCGATACTCCTGAAGAAGAGGTCGTAACACTGACGGTAAGTGATACCATTCGACGCCGAGTCCCGAGGGAGAGTCTCAACCTTGAGGACGAAGACCTCGAGTACCACCTTCAAGAGACACTCCCAGGGGAGGCGAACGACAAATGGAAGCCTCCTCCACCCGTCCATCCCGTCTATGTACCCGTCCAAGTAGGGGGAGTATTGATTAAAAAAGACGGGGACGAGTTCTCCGGGAGGGGAAGTAAGGAGAAACACATAAAACATAATCACCTGGGACAGCTGGGGAAGCCAGCTCCAAAACACTATTTTCAAAACTCATCATCGTCTTCGCCCGGCGAGCTAACCAAACGGGATTGGAAGCTCCTGGTCTCGATTAATAATTCAGTGGAGGAGGAGGGGGATGAGGATGAGGAGGAGAAAGTTAGTTCACATCCTCCAGCCATGGGAAATAAACAACACAAAAGTTTGAGGGGCCATTCGAGAAGGGCTTCGGGTCCCCTGGAGGCCTCCACGCTCGATAAGAAATCCATCGGGAAGGAGGAAGGAGAAAGCGGCGTAGAAAACGGAGTGAGGGAGCCAAGGCACTACCGCCTGGGTCACTCCCCTCTCAGGGCGGGATGTAAACAAACCCCTTGTAAGGATCTCCTGGTCTCGAGTCCGTCCCGAAGTCATGGTGGCTCGCCGTTGTCTCGAACTTTGGCTCACCAGGAGGAACAGGGAGCCACGGCTCAGATAGAGCCACGATCTTCTGTGTGCGCCTTGTACCAGGCGGCAGTCAAGACCTGTTTCGACAAGACTCCTCAGACGACTTCGGGGAGAGAGGATGTCTTCGATCTTCAAGAACCTCAGAGAAAAGCGGTTCAGGTCGGAGGCTCGACCTCGAGGAGTTCGACTCCCGTTGGAGGTGTCACCGAAGAAAGATCGTCTCCGAGGCGGGATTATGAAGGCCGAGGACAAACAGGTCCTTCTTGCTCGAACTCGAGATTGGGCTTGGAGGACGATGGTGAAGCAGCGAAAGTGGAGGAGGAGAACGAAAAGAAAGACTTATGGACAACTCAAAATTTGGGAAGGTGTCTTGTAGACGATATTGATAAACTGAGTGATAATAGAGAAACTAACAATAAGTATGAAGAAGTAGAGGTTCATCATTCTTTTCGAAAAGGAAGAGAAGGCTCGGAGATCGAAAACGTCAAACAGCGTCTCATAAGTTCGTCAAGTAACCAAAGAACTTCGTATATCGAAGATGACGAAGATGAAGGAAGGGCGATTAGAAGTAGTTCTTCGGCAGGTCGGGGAGGAAGAGGAAGAGGTGGAAGAGGAAGAGGAGGAGGAGGAGGAGGAGGAAGGGGAGGGCAGGAGGAGGCTCGTACTTCCTCTCCTGCAGCCCCTCACACCCTCGAGGTGTCCAATTCAGGAGTCTGCCCAAGGGGGACCTATCAAGAGCCATCGGTGGTCTTCGTGGATTCTGACGAAAAAACGTTCGACCAAATTCTTCAGGTAAGTCGAACATACACACACACACACACACACACACACACACACACACACACACACACACACACACACACGCAGTGTATGTACGTATATGTGTGAATTTTTTCATTATACCCTGTAGATAAGTATAGGGTTATTTAGATACGAGTACAAACACACACACACACACACACACACACACACACACACACACACACACACACACACACACACACACACACACACACACACACACACATATATATATATATATATATATATATATACATACATACATCAACACATATATTTCTATTTACTTGATATGAACAATATAATCTGGAAGGTTACTATTAAGAAACTGTTTGACGAGTTAGTATCACGGACACATTTAACAGTTTCCCCATTCGTGATTGGTCGATTCCAGTGACCAATGAGCTGCTTCTATTCTGACCGTAGGCACATCAATACGGGAGATGTGCAGAGGCGTCACATCGTCGGGAAGTGAATTGAGGTCAATGTTTGGGGGGAAATTGGGGGCTGGGGGGATACAGGTTGGTGGGTTGGGGGGCTTAGGAACGTACCTTCCCCCCCATTCCTCCTAATACATGTTTTGTTATTAAACTTGTTATTGATTAGACTATTCAAGTGACGCCAGGAAATTGTGTTTAGCAAACTGGGGTTATCCTAACTTTTGTTATATCGGATCAAGGCGTCAGGTGTCGATTGAGAGAGAGAGAGAGAGAGAGAGAGAGAGAGAGAGAGAGAGAGAGAGAGAGAGAGAGAGAGAGAGAGAGGGGGAGAGTGAGAGAGAGAATGAAAGTAACAGAGATAAAGAGAGAGAGAGATAGATAGAGAGAGAGAGAGAGAGAGAGAGAGAGAGAGAGAGATCGAGAGAGAGAGAGGTTATGAGAGAGAGAGAGAGGTTATGAGAGAGAGAGAGAGAGAGAGAGAGAGAGCGAGATATAGAGAGAGAGGTTATGAGAGAGAGAGAGAGAGAAAGAGAGAGAGAGAGGGGGTGGGATGAGAGTGAGAGAGAGAGGGTGGGATGAGGGAGAGAGAGAGAGAGAGAGAGAGAGAGAGAGAGAGAGAGAGAGAGAGAGAGAGAGAAAGAGAGTAAGAGAGACAGAAAGAGAGGCGTTCGTAATCAGCCGAGTTTCTAATTATAAACTTTTCTCGTAGAGTAATACTCGTTTTTCATGAATGGGTGAAGACGAAGACAGTGATAACAGGTTTCGGACGGAATGGGGGAGGAGTGGAAATATAGGGGGATGCTAGGACAGGGCGTGTCCGTATGTTTTGGCTGAGGCTTGGGTTTCCGTAAAAAAATAAATAAGAAAAATAAATAATAAATAAATAAATGATAATAATGATAATAATAATAATAATAATAATAATTAATAATAATAATAAAACGTATTTGTCGAAAGTTGTTGTAAATATATTATTTTGTTGTTGTATTATGTTCATCAGTAAAGGTATTTTTGTTGTATATGCCAGCACTGCCGGGCTAATTTGCATACAAGCATATGCATATTGATAGGGATTCAGGAGTGGAAGGCTGTTAGCACACATACACACGTGCACGCACACGCACACTTACACATACGCGCACACACGTACACACACATACATATACACACACACACCACACACACCCATTTACACACAAAAGAACATACGCACACAAACAAGAATTAGCTCATTCAGATACACACATACACGCGAGGAGAGTACAGCATCCTATACGCACACGTGTACACACACACACACACACACACACACACACACACACACACACACACACACACACACACACACACACACACACACACACACAGATGTATTAAAATGGGACCAAAGAGAAACAAGAGGACACGCAAAGAAACTAAAGACAGTTACAGAAGAGATCTGAAAAAGAACAGTTTCCCACACAGAGTGATTGACGTCTGGAATAAACTGAACAGTGAAACAGTTAATGCCAGAACTATACACGAATTCAAAAGCAAACTGGATGTAAAGAGATACAAAAACGGGTCAAAACGAGCATAGCTCTAGTCCCGAAAAATACAACTAGGTAAACACACACACACACACACACACATACATACATACATACATACATACATACATACATACATACATACATACATACATACATACATACATACAGTACATACATACGCAGAAGTCGTGAAGGCGTTCTTGGGCGGCCTTCGATGGGCCAGGAAAGCCATATGGAAAAAGTGTGTTCCTTCGACCGTCGTATCATTAGCCTACCTCTCCCTTTCTCCCCCTCTCCCCCTCTCCCCCTCTCCTTCCCTTCCCCCCAGTTCTTCCCTTTCTCCCACCCTCTCTCCCAACCTTCTCTCCCACCCGTCCCCCCGTCTCCCTCCCCTCTTTCCTCTCCCTCCTCCTCCCCCTCTCCCTCCCCTCCAACATCTCCCTCCTTCTGTCCTATCCTTTCCCCCTCTTTCTCCCCCTCTACCACTCCCTTTCCCCTCTTCCTAAACCTCTCCCACCCCTCTCTCCTCTTCCTCCTCTCTCTCTCTCACCCTTCTCCCTCTTTCACCCTTTCTCCCACCTTTCCCCCCTCCCCTCCTCCCCTTCCCTCCCCTCCTCCCCTCCCTCCGGTCCCTCCTACCTCTCTCCCCCTTTCATCCTTTCTTCCACCTTCCCCTCCTCCCTTCCCCTCCCTCCTCTTCCTCCCACCCCTCTCCCTTTTTTATCCTTTCTCTCCTCTCTCCTCCCTCCCTCCTCCTCCCTTCCCTCCTTTCCCCTCCTCTTCCTCTCCTCCTCTCCCCTCCCCTCCTTTCCCCTCACTCCAGTCACTCCCACCTCTCTCCCCCTTTCACCCTTTCTCCCACCTTCCCCCTCCTCCCTTCCCTTCCCCCTTCGGTTCCTCCCCCTTCCTCCCTCTTCCCCTCCCCTTCTTTTTTCTTTCTCTCTCTTCTCCTCTCTCTTCCACTCTTCTCTTTTTTTCCTCTTTCTTTTTCTTTCTCTCTTTCTTTTTTTTCTCTCTTTTTTTTTTTCTCTTTTCTTTTTCTCTTTCCTCTCTTTTCTTTTTCTCTCTCTTCTCTCTCTCTCTCTTCTTCTCTCTCTCCCTCTTCTCTCTCTCTTCTCTCCTCTTTCTCTTCTCTGTCCTCTCTCTCTCTCTTTTTTCTCACTTTCTCTCTTCATTGGGTTTCTCTCTCTCTCTCCTCTCTCTCTCTCTTCTCTTCTCTCCTCTCTCTCGCTCTCTCTCTCTCTCTCAATCATAGGTATATAGTTTGAATAACAAACAAACAGGTAAATAGTTTAAATATAATAAATATAATAATCATTACAGCATCTTAGGTATTTATCTAAATGATTCTTAAAGCTTTGAACTGAACTACATTGCACTACCTGTGCAGGAAGTTTATTCCATTCATTAACTACACGGTTGGCAAAGTTGTTTCTACCTACTTCCAAATTGAATCTATTTCCGGACAGTTTGAGACCATTGTTTCTCGTCTGATTCTCATTCAATGGGAAAATTTGGTCACTTTTGATGTTGTCAATTCCCTTTAAAATCTTAAAGACCTGTATCAAGTCACCTCTGAGTCTAACGCTTTTTTAGGGAAAACAGATTCATGTGCTTAAGTCGATTTTCGTATGATTTATTTTTGATATTTGGAATCAGTTTTGTGGCTCGCCGTTGTACTTTTTCCAGTCTGTCAATGTCTTTAATGAGATTCGGTGACCATACGGAAACAGCATATTCCAAATGTGGACGAACTAACGATTTATATAGCTTGTTAATGAGTGATGGACTTTTGAAATCAAAAGATCGCGCAATCAATCCCAGAATCTTATTTGCTTTCTCAGAGGCTGAAATACACTGCTTGGATGATTTGAGGTCGTTACTGATAATTACGCCGAGATCTTTTTCACTATCCACTTTTGTTAACGAATTTCCAAATAACTTGTAATCGTACTTACTGTTATTTTTACCTATGTGCATTACCTTGCATTTACTTGTGTTAAATTTCATTAGCCACTTTTCAGACCATTGCTGTAATTGATCTAAATCTTCTTGAATATCTAATTGGTTTGAGTGATCATTTGCCACTCCGCACAGTTTTGTATCATCAGCAAATTTGGAAACAGTAGATTTTAGTCCATGGTCTATATCATTTATATATACTATGAATAGAAGTGGCCCAAGAACGGAACCCTCTCTCTCTTTTTTATCTTTCTCTCTTTTTTCTTTATCTCTCTTTCACTCTCTCTGTGTGTGCGTGTGTGTGTGTATGTGCGTGTGTGTGCGCGCGCGTGTGTGTGTGCGTGTGTGCGCGCGCGCGTGTGTGTCTATTAGGTACAGTGCATTAAGAACATAAAAACGAAGGACACTGTAAGAGACCATTAATCCTACACTAGGCAGTTCCATGTCCATTACCACGTATCATCCCCATCCATACGACGCTGGTACGTGGCTGCTGGAATCAGCCCACGGCACGCCATAGGTGATGTTAATAATAAAAATGAATAAATGAATAAATAAATGAATAAATAAATAAGTAAATAAATAAAAAGGTACAGAAACAAATGCCCAAAACAGATACAAAAGAGATGAATTTATAAGCAATACCGCCTATAATTGATTACGAAAATTTTGAATAAAATACAGATAAATAATAAATAGAAAATGAATAAATAAACAAATAAATCAATAGAAGAATAAATAAAAGAATAGATAAATATCTCTATAAATGAATAAACAAGTAGATAATTAAATGAATAAAGAATTAAATAGATGAATATATGAATAAATAGATAAATAGATAAAGATAAGTAAATAGAAGAATAAGTAAATGAATAGACAAATAGATATATAGATGAATTATTAAGTAGATAATTAAATAAAGGAATAAAGAATTAAATAGGTGAATAAATAGATAATTAAATATACAAAGAGAATAAATGAATAAAAAAATAAAATGGAACTTCATCTTGTTATTGATCCACCATTGCTTTATCACTGCGTGTCAGGCTGCTCCTTGAATATTCATCTATTAATTCATTCCATTGTTTAATTATTTATTTATTCAAATGTTCATGTGTTTATCTTTTTACTTATTTGTTTATTTATTCACTTGTTTATGAATTTATTTACTTATGTATTTATATCTATATTCATATATTCATTTATTTCATTATCTTATTATTTTTTATATAATCAATTCATTTGTTATTTATTCATTTATTTAATAATACATTTGTTTCTTGATCAATTTTATTTTTATTTATTGATTTATTGATTTATTCATTTATTTATGCATTTATTTATTATTTATTTACTTATTTATTCATTTATTTTTTATCTAATTTATTAATTAGTTTTCGACGCTCTCTATTGCCTGGAGCCACGCTTCTTCTTTAGATTTTCCTCAACAGTCTTGTACAGGGTGTCCCAAAAGTATGTCCCTACTCTGAAATTTTCGTAACGCTATGGGATCCATTACGAACACGTAGGGTGAGACTAGATTAGGCTAGGGGGAAAGACTAGATTTGATTTAATTCTAAACTGATGACCGCCATTTTCCAGACACAGTTGATGATGATAACGCGAACCAATTGATTCGACAACGTAAAATAAAGTCTGAGAATTTTTTTTGACAACCTGTACTTTTTTTTTTTTTTTTTTTTTTTGCAATCTTTGTAGGTGATGTTATATACCACACCAGCTTAGTCCACCTGTTTCTCCTCGTCTTTCACTCTCTCAAGTTAAAACTCCCCTTAGGGTTGTCCTTGGTCTCAAAATTTCTTAAAGAAAATTTTTCAAAATTTCTTCAAGACTTTTGAGATGATTTCCGCTGCTACGAGAACTCCTTAAAGTATAGGATTGTCACCTTTGTGTCCTGTATCTTTTTCTTTTGCAGTTATTGGTGGTATTTACTCGTATGTTTATCTTTATTTGTCTGAGTCTTCGTTTCTGTATTTGGTTATTGGTGTGTTTGCACATATGCGGTTGATCCAAGGTTTGAAATGACATAGAGAGAGAGGGAGAGAGAGAGAGAGAGAGAGAGAGAGGGAGAGAGAGAGCAATAGAGAGCAAAATGTGTGTGTGTGTGTGTGTGTGTGTGTGTGTGTGTGTGTGTGTGTGTGTGTGTGTGTGTGTGTGTGTGTGTGTGTGTGTGTGTGTGTGTGTGTGTGTAGAGAGAGAGAGAGAAAGAAGGAAGAGAAGAAGAAAAAAAAGAGAACGAAAAAAAAATAAGGAAAACGAAGAAAAAGAAGAAGAGGAGGAGGAAGAGGACAAGGACAAGGCAAGGACGAGGACGAGGACAAGGACAACAAGAACAGCAAAGCACAAGCAAAGAGAGGTGTCAGGACCCATACAGAGTGTCTGACGAGACTACTTGAGGCATCTTGGGAGTGGGAGGGGCTAAGTAACCTGATTACCTGATTGGGAACTTCCCCTCTTCGTTCCTACATACTTTTCGTAGTTTCCTGGACTTTCCCTACCCCTCCTAGATCCCCCCCACTTCCAGGAATCTCCCTACTCTTCACTCCGGGAGGCCTAGTTTCAGTTATCTTCCTCCTTCCGCTATCTCCTCTAAGCTCATCACTATTTCACGGAATTGCCCTACCAGCCACTCTGGGAGCTCGAGTCCACTATTTCTCGTACTTTCCCTACTCTATACCCTTGCGAGCTCTGGTTCCATTATTTTCCGGATTTTCCTTACATTCTACTATTGAAGCCCGGGGGCCACTATTTCTCGTACTTGACCTATCATTCTGTCCTCAAATCTCGGTTCCATCAGTTCTTAGGGTCGTCTTTACATTCCACTATTGAATCCTCAGCTCCCCTATTTCTCGTACTTGACCTATCATTCTGTCCTCAAATCTCGGTTCCATCAGTTCTTAGGGTCGTCTTTACATTCCACTATTGAATCCTCAGCTCCCCCATTTCTCGTACTTTCCCTATCCTCTCCTTCATGTCGTATTTACTCTATTCTTTGGACTTTCCCTATTTTCTTCTGTTCTTGAAGACTCTTCGCTCCTATTTTAAGGAACTATCCTCTGCTCTTGAAGACTCTCTCCCCTTCCTGTTTCTTAGACTTTCCCCATGGTCTTCTGTTCTTGAAGGCCCATCGAATTTTTTTTCTGTCCATTACTCTCGAAGTTTGAATTTCCTGGACTTGGCCTACCCGGTACTATTGCAGGCTTTGCCGCATCGATTTCCTGGACTTTCCCTGTTCTGTGTTCTTGAAGTTTTATTCTTAGAGTATAACCGGAGTTATCTGTATTATTTAAAAAAAAAAATAATAATATTAAAATAGGGACAGACTATACCTACTCCTTCTCCCACACCTCTCCTTCTCCCACTCCTCTCCTCTCCTCTCCTCTCCTCCTTCTCCTACTCCTCTCCTTCTCCTACTCCTCTACTTCTCCTCTTTCTTTTACCCCTCTTCCTCCTCTTTCTCCTCTTTTCCTCCACCTCCTCCCTCTCCTTCTCTATCTCTTACTCCCCCTTCTCCTCTTGCTTTTCCTCCCCCTCTTCCTCCTCTTTCTCTTCCTTTTCCTCCTCCTCCTCTTCCTCCACCTCCTTCTCTTTCTCTTTCCCCTTTTCCTCCTCTTCCTTTTCTTCCTCCTCCCACCTTCTCTTCCTCCTCCCCTTCTCCTCTTCCTCCTCCAACTCCACCTCCTCCTCCTCTTCCTCGTCCTCCCACTCATCTCCAATTACTCTTCTTCCTCCTTCTCCTCTTCCTCCTCCTCTTCCTTATCCCCTTTCTCATCTTCTTCCTTCTCCCCTTGCCCCTCCACTTTCTCATCTTCATCCTTCCCTTCCACCTGCTCCACCTCAGGTTTCTCAAAACTTTTTTTGGTCCTTAAAGACTCTCACCTTCTTCTGCTCCAACCCAACTCCTGACCCTTTTTTGTTGACCTTCCTTGACCTCCTCTTCAGAAACTTCGACTCCCGGTTTTTTTCGGCCCTTGAAGACTCCTCAATCTGCTCTTCAGACACTTCCACCCTGCGCTTCACTTCGGAGGAATAGTTCTCCACTTGGAGTCCATGGAACTCTTCCCCCCCCTTCTCCCCCAGGAGGGGGGAAAGGGGGGATTAGAACTTTACTATTGGAAACACAAACCTAGTGGTAGCTGCTAGTGGGACATTTAGATATTTTGCTCAGCGATAAAGAGGTCTTCGGGAGACCGAAGAAGAACAGCAATTCATAAGCACGGGTGATGCGGCGAGAAAGGAGGATGACAACTGCTTTCAGAGTTTTCCAGCTTGACACCTCTGAAGAATCCCTCCTTCTCTTCCTCCTCCTCCTCCTCCTCCTCCTCTTCAACCACCTACTCCTCCACCTCCTCCCCCTATTGCTAATAAGTATGAAATATTCAGTTACCAGTGATAGGGTTTCTCTCTCTCTCGCTCCTCTCTCTCCTCTCTCCTTTCTCTCTCCTCTCTCCTTTCTCTCTCCTCTCTCTCTCCTCTCTCTCTCCTCTCTCTCGCTCCTTTCTCTATTTCCTCTCTCTCTTCTCTCTCTCTTTCCTTTCTCTCTCTTTCCTTTCTCTCTGTCTCTCTCTCTCCTCTCCTCTCTCTCCTCTCCTCTCCTCTCCTCTCCTCTCTCTCCTCTCCTCTCTCTCCTCTCTCTCCTCTCTCTCCTCTCTCTCCTCTCCTCTCTCTCCTCTCTCTCCTCTCTCTCCTCTCTCTCCTCTCTCTCCTCTCTCTCCTCTCTCTCCTCTCTTTCCTCTCTCTCCTCTCTCCCCTCTCTCCCCTTTCTCCCCTCTTTCCCCTCTTTCCCCTCTCTCCTCTCCCTCTCTCCCCTCTCTCTCCTCTCTCTCCTCTCTCCTCTCTCCTCTATCTCCTCTCTCTCCTCTCCTCTCTCCTCTCTCCTCTATCTCCTCTCTCTCCTCTCCTCTCTCCTCTCTCTCCTATCTCTCCTCTCCCCCACACTCTCTCTCTCTCTCTCCTCTCCTCTCTTCTCCTGTCCTCTCCTCTCCTCTCCTCCCTCGGAACTCCCCACGCCCTATAGTCGATGTGTATCTCCCAATGGGCGGATTCCCCCAGGGCCTTTCCCCCTCCCCCACGATCCCCCGTATCCCTTCTCCTTACCGTCTTCTGCATCCCCGATCTGTCTAATATACTCTGTCTGTCTGTTTACAATGGAAACAACCCTTCTGTCCAGAATCCAGCGCGTGGCCAGAGGTCCCGCCACGTCAACAGAATAGACCAATTCGGCTAAAGCAAACATTCACAAGAGGGAACTGTATTTAAGATGAATAAAATCACCTGACGACATAGTGAAGACGAGGGGTTCTTCCCTCATCCCCCCTTCCTCCTCCCTCCTCCCCCTCCCTCATTCCTCCCTCCCACTTCCTTCGCCCTTCCTCCTCCCTCCTCCCCCTCCCTCATTCCTCCCTCCCACTTCCTTCGCCCTTCTTCCCTCCCCCTCCCTCGTCCCTCATTTCCTCCTCCCTCATCCCTCACTTCCCTCCCCTCCCTCCTCCCTCCCCTCCCTCCTCCCTCCCCTCCCTCCTCCCTCCCCTCCCTCCTCCTCTCCCCTCCCTCCTCCCTCCCCTCCCTCCTCCCTCACCTCCCTCCTCCCTCACCTCCCTCCTCCCTCACCTCCCTCCTCCCTCCCCTCCCCCCTCCCCTCCCTCCCTCCTCCCTCCCCTCCCCTCCCTCCTCTCTCTCTTCTCTCTCTCTTTTCTCCCCCCTCCTCACTCGCCCTACTTCATCCCTCACTTCATCCTCCCTCCTCCCTCCCTTCCACTTCCCATCTCCTCCCTCCTTCCCACTCCCTTCCCTACTCCTCCCTCCCCCCTCCTCCCTCCCCCCTCATCCCTCACTTCCTGCTCCCTCCTCCCTCCCTTCTCCCTCCCTCCTTTCTCCCTCCCCCTCCCTTCTTCCTCTTCCCTCCTCCCTCTCCCTCCTTCCTCCCTCCCCCTTCTTCCTCCCTCTCCCTCCTTCTTCCTCCCTCTCCCTCCTTCCTCTTCCCTCCTCCCTCTCCCTCCTTCCTCCCTCCCCCTTCTTCCTCCCTCTCCCTCCTTCCTCCCTTCTTCCTCCTCCTCCCTCCCTCCCTCCTTCCTTACTCCTTCCCTCCTTCCTCCTTCCCTCCTCTCTCCTTCCTTCCTCCCTTCTCTCTCTCCTCTCCTCTCCTTCCTTTCCCCCTTCCTTCCTTCCTTCCTTCCTTCCTTCTTCGCCTTCTTGACGTCCATCTTCGCTGTTCTTCCGCATTGAGTTTCTGTTTCTCGTCTCGTCTACAAGAAACCGAGCTCCATTCCCAACGGCTACCCAATGGGTCTCGGATACCCAAACACACAAGACAAAGGTGACGGCTTCGGCCGTAGTTACAGAGATACAGTTAGTAACCTCTTCCTCGTTTATGTCTTTATTCATATTTCATCTGCTCCATTCATAATACTCCTCCCTCCTTCCTCCTCTCCCTTCTCCTCTCCCTCCTCCTCTCCCTCCTCCCCTACCTCCTCTCTATCTCTCACCTCTCTCCTCCCACTCCCTACTCCTCCTCCCACATTTCCCATCTCTCCCCCTCCCCCTTCCCCCTCCTTTAACCTACCTTCTCCATCTGCCCTCCCCCTGCTCCCCTCCCCTTCCTCCCTTCCCTAATCCCCCTCTTCCTCCCCCTCCCCCCTTCCCTACTCCCCCTCTTCCTCCCCTCCCCCTCAATACTCCCTCCCCCTCTCTCTTCCCCCCTCCTTCCCTCTCCCCCTCCCTCCTCAGGTCCCTTGACAGTGGGGGACCCACTCTGCCCCTGTTTCCTCTTCTCCCTCCTCCTTCTCCTCCTCCTCCTCCTCCTCCCTCCTCCTCCGAACCTCTTCTTCTCCTTCAAGAGAATCCCCACCTCTTCCTTCTCATCCTCTTCTTCCTTCCCATTCTCATTCTCTATTCCTCTTCCTCCTCCTCTTTCTACTCCTCTTTCTTCTCCTCTTTCTTCTCCCACTCCTCTTCCTCCTACTCCTCTTCCTGCTTCTCCTCCCTCTACTCTTCGTCCTATCATCTTTCATCTTCCTCCTCTATTCTTCTTCCTCACCCTCCTCCCTCCATCTTCCCTCCTCCGTCCCTCCTCCGGCTCTTCCTTCCTCCTCCCTCCCTTCCTCCTCCCTCCCTCTTTCCTCCCTTCCTCCCTTCCTCCTCCCTTCTTCCCTCCCTCCTCCCTTCCTCCCTCCCTCCTCCCTCCCTCCTCCTTCTTTCCTCCCTCTCTCATCCCACCTCCCTCCTTCTTTCCTCCCTCTCTCATCCCACCTCCCTCCCTCTTCCCTCGCTCCTCCTGCACTCATCCCACTTCTTTCCCTCCTATCTTTCTCCCTCCTATCTCCTTCCTCCCTCCACCCACCTCCCTTCTACCTCCTTCTCCCTCCTCCCTCTCTCTTCCCTCTTCCCTCTAACTCTTCCCTCTTCCCTCCCTCCACCCACCTCCCTCCCTCCTACCTATTTCCTCCCTCCACCCACCTCCCTCCCTACTACCTCCTTCCTCCCTCCCTCCCTCCACCCACCTCTCTTCCTCCTCCCTCCTCTCTCCTCCCTCCTCCTCCCTCCTCTCTCCTCCATCTTCCCTCCCTCCCTCCACCTTCCTCCCTCCTACCTCCACCCTCCTCCCCTCCACCTACCTCCCTCTCTCCTCCCCTCCACCTACTTCCCTCCCTCCTCCCCTCCACCTACTTCCCTCCCTCCTCCTTCCTCCTCCTCCCTCCTTCTCTCCTCCTCCTCCCTCCTTCTCTCCTCCACCTACCTCCTCCTCCCTCCTCCGCTCCTCCACCTACCTCCCTCCCTCCCTCCTCCATCCCTCCACCTACATCCTTTCCTCTTCCTTTCCTCCTCCCACCTACCTCCCTCCCTCCTCCATCCCTCCACCTACATCCTTCCCTCCTCCTTTCCTCCTCCTTTCCTCCTCCCACCTCTTTCCCTCCTACCTCCTTCTTCACTCCACCCATCCACCTCCCTTCCTCGTCCCTCCCTCCTCTCTCCACCCACCTCCCTCCTACCTCCCTCCTACTTTCGTCCGTCCTCCGTCCCTCCTCCTCCCACCCACCTCCTTCCTTCCTACTTCCTCCCTCCCTCCCTCCCTCTCTCCCTCCACCTCCCTCCTACCTCCTTCCTTCCCTCTCTCCACCCACCTCCCTCATTCCACCCACCCACCTCCCTCCTTCATCCCTCCCTCCTCTCTCCTCCCTCTCTCCACCCACCTCCCTCCTACCTCCATCCTACTTTCGTCCGTCCTCCGTCCCTCCTCCTCCCACCCACCTCATTCTTTCCTACTTTCCTCCTCCCTCCCTCCCTCCACCTCCCTCCTACCTCCTTCCCTCCCTCTCTCCACCCACCTCCCTCCCTCCACCCATCTCCCTTCTCCCTCGTCCCTCCCTCCTCTCTCCTCCCTCTCCCCACCCACCTCCCTCCGACTTCCACTCGTCCTCCCTCTCTCCTCCCTCCACCCACCTCCTTCCTTCCTACCTCTCCCCTCCCTCCCTCCCTCCACCTCCCTCCTATCTCCTTCCCTCCCACTCTCCACCCACCTCCCTCCCTCCACCCTCCTCCCTCCTCCCTCCACCCTCCCAACCTTGATACCATCCATCTATTCCTGGGAGACTTCCCCGTCCGCCCTTCTTTGAGACCTTTCAGTCTTTGCCTCTTGAGACTTCTTGAGACCAAAGGGTCTCCATCTACTCCATGATGGATTTGTTTCTCTCAATTCGTGGTGTTCTCCTTCCTCCCCTTCCTCCTCTTCCCCTCCTCCCCCTCTCCCTCCTCTTCCTCCTCCTCCCTCCTCCTCTTCCTCCTCTCCCTCCTTCTTTCCTTCAGCCTCTTTCCGCTTCCACGTTAACCCTTTTCTATTTGTGTGTGTTTGTTTGTGTGTATGTGTGTGTGTGTGTGTGTGTGTGTGTGTGTGTGTGTGTGTGTGTGTGTGTGTGTGTGTGTGTGTGTGTGTGTGTGTGTGTGTGTGTGTGTGTGTGTTTGTTAGTGTGTGTGTGTGTGTGTGTGTGTGTGTGTGTGTATGTGTGTGTGTGGGTGTATGGGTGTGTCCGCGTGTGTGTGTGTGGATCATTGTAGAGTACGGTGTCGTCTCAACTATTGCTGTCTGTTGTAGGGGAGGGGGGAGAAGGGAGGAAGAGGGGGAGAAGGGGGAAGAGTGGGAGAAGGGGAAAAGGGGGAAGAGGGGGAGAAGGGGGAAGAGGGGGAGAGGATTCACGGAGTAGTTTGTCACTTTAGTTATTCGAGGACGACGTTGATTTACAGCCAAGGGCCAGGCGAGGTCTTCCAGGGGGACCGCAATCTCGAGCTTCGAGGACTCGCTTTCCCCCTCTGCCCCCTCTCCCCCTCTCTACCTCTCTCCTCTCTCCTCTCTCCACCTCTCTACCCCCTCTCCCACTCTCCCCCTTTCCCCCTCTCCCCCTCTCCTCACCCCCTCTCCCCCTCTCCTCACCCCCTCTCCCCCTCTCCTCACCCCCTCTCCTCACCCCCTCTCCCCCTCTCCTCACCCCCTCTCCCCCTCTCCTCACCCCCTCTCCCCCTCTCCCCCTCTCCTCTCCCCCTCTCCTCTCCCCCTCTCTTCTCCCCCTCTCCTCTCCCCCTCTTCCACTCTCCTCTCCCCCTCTCTTCTCCCCCTCTCCTCTCCCCTTATCCTCTCCCCCTCTCCTCTCCCCCTCTCCTCTCCCCCTCTCCTCTCCCCTCACCCTCTCCTCTCCTCTCCTCCTCTCCCCCTCTCCCCGCTCTCCTCTGCCGCTCTCCCTCCTCTCCCCTTCTCCCCCCTCTCCCCTTCTCCCCCTCCCCCTCTACTCTCCCTTTCTTCCCCCTTTCCTCCTCCAGCCATTTCTTCGTCAGGAAAAAATGGTGATAATAACATTAACAATGATGATGATGATTTAATTGATTAATGATATATTAACCAAAACAATAATAGATATCATCGTAATACTTATCATGACGGTAATAACGATGATAGTCGCAGTAGTGATAGTAGTCAATTGTAAAGGTAGCAGTGAAATATTGATAGTAATACAACTAGTAATAGTAGTGTTAGTAATCGTATGGCTGAGAAGAAATCGACCAATGAGAGAACAGCTGGGAATCACGTGACAAACGCCCCGTTCACGGGAACGATCTGACGATGACGAAGCAGTGGAGGAGGAGGAGGAGGAGGAGAAGAGGGAAGAGGAGGAGGAAGAGGAGAGGGAAGATGAGGAGGAGGAGGAAGACGAAGAGGAGAAGGAAGAGGAGGAGGAAGAGGATAAAGAGGAAGAGAAAGAAGAGGAGGAGGAGGAGGAGGGTGAGAAGGAGGATGGGAGAAGGAAAAGAAGGAGGAAGAGGAGGAAGAGGAGGGGGAAGAGGAGGAGGAAGAAGAGGAGGAGGAGGGGGAAGAAGAGAGGGAAGAGGAGATGGAGGAGAGGGAAAAGGAGGAGGAAAATGAGGAGGAGGAAGAGAAGGAGAAGGAAGAGGAGGAGGAGGAAGAGGAGGAGTAGGAGGAAGAGGAAGAGAAGAAAATGAGGAAGATGAAGAGGAGGAGGAGGAAGAAGAGGAAGAGGAGGAGGAAGAGGGAAGGGAAGACGGGAGGAGGAGGAGGAGGAAGAGGAAGAGTAGAAAATGAAGATAGCTTCCTGTTTTAGTGTCAAGTGCATCTAAGACTTCTCATCACTTTAGAATCTTCTCGAGTCGACCTCTCTAACTTTCCTCCCTCTTCTTCCTTCTCTTCCTCCTTCCTCTTCCTCCTCCTCCTCCTACTCTTCTTCCTCTTCTTTTTACTCTTCATCCTCCTCCTCCTCCTCCTCCTCTTCCTCCTCTTCTTCCTCCTCCTCCTACTCTTCTTCCTCTTCCTCTTCATCATCATCCTTCTCCTACTCTTTTTCACCTTCCTCCTCTTCATCCTCCTCCTCCTACTCTTCTTCCTCTTCTTCCTCTTCATCATCATCCTTTTCCTCCTACTCTTTATCCTCCTACTCTTCTTCCTCTTCTTCCTCTTCATCATCTTCCTGCTTCTTCTCTTCCTCCTTCTCTTCTTACTCCTCCTCCTACAGTCTCTCCTCTTCCTCTTTGTCTCCTATGTCTCTTCTTTATCATCGTTATTCTCTATATTTATAGGCCATGTGCTTTTAGTACTCTCTCTCTCTCTCTCTCTCTCTCTCTCTCTCTCTCTCTCTCTATCTATATATATATATATATATATATATATATATATATATATATATATATATCTATATATATATATATCTATATATATATATCTTTCTCTCTGTCTTCCACTTTCTGTCTTCCTCTTTCTGTCTTCCTCTTTCTGTCTTTCTCTCCCTGCCTCTCTCTCTCTCTCTCTCTCTCTCTCTCTCTCTCTCTCTCTCTCTCTCTCTCTCTCTCTCTCTCTCTCTATCTATCTATCTATCTATCTCTATCTCTCTCTCTCTCTCTCTTTCTCTCTCTCCTTTCCTCTCCTTTCTTTTCTTCTTCCTTTCTCCCCTCTTCCCCTCTCCCTCTCTTTCCCCTCTCCCTCTCTTTCATCTCCATCCCAGACTTTCTCTCACTTTCCATTCCCCTCTTTTCCCCTTTTTACTCTTTTTCTCTCTCGTTTCACTCCGGCTCTCTTCTCTTCCTCCTCTTCGTTTTGTTCCCCCATTCTCCGTTATCTTCGTTTCTTCTATTATTTCTTCTTCTTCATCATCATTGTCTGTTCTCCTTGTTCTCTTATTCTTGTTCTCTCTCTCATCTGTTCTTCGTTCTCTATGTTGTCTTCTTCCTTTCTCTCTTATTCCTTATATCCATCAACCTTTTCGTTTTTTTTTTATCATTTTATATAAATTTTGTCTTATTTCTTTTCACTTACATTCGCACAAACACACACGCGCGCGCACACGCACACACACGCTCACATTCTCTCTCTCTCTCTCTCTCTCTCTCTCTCTCTCTCTCTCTCTCTCTCTCTCTCTCTCTCTCTCTCTCTCTCTCTCTCTCTCTCTCTCTCTCTCTTCTCTCTCTTCTCTCTCTTCTCTCTCTTCTCTCTCTTCTCTCTCTTCTCTCTCCTCTCTCTCCTCTCTCTCCTCTCTCTCCTCTCTCTCCTCTCTCTCCTCTCTCTTCTCTCTCTCTCTTCTCTCTCTTTTCTCTCTTCTCTCTCTCTCTTTCTCTCTCTCTCTCTCTCTTCTCTCTCACACACACACACACACACACACACACACACACACACACACACACACACACACACACACACACATTCGCCCCCTCTGCCCAATTTCTCTTCTTTTTTTCATTCTATTCTTTATTGTCATGTGTCCCCTTTCCGACCTTTATTTTTCTTCTTCTTCTTCTTCTTCTTCTTCTTCTTCTTCTTTTCGTTCTTGTAGCTTCCCGGGCCGTCTCTCTTCTTCCTTTTCTATTCTTTTGTGTTCCTTCCCTTCTCTTCCATTTCCCTTTTTTTCGATTTTTTTCTTCTCTTCTATTTCTGTCAAATATATTCGTTGTCCAATTTTACTCACGTTGTTTTCTTTTCTTCTACTCCTCTCCTTCTCCTCTTTTCCTCTCCTCCTCCTCCTCCTCCTCCTCTCTTCTTCCTCCTCCTCCTCTCTTCTTCTTCCTCTCCTCCTCTATTCCTCTCCTCTTCTCCTCCTCCTCCTCTCCTCCTCTTCCTCCTCCTTCTCTCCTCCTCCTCTATTCTCCTCCTCTATTCTCCTCTCCTCCTCCTCCTCCTCCTCGTCCTCCTCTCTTCTTCCTCCTCTCCTGTTTTGCTTCCTTACCGTTATTCTCTTCTTCCTCTTCCTTCTCATCTCCCTTTTCCTCCTCTCCTCCTACCATCCTCCTCCTCCTACTCTCCTCCTCCTCCTCCTCCTCCTCCTCCTATCCTTCATTAATCCGATTATCTTTTATCCCGTATCCACCCCCTACCCCCCTCCCCTCCTCTTCGGTTTGATATTTCTTCGTCATATCTTTTACTTTCCCGCATAAGAGAGCTTAAACCCTTTGATAGCGAAGATGTCATGCGCTGATGAATAAAATCGCCTGACGTCTTCATTTCCATCTTCCTCTTCCTCTCGCCTCTTCCTCCTCTTCCCTCCCTCTTCTTCCTCCCATCTCTTACTCCTCTTCCTCCCTCCCTCTTCCTCTCTCTTTTTCCTCCCTCCTCTCCCTCCCTCTTCTTCCTCCCGTCTCTTCCTCCCTTTTCTTCTTCCCTCCTCTTCCTCCTCTTTCTTCTTCCTCTTCCTCCCTCCTCTTCCTCCCGCTTATTCCTTCTCTTTCTCTCTCTTTTTCCTCCCTCCACTCCCTCCCTCCTCTTCCTCCCTCCTCTTCCTCCCTTCTCTTCTTCCCACCTCTTCCTCCTCTTTTTCCTTCTCTTCCTCTTTTTCCTTCTCTTCCTCCTCTGTTTCCTTCTCTTCCTCCTCTTTTTCCTTCTCTTCCTCCCCCCTCTTCCTCCCGCTTCTTCCTTCTCTTCCTCCCGCTTCTTCCTTCTCTTCCTCCCTCTTCTTCCTCCCTCCTCTTCCTCCCTCTTCTTCCTCCCTCCTCTTCCTCCCTCCTCTTCCTCCCTCCTCTTTTTCCCCCCTCCCCTTCCTCCTCTTCCTCCTGCTTCTTGCTCCCTTTTCTTCCTCCCTCCTCTTCCTTCTCTTCTTCCTCCTCCTTCCTCCCTCCTCTTACTCCTACTTCTTCCTCCCTACTTCCCCCCCTCCCCTTCCTGCTTCTTCCTCCCAACTCCTCCTCCTCTACTCTTCCTCCCTACTCCTCCTCCTCTTCTCTTCCTCCTCTTCCTCCCGCCTCTTCCTCTCTCTTCTTCCTAACTCCTCTCCCTCCCTTATCTTCCTCCTCTTCCTCCCGGTTCTTCCTTACCACTCTTCCTCCCTCCCATTCCTCCTCTCCCTCCTGCTTCTTCCTCTCTCCTCTTCTTCCTCCTCTTCCTCCCTCCTCTTCCTCCTTTTCCTCCTCTTTCTCCTACCTCACCTCTTCCTCACTCCTGTAACCGCAACGTTGGCCAGAATGAAATCATTAATGTTCATCATATGAAGAAGGGGGCTGGACCTCCCCCTACCCCTCCTCTTCCCCCTCCCCCTCCCCCTCCCTTCCCCCTACCCCTCCCCTTCCCCCTCCCCCTCCCCCTCCCCTTCCCTCCCCCTCCCCTTCCCCCTCCCCCTCCCCCTCCCCTTCCCCTCCCCCTACCCCTCCCCCTCCCCTTCCCCTACCCCTCCCCCTCCCCTTCCCCTTCCCCCTCCCCCTCTTTTTTAACCGTTGTTCCTCTCTCCTGCTCTCTTTTCTCGTTGTTGCTCTTTTCTCCTTTTTGTTTTATCTCTCCTCTCATTTCCCTTCCTCTCGTATGTCTCCTTTTCTAATTTCTCCTGTTGTGCTTTCTCTTTTTCTCTCTTTCCTCTCTTATCTTTTCTGCTATAATTTTTTCCACGTTTTTTCTATCTCTCCTATTCTCTCTTTCTCTTCTTCGCTCTCGTTTTCTCTCCCTTCCTCTCTTTTATTCTATTCGTTATTTTTTCTTATTTCTCCTCTCCCGTACTCTTTTCCTCTCACCCTCTCCATCCTCTCTTCTGCTCTCTTTTTTTCTTTCCTCTATTTCCCTTTGCCACCCTTCCCCATCCCTCCCCAACCCCCTCCTCTCCTTTCCTTCGCGTTCCTCCCCCTCTCTTCTCCCCGTCCCTCCCCCCCTCTCTTCTCACCGTCACTCCCCCCTCTCTTTTCCCCTCTTTTCTCTCCCGCTTTCCCATATCCCTAAGCATTCCCCTCACCCTCCCGTAGTACCTCAACTACTCCCCCCCCGTTTCCCCTCCCTTTCCCCTCCCTTTCCCCTCCCTTTCCCCTCACTCCTTCCCAAGGCAGTAGCGGCAGTGGCGCTCGTGGAGGAGGAGGAGGTGGAGGCGGAGGTGGAGGAGGAGGCGGGAAACGAGGTAGAGACGTATACGGGTGGGCGGAGGCGAAAGAGGCTTCGGAGGAGGCGGAGGTGGAGACGGAGGAGAAGGAGGGGGCGGGAGAGGAGGCGGAGGAGGCGGAGGACGAAGAGGAGGCTCCAGAGGAGGAAGCAGAGAAGGCGGGAGAGGAGGCTCCGGAGGAGGAGGAGGAGGAGGAGGAGTAGGAGGAGGAGGCGGAGGCGGAGAAAGAGGATGAGTAGGAGGAGGAGGAGGAAGCGGAGGTGGACACGGAGGAGGAGGAGGAGGAGGAGGAGGAGGAGGAGGAGGAGGAGGCGGATAAGAGGAGGCGCCACTGGAGGAAGAGGAGGAGGAGGAGGAGGAAGAGGAGGAGGTTCCGGAGGAAGAGGAGGCTCCGGAGGAAGAGGAGGAGGCTCCGGAGGAAGAGGAGGAAGCTCCGGAGGAAGAGGAGGAGGCTCCGGAGGAGGCAAAGACAGAGGAGGAGTAGGAGGAGGAGGCTCCGGAGGCTCTGGAGGAGGAGGAGGAAGAGGAGGCTCCGGAGGAAGAGGAGGAGGAGGCTCCGGAGGCTCTGGAGGAGGAGGAGGAAGAGGAGGCTCCTGAGGAAGAGGAGGTTCCGGAGGAAGAGGAGGAGGCTCCGGAGGCTCTGGAGGAGGAGGAGGAAGAGGAGGCTCCTGAGGAAGAGGAGGTTCCGGAGGAAGAGGAGGAGGCTCTGGAGGAGGAGGAGGCTCCGGAGGAGGCGGAGAAGGGTCTGGAGGAGGAGGAGGAGGAGGAGGAGGAGGAGGAGGAGGAGGCTCTCGCCCCTGCACGCCATCCCGAATTAATGTGGAATCGATCAGGTTATGGGCTCGCCGACACCGACAAGACAGTGGCACACGTCGGAGGCCAACGCCCCGAAGAAGAAGAAGAAGAGTGCCACAACAAACTCCCACTCCCACTGACGGGAAGAGAGTAGCGAGGGAGTAGTGGGATGGGTAGTGCCCGCACCTGGGAGTACTGGGATATATTCACTCCCAGGAGGGGGGTATTGGAGTGAATAAAATCATCTGGCGCTTGTGTTATATGGGAAAAGGGCCATATGGTATGGAAGGGGACATTGGGAGTTTCTGGGATGGGGGAGTGTTTCCATGAGGGAAATGGGAGTACCAGAAAGCACGGAGTTCCTTCGAAGGGGAGTACAGGGGATGGGAGTGTCGGGCTAGGATGTTGGCCTACTCCCAGGAGGGATCCATGGGAGTCCTGTGCAGGGGGAGTTCTCCGAAGGGGAGTTCCTGAATGGAGTGATAAGAAGTGGGAGTATTGGGGTAGGAAGTAGTGCGAAGTGGGGGAAGGTCCTTAGGAGGGAGTCCTGGGAAGAGTAGTCTTTATGAGGGAAATCGTCAAAGGGAGTAGAAAGAGAGAGAGAAAGAGAGTGAGAGAATAAGAGAGAGTAAGAGAGAGAAAGAGAGTAAGAGAGTGAGAGAGTAAGAAAGTGAGAGAGTAAGAGAGTGAGAGAGAGAGAGAGTAAGAGAATGAGAGAGTAAAGGAATGAGAGAGTAAGAGAGTGAGAGAGTAAGAGAGTGAGAGAGTAAGAGAGTGAGAGAGTAAGAGAGTGAGAGAGTAAGAGAGTGAGAGAGTAAGAGAGTGAGAGAGTAAGAGAGTGAGAGAGTAAGAGAAAGAGAGAGATAGACAGATAGATAGAGAGAGAAAGAGAGAGAGAGAAAGAGCGAGAGTCTAGAAGGACTGAAAGTCAAGAAAATTAAAAGAGAGTCATAAGACACAGCCGGCGCTTCTATCCAGTCGTTCTTCGATATTTATTATGCCTGTGAGCCCACGTGCTTCGCCCCAGGGAGTGGGGGGGAGAGACAGAGGGGGAGAGGAGAAGGGAGGGGGAGAGGCGGAGGGAGAGGGGAAGTGGGGGAAGGCAGAGGGAGAGAGAGTAAAAAGGGGGAAAGGCAGAGGGGGAGATGGGGAGTGAAGGAGAGGCGGAGGGGAGAGGTGAAGTGAGGGAAAGGGGAAGGGGGAGAGGGGAAGTGAGGGGAAGGGGCAGGGGAGAGGGGAAATGGGGGAGAGGCGGTGGGGGAGAAGGGAAGAGGGAGAGAGGCGGAGGGGAGAGACTGGAAGAGGGAGAGAGTCGGAGGGGGAGAGGGGAAGGGGAGAGCATAGTCGTCTGCTGAAGCACATTAACATATGGAAATACAAACAAACTTACCCAAGTGCAAACACTCCCGTGCATGTGCGGAGAGGGAGAGAAAGAGAGGGAGGGAGGGAGGGAGGGAGGGAGAGAGAGAGGGAGAGAGAGAGAGGGAGGGAGGGAGAGAGAGAGAGAGAGAGAGAGAGAGAGAGAGAGAGAGAGAGAGAGAGAGAGAGAGAGAGAGAGAGAGAGAGAGAGAGAGAGAGAGAGAGAGAGAGAGAGAGAGAGAGACACGCCCACGTCCTCTTATACGCATTCCTCCTCCCTCTTCTTCCTCCTCTCCCCCTCCCCCTTCTTCCCTCTCCACCCTCCCATATCTTTTTCCTCCCCCTCTCTTCTTTCTTCCTCCTCTCCCCTCTCTCCCCTCTCTCCTCTCTCCTCTCTCCCCTCTCTCCTCTCTCCTCTCTCCCCTCTCTCCTCTCCCCTTCTCTCCCTCTGTCCCCTCTCTCTCCTCCTCTCCCCCTCCCCCTCCCCCTTCTTCCTTCTCCACCCTCCCATATCTTTTTCCTCCCCCTCTCTTCTTTCTTCCTCCTCTGCCCCCTCTCCCCTCTCTCCTCTCCCCTTCTCTCCCTCTGTCCCCTCTCTCCCCTTCTCTCCCTTTTACCCTCTCACCCCTCACCATATCGCCACCACCCATCTCCCCTCCCCCTCCCCCTCCCCTCCCCTCCCCCTCCCCCTCCTCCTCCTCCTCTTCTTCACTTTCTCTCCCTCCTCTCACCCCCCACCCACCCCAGGCTTGTTCGCAAACACGCGTATACGTACTTATGCTTGTGTGTGTATGTTTATGTATACTGTATAAGTATACACGTGTGTATGTGTGCGTTAATATGCACGCTCGCATACTCTCTCTCTCTGTCTCTCTGTCTTCTGTCTCTGTTTCTCTCTGTCTCTCTCCGTCTCTCACTCTCTCCGTCTCTCTCTCTCTCTCTCTCTCTCTCTCTCTCTCTCTCTCTCTCTCTCTCTCTCTCTCTCTCTCTCTCTCTCTCTCTCTCTCTCTCTCTCTCTCTCTCTCTCTCTCTCTCTCTCTCTCTCTCTCTCTCTCTCTCTCTTTCTTTCTTTCTAAGACATATCTGTATGGAGAAAAAGAAATAGCGATGATAATAATAGATAAGTGAATATATAAACAACTTAATGAAAAAATAATAAACGAGTAAACAGATAAAAAGATAAAGAAATGGATAAAAAGAAAGTTAATAAACGAAGATAAAGCAGAATCACATTGTATAAAACGCAGTCAGGAGCAAACGGGCACAATCGCATCCAAAGCATACAAGAGTTCAAGACCAGCACGGTCGCTTACCATTGGACAAAACAACACACAAATGGTCGGGAATATCATTATTCATTTATTTATTTTTATTTATTTATGTATTTATTCGTTTAATTGATTATGTAGTCATTCATTCAGTTAGCCACTTGTTTGTTTATTAATTAATTCATTTGTTTATTTCTTAAATACCTGTTTATTAAATTACTTATTTTTATTTAATTATTTTTTACTTATTTCCTTATCTATTTATTCATCTATTATTTTATTTATTCATTAATTTATCTATATATTTATATACTCGTTTATTGTATATTTATTCATGTATTCATGTATCAATGTATCTATTCATTTATTTATTTATTTTTATTTCATTCCTGACCCGCTCTGCGAGGTGAATAGTCATGACATCCATACTGGCGCCACGTGTTGACACTGGTGGATCCGAACCACCAGGCTCCTCATTAACTAGACAACTAGAATAAGTCTGTAAACTAGGTCACCCTAGCTAAGAGGTCAATTTTCTTTTTATTCTAAGTTAATTTTGTTAAGTTAATTATTTGTTTGATAATGTTGTGTATTTTTTTCTTTTACAGGTATGTGAGTTGAGATAGAGGCAATAGACTGATATATGTTGAATTTGGTGAGTACAGTACCCTTATTCTATTCATCAATTCATCAATTTATATATTTCTTCTATTTTATTTTATTATATTACTCTGTTGTTGTATTTTATTTTATCTTATTTTATAATATTTAATTTAATTTTGTTTATTTATTTCATGTTTATTTATTTGTTTATTTATTTATTAAATTTTATTTTGTTTTATTTTTCTTTGTTTTGTTACATTTTTTATTTTATTTGAATTATATTTTGTTTTTTAATTCATTTTTTCTTTATTCAATATCATTCTCTTTGATTTGATTTTATTCTGTTGTGCTAATTTACTAGGGGAAGAGATCTCCGATGTTAATAAAATCGCCTGACGGCAGCGAGAACAAACGTAAAAACAACAAAAGAATCGTTCAGATGGTATCGACATATCACCGGAACTGGCAAAAGAGATGGAGGGGGGAGGAAGGGTTAGGGTGGGAGGGAGGGGGAGGGAGATATGGAGTGGGAAGGAGGGAGGGAGGGAGGGGAGGGGAGAGATGGGGTGGGAGAGAGTGGAGGGGGAGATGAAGTGGGAGGGAGGGATGGGGTGGGAGAAAGGGAGGAGGGGAGTGAGGGAGGGAGGGAGGGAGGAAGGGAGGGAGGGAGTGAGGAAGGGAGGGAGGGGAAGGGAGGGAGGAAGGGAAAAAGGGGAGAGAGAAAGAGGATGGAGGGAGGGAAGGAGAGAGGGAAAAGAGGAGGGAGGGGGAAGGAGGGGAGAGGGGGAGGGAGGGTGTGGGAGGGGGAACAAGAAAGTGAAGGGCGGGAGGGAGTGGGGGGAGGGAAGGAGAGGGAGGGAGGGAGAAGGCCTAGAGGTAGTGTCTGATGAATGGTCTAATTGATTGTATAGAAAAGCAATAATGATAATAATGACCGAAACAATGATAATAACAATGATAACGATGGTAGTCATTAATAGTAGTAATAATATAAAAGTAATTATGAAATGATGAATTGTATATCTAAATATCTGTGCGTCATTTTCATATCCATTTTTTTTTTCATTATTTTTTATTTGTCTATTTTTGTTTGTCGCAGTTGTCAGCCTTGTGGGCTTTGAGTATACGAAAGAAAAAAATACTGCTAAAAATATAAATATATATATATATATATATAGTGATATATATATATATATATAATATATATATATATATGTATATATATATATATATATATGTATATATATGTATAAATATATGATATATATATATGTATATATATATGGTATATATATATGTATATATATATATGTATATATATATGTATATATATATATATATGAATATATAAGTATATATATATAATATGTATATATATGTATGTATATATTTATATATATAAGATATATATATATATATATATATGTATATATATATATATATGTATATAAGGTATTATATTATTTATATATATATATATATATATATATGTATATATATATGTATGTATATAAATATATATATGTATATAGTATATATATATACATATGTATATATATATGTATGTATATATATGTATATATGTAATATATATATATATAATATAGTATATATATATATATAATAGATATGTATATATATATGTATATGTATGTATGTATATATATATATATATATATATATATGTATGTATGTATATAATATATATTATATACATATGTATATATGTGTATATATATATATAGTATATATATATGTATATACATATGTATATATTTTATATATATGTAAAATATATATGTATAATATATAAATATATATAATATATATATATACATATATATATATATACAGTATATGTTGAGGGGTTTCGCCTTAACGAGGGGAGGGTTTGTCCTGTAGCTGAACAAAATTGTCTGTCTCCTTAACCCGAATAAAACACATAAAGTGTGTCACCATACTTGATACTACAAGTACTGATTTCTTTTTACCTTTGTATGTGCCTATTTACCTATCTATTTGGTTGTTTTTCTATATGTATCTTTTTATCTCTTGCTTATTTGTTTTGTTTATTTATTTTTACTTGCTACAATTGCGTGTGTGTGTGTGTGTATGTGTGTATGTGTACGTATGTATGTATGGTATGTATGTATGTTTGTATGTATATGTATGTATGTATGTATAAATTTGAAATAAATGCCTCACTGCTAGCCCAGAGAGAAACAAGCTAAGGTCACCCCTTAATATTTTTCATTCTTCTACTTACCTTTAGAGTACGTTTTCTATGAAGTGATCCTCGGGAATAGTAATATTGTGTTTTCATTTAGAAAATAGAGGATTTGCATAATATGTATAATCTGTTGTCTTAAAAAATATGTATCTACTCTTTTATGCATATTTACTTTTAATTTAAAAGTGATTTAATTTATTTATCTAATACGGGTATTCACTTCAGTAATGTTGTTCCTATTGTTTCGCCATCATGTAAATTTGTTTCTTTATGTAAAAAATTAAGTATAATCTTTAACTACTTTTGAAAAAATATATAAACATATATCATCAGAGTTTTAATTAACATATATTTTAATTCCGTAACGATAGAAGCCGTATAAATTGATCAAAATACTATTTTGGATAGTTATGCCTACAAGACCAAGTCATGTGACTCTAGGATGAGAAACGCACGCACGCACGCACGCACAGTTTTAGAGTCTATACCTCGCGGTCCTTTTGCTATTGTTTTAGGTGTCGTCAAGTGATTTTAATCAACTTTCGTGATCATTCTCCCCCTACCCCTCGCATCCCCCCACTCGGCGTCCCCACCCTTCCCGTACCACAATAGAAGATAAGCCTTACTTTTTTTTTTTTTTTTT
>NC_134791.1:8825269-8833438 GCF_046742065.1 Oratosquilla oratoria | reverse complement strand
TTCCACTGGGTTTCCCACAGGGAAGGAGAAAGCTCCACAGGGGAGATCGCCACAGGGGAAAAGTGTGCCACAGCCTCCCCAAGAGGATCCTCACAGGGGAGGAGAGTGTCACAGCTTCCCCAAGGGGATCTTCACAGGGGAGGAAGGTTCCACAGCCTTCCAAGGGGCTTTCCACAGGGAAGGAGAGTGATCCAGCCTCCTTAGGAGATTGCCACAGGGGAGGGAATATTGCTTTAGCCTCCCAAGGGGCTTCCCACAGGGGAGGAGAAAGCTCCAACCTCCCAAAGGGATCCTCCATAGGGGAAGAGGATGCCTCAGCCTCCTAAAAGGATCCTTCACAGGGGAGGGAGTGCCTTAGCCTCCTTAGGAGATCGCCACAGGGGAGAGGATATTGCTTTAGCCTCCAAACGGTCTTCCCACAGGGGAGGAGAGTGCTCCAACCTCCCAAGGGGCTTTCCGCAGGGGAGGACAGTGCTTTAGCCTTACAAGGGGCTTCCCACAAGGAAAACGGGGAAAAGTTGTAGATATTGAGGGAGAAAGTGAGGGAGAAGGAGAAAATCAATTAAGTACGAAAGAGAAAATGAGAAGGAGAATAATGGAGGAAAGTGTCAGAATGAGAAAGGGAGAGATAATGAGCGAATAGGAAGTGAGATAATGTCTGAGAAAGAGAGAGGGAGAATGAGGGAGAGTAGGAGTGACGGCGTGAGTATGAGAGAGTGTGAGAATGAGTGAAAGATAGAATGAGTGGGAAGCTATATCAGAGAATGAGAGGAGTGTATAAAAGAGTGGGTGGAACAGAGAGAGAGAGAGAGAGAGAGAGAGAGAGAGAGAGAGATGGAGACGGAGAGAGATGCGGGGGGAGGAGGGGGAGTGAGAGAGGACGAGGATAGAGGAGAAGGGAGAGGAGAGGAGACCGGGAGACGGTGGAGAGGTGGGAGGGGAGGAGTGAGGGTATGAGAGAGAGAGAGATAAAAAAGAGAACACGAGGAAGAGGGCAAGAGAGAGTTAGGTAAGATTAGGTTAGGTGAAGCTAGGTTAGAATAGTTTAAGTTAGGTTAGGTAATGTGAGAAGAAAGAGAGAGAGAGATGGGGGGGAGGGGAATGGGGAGAGAGGTATAGAGTGAGAGAGAGAGGGGGGAATGGGGAGAGAGGAAGACAGGGATAGAGTGAGAGAGAGAGAGAGAAAGAGAGAGAGAGAGAGAGAGAGAGAGAAGCGGAGAGAGGGAATGCCGGAGGGAGGAGAGACGTGGAGATGGGGTGTAAAGGATTCGACGAGAGGGTTGGGGAGGAGAGGGAAATACGGAGGAGGAACTGTGAGGGGGGATAGAGTGAGAGAGAGAGGAGAGCGAGGGGGAGATAGGACGAGAGAGGGGGGAAGATTGTGGGGAGGAGAGAGAGGGAGAGGGATAGAGTGAGTGAGAGAGAGAGAGAGAGAGAGAGAGAGAGAGAGAGAGAGAGAGAGGGAGAGAGGATGAGAGAATGAGAGAGAGAGAAAAGGAAGGAGAGAGAGAGAGAGAGAAAGAGAGTAATGGGAAAGAGAGAGAGTTGTTCCTCCCTGGAGACCGAGCCAGTCAGGGCGCCCACCATTCATATGGAAATGGGCGAATGGGCGCCTCTCGCGCCCATCTCCCCCCCCCCGATCTGTTTCAGACCCTCTCCCCCTCCCCCCCTCCCCCCCCTTCCTCTAACCGGATCTGGTTTGATTAACTCCAGACCGGCATCGCTTAGGTCTTTAGGCACTTCCTGTGGTATAGATCGCTGTAGTTGATTCAAGTCCTTGGCTGGCTGTTATGTGGGCAGTCTGGCCTTTCTCGGACGTTCTTTAAGAAAAAGAAAGAAAAATTAGTTATATATATATATATATATATATATATATATATGTAGATATAATATATATATGTATATATATATATATATATCATATGTATAAATGTATATATATATATATATGTATATATCTATATTATATTGTATATATATATATATATATATGTATATAAGTAATATATATATATATATGTATATATATATATATAATTATATATATATGTAGTATATATAAATGTTATATATATATAATATATATATAATTATATATATACATACATACACACATATATATAGATACACGTGTTGGTGCATATCGTATATTTTGTGTCCACTTGTATTTACTTGTTAAATTGTTTATCTATTTTTTTTTTATTCTTTAACCTTTTCCGTACAATGAGTCATTTTTCCTTTGCCCTGAGTGCCGTCAGGTGATTTTAATCACCCACGCGTGAGGACACTACCAAAGGGGCTATGGGAAGGGTGGAGGAGGTGGAGTAGGTGGAGGAAGTGGAGTAGGTGGAAGGGTATGAGAGACTCCAAGAGGAGATGAGGGACATTTGTTTGTGTCCCACAAGTTTCCAGAAGCTGAGGTCATGGAAAGAGGAACAATGATGACGTAGAATGTGGATGATGATGACATCAAATGGAGGCGAGGAAGAGGGAGGGGGAGCGAGTGGCGTGTCGAGATAGATTAACGTTTATGGACGTTTATGGACCGAAATGCTTTTGCAAATGAACGTTTGCAAGCACTAAGATACACAGCCTGGCTGAGAGGTACTCACACGCACACGCATACACACACGTACACACACTCAAACACACACACACACACACACACACACACACACACACTCTCACACAACAATCTCAATAACACTCTCACACACACACACACACCACACACACTCATGCAAACTCACACACACAGCACACTACACACTCACCCACACTCTCACACAACAACACCACACACACACCCATCACACACACACACACTCCACACTCACACACACACATCACACTCTTGGCACACTCCACCACATTCACTTATACTCACATACACACACAAATTCTCTCTCGCTCTCGCGCGCTCACTATCTCTACTCCACACACACACACACACACACAGCACACACACACACACCTCACACACACACACACACACACACACCACACACCACACATTTTTTTCTCCTCTCTCTCTATCGTCTCTTCTTCTCTTCCCTCCCACTATCCTCTCTCTCTTTCACACACACACACACACACACACCCACACACCTCCACAAACACACACACACACACATACATACATGACATTCTCACATTCTCACACTGTCACACACACTCTCTCTCTCTCTCACTCTCTCTCTCTCTCCTCTCTCAGCCTCTCTCTCTCTCATCGTCTCTCTCTCGTCTCTCTCTCTCTCCTCCCTCTTTCCAGTCACACACACACAAACCACACACACACTCACCACACTCTCACACACCACACTAACTCACACCACTCACACACACACCACACAGCAACACACACACTCACAAACAATTACACCACACACATTCATCACACTTTTCCAAACTTAAAACTTCTCTCCTCCCTCCCCCTCCCTCTCTCTCTCTCTCTCTCCTCTCTCTCCATCTCTCTCGTCATCTCTCTCCTCTCTCTCATCTCTCTCTCTCTCGCGTCTCTCTCTCTCCTCTCCTCTCTCCTCCTCCTCTCATCTCTCTCCTCTCTCTCTCTCTCTCTCTATCTCTCTCTCTCTCCTCTCTTCTCCTCTCTCATCTCCTCCTCACTCTATCTGTCGCTCTCTCTCTCTCTAATCTTCTCTCTCGCTCTCTCTTCTCCACTACCTCTCGCTCTCTCTCTCTCTCGCTCTTGCTCACACACTCTCTCACTCTCTTCTGCTCACTCTCTCTCTCTTCTTCTCTCTCTCTCTCTCTCTCTCTCGTCTCCGCCTTTCACACACAACACGTGGGGCACACACACACGCACACACACCGACACACACACACACACATCACACACACACACACACACACACACACACACTCACACACACACACCACACAACACACCACACACCCATAGACCGGTCATATGAGCTGCTGAGCTCATCTTCACGGGAGGGAAATAGCTGTCGATCACGAGTCCCACAACAAGTGATCCAAAGACCAAGGGTGAATCACACACACACACACAACACACACACGCACAAACACACACTTACCACACACACACACACACACACACACACACACACACACACACACACACACACACACACACACACACACACACACACACACACACACACACACACACACACACAGAATCCTTCCCTTCTCCCTTTTCACTAATCGTTCAACTCCGTCCCCCTCGTTTCTATCTCCACTTTCTACGCTCCCCTATTTCTCCTTTCTATCCTTGTGTCCTCATTTCCTTACATTCTCTTCCTCCTGTGTCGCCTGTGTCTCAGTTTGTGCTTAAGGTCATGATGCTCGTAGATCAGGTTATGGCTTGTGTAGTTCCAGGTTTTAATATGTCTACGTTGAAACGACCTAAACACATATTGTAATGCCTTGTGAATAACTAGTTCGTTTACTTCCTCATGTATTTAGTTGTTTATTTGTGTGTGTTAAAGTGTATTTTTTACTTAATCATCTATTTGTTTGTTTATCAATTTATGTGTTTATTCAGTACTTATTTGTGTATTAATTAATTTCTCTATTTTTATTTATTTATATGATTATCTTTTTACTTTTTATCTAGGCTGGATAGAGTGAGAAATGAGGAGTGGTGAGGAGGAGAAAAAGGGGTGAAAAAGGATTTGGGAGATAGGGTTGATGAATGAATATTAGGAATGGTTTGGACACATGGAAAGAATGAGTGAAGAAAGAACTAGTAAAAGAGGTATGGAAGGCAGATGTGGAGGGAGGTGATGAAACATGAGGGGTCGTCCATAGGATGAGTGTGGATGGATGGGGTGGCAAGGGGTCTTTAGAGAGAAGAGGGGAATGTCTGTTGAGGAAGGAAGGGAGGAGGAACGGAATGACAGAGGTGAGTGGAGAAAGGTTGTATATGGATGATGTTGTGATTTGCATGAGGAGGGAATGGCAGGGGTGGTGGGCAGGGGGGGATGGGGGTGGTGGTTAGTTATGTTTTGTGAGTAAATTTTGTACCGGCAGCCCGAATGGGATTTTTTCTCCCCGTCCTCACTCTTATATGCAAGGGGGGGACGGAGAGAGGGGGGTTTCGCCGATTAAAATGAAGCCGGCCTTGCTTGTGGATGTGCCTGTGTCTTGCGGACACTGCTTCTGACCCAGGGCGGTGGGGCAGGGTGCAGGGATGACCCGTCATCCAGGAGGTGCTCTGATGAGAGGGAAGGGTGGGAGGGGTGTGGAGTTGTATGTAGGGATGAAATGAGGTTGGGTAGTGTTTTTATGCCTTTCCCCCTTTTTGGGCTACCCCTCCCTTGATAAGGGGAAAAAGCCTTGGTATATGTATGTATTTGTATAACTCTATTTATTCATTTATCTTTTATGTATTTATCGTTTTATTTATTTTGATTAATTTTCTCTCGTCGTTACCGAGTGGGTGCCAACGGAGAACTAATAAAATCGTCTGGCGGCAGGAATAGTAATAGGAAAAGTGCCACCCGTTACGTAAGGGACCCTTTCACCCCCCATAAGGGGCTCCTTAAAAACTTTATTCTGGCTAAAACCCGTCGATTTTATTCAGCCGGAGGTGTCCCTAGATTGAGCGAGTTTAAGGAATAGAGTTAGTAACCATGTAGTGGAAGTGCCTAGTGTAGGCCTTATGGTCTCTTGTAGTCTCTTCTATTCTTGTGTTTAAGCCTTTTTGGGTCTGTGACGTCAGGCGATTTTATTCAGATAATTGGCCCCGGTAGGCAGAGGGGTACGGTCAGACACTTTCTCCCGAAAGTAGAGAAGGGGACCAGCTCCTCTCTGATGTCCGTCATATGTCAATATTGAAATATTCTATTTTGGTTGATGGTTAATGATTTTATGTAGTTTAGGGAAGGAGAGGTGGGGGAGGAGGGGGAAGGAGAAAGGGAGGGGTAAGGGAAGGGGGAAGTAGGGTGAGGGGGGAGACGGGTATGGGAAGGGGGACGCTTCCACACAGCTCCTACCTCCCCTCCCCCCCACTTGCACAGTACCTGTGTTTACCTGCGTCGCTGTACAAATATTTATCCCCCACCAAGCTTGCGAACAGAACCCGAAGACTCCCTACGATTAAAAAAACACACGTCCGAAACCTACCTACGATTAAAAAAGTACGTATATTCTCTCTACGATAAGAGAGAAAAAGAGAAACGTGCATTCATGCCCTCTCCCCCCTCCCTTAGCCTTTCACAGCCACCGCTACAGCCACCACCACAGCCCCACCGGGGGGGCTTTTAGTACTGCCATAAAGCCGACCACTTTCATGTGTTCTTAGTCAACATGAGATTAACAAGGGATAAGGAACTGTTGGCTTACATGATAATTAACGCTGTCGCTGCTCGGGAGCACTTGGTTGAATATAATCGCCTGATGACAGCAAAAAATAATTAAAATATCCACAGGTGCAGTATATATATTGTATATATGTATAAATGCATACATATTATATATATATTATATTATATATATTTATGTGTGTGTGTGTTGTGGTGTGTGTACGTGCATGCGTGCGGGATTTTTTTGGATGCAAAAAATGTGTATTTTTAATCAAGAACAATGTTCATATATATATATATATTATATATATATATCTTTATATATATGAATATATATTATATATATACGATACTACATATAAAGATATAATGTACAAACGTTTTGTCGGTACCCTATGGTCTCATACAAAAGTACTCCGACAGAGTACATAACCTGTGACGTCATCCACAATATCAATGACGTCATAAGTGATGTCATTCTTCGTAGATGTGACGTCATAGCTCCTTAGCTCTCCCCTCATTCCCTCACACGTTTAGAAGGTGGTTCAAGATGACCATAGGGCTCCCATGGAAAGATGTAATCCCCCCACCCCCCACCCTCCCTCCCCCTCCTATTGAGTCATCTCTGCTCCAGATGTTCTCTTTTCTCGAGAGGTTCCTCCCTCCTCCTTCCCTTCGTTCTCCTTCTCCTTCCTCCCTTCCTCCTCCTCCTCCTCCTTCGCCTCCATCCTACTCCTTCGCTCCTCCTCTCTCCTCCTCATCCTCCTCCTCCTCCTCCTCCTCTTCATCTTCTTTCTCTTCATCCTCTCCCTCCTCATCCTCCTTTTCTTCTTCCTCCTTTTCTACTTTTCCTCCTCCTCTTCCTCTTCTTTCTCCTCCTCTTCCTATTTCTCTTTCTCCACCTTTTCGTCCTCTTCCTCCTCTTCCTCCTCTTCCACCTCTTCCACCTCTTCCACCTCTTCCTCCTCTTCCTTCCTTCCCCCTCTTCCTCCTCTTCCACCTCATCCTCCTTATCCTCTTCCTCCTCTTCTTCCTTATCTCCCTCTTCCTCGTCTTCCTCTTCTTCCTCCTCGTTGTCCTCTCCCTCATCCTCCTCTTCTTCATCATCTCCCTCTTCCTCCTGTTCCTCGTTGTCCTCTCCCTCCTCCTCCTCCTCCTCTTCCTCTTCCTCCTCTTCCTTCTCTTCTTCCTCTTCCTCCGCTTCCTCCTCGTTGTCTTCTCCCTCCTCTTCCTCCTCTTTGCCCTCTCCCTCCTCTTCCTCCTCTTTGTCCTCTCCCTCCTCCTCTTCTTCCTCCTCTTCCTCCTCTTCCTCCTTCTTGGTTCCAACCTCCCTACTGAGGGTCTTCAAGATGATCTATTTCCACAAGAAATCCAATCAGCCGTAAGATCGATTTCGTAATGAGATGTCAAAGCAAGTTAATCCCTATTGATTTTGCGGCCCGACAACGCCCCCCTACGGCCCCCCGTCCCCCACTTACTCCGCGGGGAGCACCTTCTGCTGTTCCTACCGCTATTAGCAGACTCCTGAAGGGGGGGTGGGGGTCGAGGAGGAAGAGGAGGTGATGAAGAAGGGAGGGTGATGGGGATTAGAAGTAACGACGACGAGGACAAGAGGAAGAAGAGGAAGAGGAGGAGGAGGAGGAGGAGGAAGAGGAAGAGTATGCGGAAGAAGAGAGGGAAGGGGAGGATGGGGAGGGAGGAGGGGAGAGGGGTTGGAGGAGGTTAAGAGGGGAGAGTGGGAGGGAAGGATGGAGAGGGAGGGGATGGAAGGCAGTGGGTGAAGGTGTGGGAGATGAGGGGAGGGGAGGGAGAGGGGGAGGGAGAGGGGGAAGGGAGGGGAGAGGGGGGAAGGGGAGGATAGAATGGAAGGGAGGAGGGG
>NC_134791.1:8815269-8817769 GCF_046742065.1 Oratosquilla oratoria | reverse complement strand
ACAGGTAAATGGTAAATAATAAATTAACATATAACTAATAATAAATGAAAATCAGACAGACAAATTATAACAAAACAAAAACAAATAATATAAGATAAATTATAATCATTACAGCATCTTACTTAAGTATTTATCTAAATGATTCTTAAAGCTTCGAACTGAACTACATTGCACTACCTGTGCAGGAAGTTTATTCCATTCATTAACTACACGGTTGGCAAAGTTGTTTCTACCTACTTCCAAATTGAATCTATTTCCGGACAGTTTGAGACCATTGTTTCTTGTCTGATTCTCATTCAATGTGAAAATTTTGTCACTTTTGATGTTGTCAATTCCCTTTAAAATCTTAAAGACCTGTATCAAGTCACCTCTGAGTCTATGCTTTTTTACGCTTTTTTAGGGAAAACAGATTCATGTGCTTTAGTCGATTTTTGTACGATTTATTTTTGATATTTGGAATCAGTTTTGTGGCTCGCCGTTGTACTTTTTCCATTCTGTCAATGTCTTTAATGAGATTCGGTGACCATACGGAAACAGCATATTCCAAATGTGGACGAACTAACGATTTATATAGCTTGTTAATGAGTGATGGAATTTTGAAATCAAAAGATCGCGCAATCAGTCCCAGAATCTTATTTGCTTTCTCAGAGGCTGAAATACATTGCTTGGATGATTTGAGGTCGTTTCTGATAATTACGCCGAGATCTTTTTCACTATCCACTTTTGTTAACGAATTTCCAAATAAATTGTAATCGTACTTAGTTATTTTTACATATGTGCATTACCTTGCATTTACTTGTTAAATTTCATTAGCCACTTTTCAGACCATTGCTGTAATTGATCTAAATCTTCTCGAATATCTAATTGGTTTGAGTGATCATTTGCCACTCCGCACAGTTTTGTATCCATGCATTCACATACAATGCCCATATAAGGATTGGCATTGAAAGTTGAATAAACATAATGATTAAGTTGAAACTGAAATAGGAGCGAGGGAAATAGTAGTAGTAGTAATAGTAATAGAGGAGTGTTAGAAATAACACAAGTAGTATTACTAGTAGTATATACAAGTATTAGTGTAACTAATGCAAGGATCTTTATAATCTTAGCTAGAGATAAAAGTGTTATCATAATTAGTAGTAGTAGTAGTAGTAGTAGAAGTAGTAGTAGTAGTAGAAGTAATAGTAGTAGAAGTAGTAGTAGTAGCAGTTGTAGTAGTGGTTTTATCAGCAAAAGTAATAACAAAACAACGCAGCTATGAGAGCAGGGGGCCACAAATAACGACATTATTACGTGGTGCGGCCGCGTACAATATATGTACAGGTGCATTTCGCCAAAACCGAGGTAATATCACCATTTTCAATACGGCGACATAACACAAGCCCTTCTCCCCCTCCCTCTCGGTTTCACTCATACAGCTTTATTCATCAGAAGACGCGGTCGGGACGGAAACCACTCTTAAGAGGGTCCCGGCCAGGTGCGACCCCTTTCAATAAGGGGACCGCCCCTGAGAGATACATAAAATCGTATATATACTGTTGGCTCTCACCTGGAAGGAAATTGATTATGCGCAGTCGCCGTATTGAAGAGTTAATCCTCGGCGTGTCGCTTCGCCTAGCGGATAAGGAGTCGGGGATTACGCCTTGATTTGCCAATATCGAAGACCTTCCTCCCCCGTTTTCTTCGCGTAATGAAGAAGAGACACATGCTCAGCCAATAAGGACCAGTTTTGTGTGTTTAGTCTACCTGGAGTGAGGCTTTCAGGGTTTACTTTGTATGATGTACTCAAGGGCGTGCTTTGAGCGATAGCTGTGATGGTGTGCTTTGAGTGATAGCTGTGATTGTGTGCTTTGAGCGATAGCTGTGAGGGTGTACATTGTGTGATATGAGGGTGTGCTTTGAGTGATAGCTGTCTGTAAGGATGTACTGTATTTTGAGTGATAGTTGTGAGGGTGTGCTTTGAGTGATAGATTTGAGGGTGTGCATTGTGTGATATCTGTGAGGATGTGCTTTGAGTGACAACTGTGATGGTGTGTTTTGAGTGATATCTGTGAGGTGCTTTGAGTGATAGCTGTCTGCAAGGTTATGCTTTGAGCGATAGCTGTGATGGTGTGCTTTGAGTGATAGCTGTGAGGGTGTGCATTGTGTGATATCTGTAAGGGTGTGCTTTGAGTGATAGCTGTGATGGTGTGTTTTCAGCGATAGCTAGAAGGGTGTGCTTTGAGTAATAGCTGTGAAAATGGGCTTTGAGTGATAGCTGTGATGGTGTGCTCTGAGTGATACCTTTGACTGTGTGCATTGTGTGATATCTGTGATGTGCTTTGAGTAATAGCTGTAGGCATGTGCATTGTGTGATATCTGTGTGTGTGTGCTTTGAGTGATAGCTAAGAGTGTGCATCGTGATCTGTAATAATGTGCTTTGAAGGATAGCTGTGAGGGTGTGCTTTGTGATACATCCTGTTTGTGCTTTGTGTGGTGACAATGCGACGTGCGTTGTAAT
>NC_134791.1:8807769-8810269 GCF_046742065.1 Oratosquilla oratoria | reverse complement strand
AACTGTTTTTGTGAGGTTGCCACCTTATTGTGTGTTGCCACTTTCTGTGGGTTCTCGTGGTGGGTTGCAAACACTGTGGGTTGCTATATCGTGGGAATCTGCCTCTTGTGGGTTAACACTTTTTTTGTAGATTGCCACTTTTTTGTGGGTTATCGTTGTATATTTCCACATTGCATACGTTGACATTTTTTGTGGTTTGTTGTAGTCTGGTCCCACATTATGGTGGGGCTTGCCACTTTTTTTTTTGGGGGGGGGGATGCCATTTTTTGTGAGGTTGCTACTTTTTATTTTGCCACTTCCTCGACGTCATCATATATTACTACATTATATAACTTGCCAATATTTGTGGTTTGTAGTCCCCTATTACCATTTTTGTGGGACTGCCATTTTTTTGTCTTTTGTCAATTTTCTGTGGGTTGCACCTTTTATGTGGTTCGTTACTATTTCTTTGGCTTGCCATTTTTTTTTTTTTTTTTTTGCTGTTAGCCACTTTTTTGTAGGCCGCCACTTTTAAATGGCTTACGAAATAGCATATGATGCGACAAGCGCCAGCATCGACTTCGTTAATCCTTTATTGCAGCCAAATGAAGACATCAACGCACAATCTCATTCAGTCACGGGGTTCTTACATGAATGAAATAGCCTGGGGGCAGCAAGAGTTGAATGTACAGTATTTCATTTATTATTTATCTATTTTATTTATTATTATTATTATTATCTATTTTATTTATTATTATTTATTATTACTTATTTATTTTATTATTATTACTAAAACCGCCTTGGGGCAGCAAGAGTTGAATGTACAGTATTTCATTTATTATCTATCTTTTATTTATTATTATTATTATTATTATTATTATTATTATTATTATTATTATTATTATTATTATAATTATTATTATTACCATTATCTATTTTATTTATTATTTATATTACTATTTTTATTGATTTTTCTTCTATGTATTTATCATTATTATAATTTTCTTTCCGCATCCGACCTAGTTATGGACCAAAAGGTCTCCTGTCGGCATGCTCCTCCTTTGTAATCCTTTGTAAATGTCTAACGCATTATTTGTACCGCATATACATATGTATATATACATATATATATATATATATATACATATATATATATATATATATATATATATATACATATGTATATGCGGTACAGTTTTGGCCTCCGTCCTACAAAATGGACATCAATTCACTTGAATCAGTACAGAGAAGAATGACAAAAATGATACATGGACTCGGAAATTTGCCTTACGAAGAAAGGCTTAGGCACCTAAACTTACACTCTCTGGAAAGACGTAGAGTGCGGGGTGATCTAATAGAAGTTATCAAGTGGATCAAAGGCTATAACAAGGGTGAAGCAAACAAGGTCATCATAATAAAATAACAGGGCAGGACTCGCAGTAATGGGTATAAACTGGACAAATTTAGATTTAAGAAGGAAATAGGCAAGAATTGGTTTACTAATAGGGTGGTCGATGAATGGAATAAACTTAGTAACCATGTAGTAAGCGCTGAAACTATCAATTGTTTTAAAAAAACGATTAGACAACTTTATGGATGGGGATGACAGGTGGTGATGGATACGGAGCTGCCTAGTGTAGGCCTTATGGTCTCTTGCAGTCTCCTTTATTCTTATGTTCTTATGTTATGTTCTTATATGTATTTATATATTTATATGTATATATGTATTTATATATTTATATGTATTTATATATTTATATATTTATATATATATATATATAATATATATATATATATATATATATATATATAATATAGCCCCGGTAGTCACAGGACTCGAACGCAGGTGTTCATAGTAGGATGAAAACCGACCACGAAACAAGCGCTCCACAGCGGTGTATCAACGTGTTAATCTAACATCGCAATAATACATTGGGGGAAATCGTCAGAACTTCTGAGGCTCGGGACGTCATGCTCTATTCTATCGGCTTTAGTTGAGTTGCTCCTTTCCAAGCTGGGCTTCATCAAGTCGACGCCAGATGGACGGATCAACTTGTCAGGTGATTGAAAGGGCGCGCTGACAGGTCCATCCGGATTGACGAGAGGGCAGTCAACTTTTCTGTTTGTTTGTTTTTTTAAGCGGGGAGGTTACGTTTGGAGGCGCTTAACCGAAGTCGAAGCCGCCATCACATGTATGTATGTATATCTGTGTGTATACACACACACACACACACACATATATATATATATATATATATATATATATGTGTGTGTGTGTGTGTGTGTGTGTGTGTGTGTGTGTGTGTGTGTGTGTGTTTTACTTTTTACTTTCTCCCGCGGAACTCGGACCTCTGTAGATCATGTTCACCGACATGAAGCCTCTCCATCTTCTTCTGTCTTGTACAAGTTCCATCCAGTGCTCTGGACCGTCACAATTTCCCTTTCCCACCTCCCCCTTCACGCCATCAATCCATCTCATTCGAGGTCTTCCTGTTGGTCTTCTCCCTTCCACACTCGCCTT
>NC_134791.1:8802769-8805269 GCF_046742065.1 Oratosquilla oratoria | reverse complement strand
TTATTACCTGAATGACTGTTTCCTTAGTTTTCTCTTGCATTTGAAATATACCTTATCTTTTTCGTGATCTTTCAATTGTTTCTTGAGTTGTAACATTTTCCCCTCTATACTTCCATTGTTTTTTTCGATCACTGCCTTCATTTGTTCGTTCACCTCTTTTATGGTCGTATTATTTGAGGTATCTTTGTTTTTCAATTCCTCATTTTCACGTTTAACCTCAGCCAATTTTTTTTAGGGCATTCACTTCCCTAATTGTTTCAGCATTTTCTTTGATTCACTAATCTCTTTGTAATACACTTCATGTTGATCTCTGACCCTTGAGACAAATTCTGTCAAAGCTCTCATTTCCCTCTTTATGTCAATAATTCAACTCAAGTTACCGCTTTCATGGGATTTCTTCGTAGTTATCTAGTTGGCTCCTTATACCTAGTGGGGTCTCCATGCTTTTGTTTACGTTTCGTTTCGCTGCTCCGCCACCAGGGGTCGCATATGGTCTATTTTCGTTTCTTTCCATTTTCTTTCAATATTCAATAATAATTCACTATATTAGCTTACACACACACATACACACACGAGCTCTGAGCTCTCTTCCGGGAGGTAAATAGCTGTCGATCACGAGTCCAACACGTGATCCAAAGACCGAGGTGAATCACACACACACGCATATATATATATATGCAACTGTCATAAAAATTATCGATATATATATATATATATATATATATGTATATGTATGTATGTATGTATACATGATTTCAAGAAGTCTACAACGACAATGGCGTTGTTAAGTTTATACTAAAGCTTTAGTTTCTCTCGTGCGACAAGTTTCTGTGCTGGTTCCAAATAGCTGAGAAGGTGTCCAAAAAACATTTGGTACGGTTTTCTCTTTTTTAATTTCTCCAATACGTATTTCGCCTTTACTCTGTCATCCTCAGGGAGGCAATTACAATGGTTGGTGAATACATTGGTTAATATACATGCCGTACATGTGCGACACTTGGAGTAGATTTAAATTCCGATTTTCAAGAGAAAAAGAGAGGAGAGAGAGAGAAAGAGAGAGAGAGAGAGAGAGAGAGAGCGAAAGGACAACAACAGAGACCGAATGTATGTGTGTATGCGTATGTGTGCATATGTACGTGTGTGTGTGTGTGTGTGTACGTGTATGTGTATATACGCTGTGTATGTGCGTGTTGGGTGAGATGAGTAGGTTATATGGTGGTCATGGTAGTGGAGGAGGAGGAAGAGAAGGAAGAGGAGGAGGAGGAGGTCGTGAGCGTCTATTGCGCATGCGCCAATTCTCCCGCGCAGAGCTGGAAGCCAGGTCAGGCGAGGTGGCGGGGAAAGTGAGGGGCGGGGCGGTCGACAGTTATCGCGCGGCTCTCAGTGTGAAGGGGTCGCCTCGCTGCCTAGCGGTTCGAGTTCGACGTCCGGGGGGGCGGTGGCCGTTGACTTACTCGCTTGGCGAGGGTCCTCTTCCTCCTCCTCCTCCTTCCTCCTCCTCTTCCTCCTCGTTCTCCTCCTCCTTCTGTTGCTCCACCAAACTTCCTCCGACTCAGTTGATTGTTTTTTCGTTTTTTGTTGTTGTAATATGTCAGTACGGTGATGTGTTCTTATGTTGAATAAAATCGCCTGACGGCAGATTGGATGAAATAAGATAGTGTCATTATAGCGGAGGAGTTTGGATCAGCAAAGGAAGGATGGTGATAACGATAGTTAATGATAGTGAGATAGTGATAGTTAACGCTTTTCTGTGAAAAAAAATGTTTTAGCGAAATTTAAGGCGTAAATGAAATAATACAATTCTAACAAGTCTGTGACGTTTTAGTAAAAAAAAATAATAAAAAAAGAAAAATAGATTGATGAAAATATTTTTTTGTGTGCTTGTGTATATATGTAACATATTATACATGGTGACGTACCTCTGAAGAGGATAGCCCCTTTATAAGGTGGAAAAGAAGTTATTCATTAAGATTATCAAAGAGAAAATTAATTTTTGTAACAAAAAATAAATGCCGGAAGAGTGTTTTCTTAAGAAAATATATAAGGTTTTGATCTTGTACTACTTGAGATGTGAAAGTGTCTTGTATCACTAGTCGTGAGCCAAATAAATCACGTGACATGTCAAAAAAGTAATGTCAAATTGAAACATTGATGGAGATGTGTTTAAGTTGATCGTGTGTCAAATAAGTGATGTCAGAGTTATATTCATGCGCCAAATAAGTGATGTCAAATAAATATTTCTACGCCAAAGAAGTGATGCCAAAGTAATACTATATCAAATAAGGGATGTCAAAGTGATAATCATGTGCCAAACAAGTGATGTCAAAATAATACACACGCACCAAATAAGTGATGTCAAAATCATGCTTGTGCCCTAAATAAGTGATGTCAAAGTGATATACGTGCATGAAATAAGGAATGTCAAAATAATATATGTGAGCCAAATAAGTTGTCAAAATCATAAACACACACCAAATAAGTAATGTCAAAATCATACTCG
>NC_134791.1:8797769-8800269 GCF_046742065.1 Oratosquilla oratoria | reverse complement strand
GTTTGAATTGCAACCTCTTCCATAAGCGCGATACGTACTCCATACTGAAGGATATGACTGTAAATTGGAATATGAACCATCCTGAAATTGGACCTGGGGTCCATTTTCTATAGCGAAAATTGGACCCCTGGGTTCATTTTCGACATGGACCACGCTATAGAAAATGGACCCCCCCCTTAAAATATACAACTTATTGTCGTTAGGTCAGGTCAGGTCAAGTTAGGTTAGGCTAGGTTTCGCTAGGTATCTTAATAAACAATGCTTGCTGATAAATGTTGATAAGTTATCTGTTTATAAATAAAGTAAATATTTACTAGTATTTTGAATATGGGGGTGTCCATTTACATTAGGGGGTCCATTTTCCGTAGCGGAAAATGAGCCCCGGGGTCCATTTTCTATGGGGGTCCGTTTCCTATCACACACTGGTACTCTGCTCCATATACTAGAGAGAGAATATGACATTCCCTTGTTCAAACCTCCTGTTCAAGGTGAACAGTGACGTTAGAGTCGGGAAAAGGTGGTTAAAAATACTCCCAGAGTTGAAAGAGTCTACTCTCAAAAGAAGAGATGAATTTTTAAATCGTGTTGCTAACTTAGAAGAGCTAAAAATACCCGAAGTGTTTTCGGAACAAACACCATCAAAGCGGTAAAGCTCCTTTTTTTTTTTTTTTTTTGCTAATGCTAGATGGTTCTATTCGGTTCTGGGCCGGATGGGGTCTCGACCGAGGCTCCCCATGATCTTCTTGTGGGTCCCAAATCCCCTCGTTCGGTTTGGGTTCCCCCTCGTGGCTACTTTCTGTGCCGGACTTGGTCCCCAGCGTGTAGTGGGGCGTTGGATTCTCTCCCCACTCTCTCTCTCTCTCTCTCTCTCTCTCTCTCTCTCTCTCTCTCTCTCTCTCTCTCTCTCTCTCTCTCTCTCTCTCTCTCTCTCTCTCTCTCTCTCTCTCTCTCTCTCTCTCTCTCTCTCTCTCTCTCTCTCGCCATCATTTTTTATGCTTCTTGTTTTTCTTCTTCTTTCCTTTACTCTTAATCTTTGTCTTCTTAAGTCTTCCCGTTAGTCTTCATCTTCTTCTTTTTCTTCTTCCTATTTCAACTTTTAATATTTGTGTTCTTTTTAAGCCTTCTTCTTATGCAAATGAATCAGTAAGAAATACAGACCTTTGTATAACATTTGGTTTTGTGTTCTTCAAAAAGAACAGAATCCTTGAGTCACGTCACCGCATTGAAGTGGTCACGGGAGCTCAAAAAGAAGAAGAAGAAAAAAAAAACGAGGAAAGAGACTCAAATCGAGTCTTGTTTTCCTTTAGCAAAGCGCCATAAGAGTCACCGTTTTGCACCGATGAAGGAAAAGATCTTTTGAGGGCCGGGGCGAGGCTATTTTTGGGCGAAGTGCCACAGGAGTTAATGTTTCGCACCGATGAAAGAAAAAATCTTTTGAGGGCCGTTGCGAGGCTATTTTTGGGCGAAGTGCCATAAAAGTCAATGTTTCGCACCGATGAAGGAAAAAATCTTTTGAGGGCCGTTGTGAGGCTATTTTGGGCGAAGTGCCATAAGAATCACTGTTTCGCACTGATGAAGGAAAAGATCTTTTCGAGGGCCGTTGCGAGGCTATTTTTGGGCAAAGTAAAATAAGAGTCCATCTTTCGCAACGATGAAGGAAAAGATCTTTTGAGGACTGATTCGAGACTATTTTTGGGCAAAGTGCCATAAGAGTCGACGTGTCGCACCGATGAAGGAAAAGACCTTTTGAGGACCGATGCGAGGCTATTTTTGGGCGAAGTTCCACAAGAGTGAACGTTTCACACCAACTAAGGAAAAGATCTTTGGAGGGCCGTTGCGAGGCTATTTTTGGGCAGAGTGTCACAAGAGTCAACGTTTCACACACCGATGAAGGAAAAGACCTTTTGAGGGTCGATGCGAGGCTACTTTTGGGCGAAGTGCCACAAGAATTTGGCTCTTGGTACCTTGGAACGAAACCTCTTTCTTGCAGGTCCAAGAACAGGTTTTGGAACGGCTCCAGAGCGGAAACGTTCGGAAAGTGACATTCCAGAATTTAAGGAACGCGCTGGCTCCTGTGAACTCGACTTGCTTATGATGTGTGATCACGTGTGTGTGTGAACATATGTGTGTGTGTTTGTGTTTATATAGGATTTTTGTGGATTAGTTTGTATATATTTAGAATATGTGTGCGTGTGCGTGTGTGTGTGTGTGTGTGTGTGTGTGTGTGTGTGTGTGTGTGTGTGTGTGTGTGTGTGTGTGTGTGTGTGTGTGTGTGTGTTTGTGTCTGTACACGTGTGTGTGCGTGTGTGTTTACGTAACCTTTTTGGTGGATTGATTTTCGTGTACGTATTTAGAATGTGTGTGTGTGCGTGTGTATGTGCGTGTGCATGTACGAGTGCATGTGTGTGTATGTGCATGCGTGTGCGTCTACGTGTGTGTGTGTGTGTGTGTGTGTGTGTGTGTGTGTGTGTGTGTGTGTGTGTGTGTGTGTGTGTGTGTG
>NC_134791.1:8772769-8792769 GCF_046742065.1 Oratosquilla oratoria | reverse complement strand
GTCCACAACATAAAGGGATTTGTTTGGGGCGGATGGGGGGTTGGATTAAGGGGGAAGGGGTGATAAAGGGGGACACCTTAAAGGGGGAGTTAAGGGGTTGGAGTGGGGTGCAACCAGATGGTCATATTTTGAGGTTCCTCTAAGTTGAATAAAATCGTCTGACGACAACAAGACAATATATTTAAAGGAACTGTACATCCCTGTATTTCTTTACTTCCCTTCATCCACCCGAACTTACATGAATATGCATGAATGCATACATACATACACATATATACTCGAATATATATCCACACATCCATCCATATGTACATACAAACGTACATATATACATAATACATCCATTCATCCATCTATACATACATACATACATACATACATACATACATTAATTCGTATATATATATATATATATATATATGTATATATATGTATATATATATATGTATATATATATATATATATGTATATATATATATATATATATATACATAAATGATACGTACATACTTATTCACACACAAATACATGCATACATACATATATACATATATACATACATACATACATACATACATACGCACAAACATAAATACACATTAAACCGAATCTCTTGTGTGTACAGACGCTGCAGAAGGTACACATGTGGCCCTTCCCATGGGATGCCTACTTAGCACGGAGGCGGTCTGAGGCGGAAGTGCACGAGTATCAAAAGAACGTCGAAAGTCCTATGCACAGCGTGCCACAAAAGTTATGGTACCCATCTCCAGTTCGATTGAGGAGTATTATGTGCATATATCACACACACACACACACACACACACACACACACACACATATATATATATATATATATATATATATATATATTATATATGTATGTATGTATGTATATAATAGTAGGAAGGAGCAAAAGTAGTCACATGGGGTAAACTGGCCATTGTCTTTATTACATACCTAATTATGTTTATCAACAAATAAAGGAAGGAATTATACAAAACACAAAGTAGTTACTGGTTTTACCCCATGTGGCTACTTTTTCCCCTTCCGATTGTATATATATATATATATATATATATATATATATATATATATATATATATATATATATATATATATATATATATATAATATATTTATTAGGAGACGAATGAGGTAATATATTATATTAACCTTTTCACTGCAAGAAGAGGATTTCCCTTCAGATGATTAAAATCACTTGGTGGCAGCTAGGATAAACCCAAAAGCTATAAAACGTAGCTAATATGTTAAACCACACCCACTATAAGCAAAAACACACACACACACACACACACACACACACACACACACACACACACACACACACACACACACACACACACACACACACACACATATGTATATACTATATATATATATAATATATATATACATATATATATATATATATATATATATATATATATGTGTGTGTGTGTGTGTGTGTGTGTGTGTGTGTGTGTGTGTGTATACATATGCGTATATAGAATTTTTTATTTAGCCGATGAAGTGCCCATATCTGTACGGACTGAGACTACCCGAAGTGCCGAGGGATGATCACGTGACCCGTGGCCCTCTGTCGACCCTCTGGGGAGAGAGTAATTTGATTACGCCGACATCTGACCCGAGTTAACCTGACCTGGCACAGTGCCGGGGCCGAAGGGGAGGGGGGGGAGGAGGGAGTGCCACAGGTCAGGGACGAGGGAAAGGGGGGAGATGGGAAAAGGGGAATGGGAAGGGGGGATGTCATAATGGGTTAGGGGGAAAGGGGTAATGTGATGTAATGTGTGAGGGAGAAATGGGGAATGTGGTGTAATGGGTAAGAAGGAAAGGGGTAATGTGATGTAATGGGTGAAAGGGAAATGGGTAATGCGATGCAATGTGTAAAGGAGAAATGGGTAATGTGATGTAATGGGTGAGGGAGAAATGGAGAATGTGATGTAATGGGTAAGAAGGAAAATGGGTAATGTGATGTAATGGGTGAAAGGGAAATGGGTAATGCGATGTAATGGGTAAGGGGGAAATAGGTAATGTGATGTAATGGATGAGGAAGAAATGGGTAATGTGATGTAATGGGTGAGGGAGAAATGGGTAATATGTAATGGGTAAAGGGAATGGGTGATATGTAATGGGTGAGGGTGAAATGGGTAACGTAATGTAATGGGTAAGGGAGAATATAGCAGTAGTTTAGGAAATACCGTAATGGGTGAGGGAAAAGCCTAATATCACTTAATGGGTGAGGGGAATGGGTAATGTGATATAATGGGTAAAGGGGAAAGAATAATGTTAATAAGTGCAAAGAAATGGGTAATGTGATATAATGGGTGAATGGGGAAAGGGGAAAGTCTTAATGGGTAATGGGGGAAATGGGAATGATGTAATGAGTGAGAAAGTAACATAATGGGTAAAAATAGGTAGTGTGATTATGTATGAGACGAATAGGGAACATCGTAATGGGTGAGAGGAATGGGATAGTATAATGGGTTGAAAGTAATTCGAAACTTTGTAATGGGTAAGGGGAATAGGTAGGATCGTAATGGGTAAAGGGGATGGGCAGGATCGTAATAGGTAAGTGTAATGGGTAGGGCTATAATGGGTTAGGCAAATAGGTCATTTTGTAAACTCGAATGAACTGGGAATACTGTAATGGGAAAAAGAAATAGGTGAATGTAATGGGGGAAACTATTGGTAAATGTAATAGGTAAGATTAATGGGGATTATGGATGTAATATTCGACGGATAAAGTTAGTCTGGATGTACACGGATGAGGAGGCGGATGATGGGGAACAGAGATGGATGAAGGGAAGCATTATGGATGAATGAGGCAATCCAGTGATTGCCACTTGCCAAGAAATAGCAATTGGTGCACAAATGCATTATGGTTAATTGCTTGCTTTCCATAAATCCCATTTCGATGTAAATCGAGTTTGTTGTACATCTTGTTTCTTTATATATTTATTTAATTTATCTATTTGCTATTTAATATTATTCATTCTTTTTTAATTGTTTCTTTATTATTATTATTATTTTTATTTATATTTTATCAGGAAGGTTAGTTTGTTGTACATTTTGTTTCTTTATCTATTTATTTAATTTATCTACATGTTATTTAGTTTTATTAATTTTTTCGTTAATTTTTTCTTTATTATTATTATTTATTTCTTTATTTCATCAGAAAGATTAGTTTGTTGTGCATCTTGTTTCTTTAGCTATTGATTTAATTCATTTATCAGTTATTTAATTTCATTCACTTTTTTATTATTTTTCCTTTATTATCATTATTCATTTCTTTATTTTATCAGGAAGATTAGTTTGTCACACATCTTGTTTCTTTATCTATTTATCTAATTTATCTGTTATTTAATTTTATTAATATTTTTTCTTTATTATTATTATTTATCTATTTATATTTTTACCACAATTGTATTCATCTACAGAGATAAATATAAGTCAGGACTTTCCCTCAGCTGAATAAAATCGCCTGACGACAGACATAATAAACATATAAGAAACACATGAAGTAGTTCTGAGAGTCATGAGGGGACTCCAAGGGGAGCGTAGGGGGAGTGGGGAGTAAGAGGGAGTGATGGGAGTAGAGTTAATTATGTGGATTGGTTCTTCGTGTGGTGAGGGCGCTCTCTCTCTCTCTCTCTCTCTCTCTCTCTCTCTCTCTCTCTCTCTCTCTCTCTCTCTCTCACACACACACACACACACACACACACACACACACACACACACACACACACACACACACACATGTACGTGTGTGCATGTGTGGTGTACTCACTCAAGTATGCATGTACATGTACACGTACATGTACAATATGCACAAACATACATCCTCGACTCCACCTAACACCTTCGGGTAGGATAGAAGCGCTGGCTACAGAAATACGAAGACACATATACATTTTCACAACTGTACACTTGCTTTTCCTCTTTACACAAAGTGTGTAAAGGTTTCTGCAAATAGGGGCTCATAGACCAGACTTTCCCCCTTTTCCCTCTCTTCCCTTTCCTCCCCTCTTCCTCTCTCCCCACTATCCTTCTCTCCCCATCTCCCTCTCTCTCCCTCTCTCTCCCCCTCTCTTTCCTCTCTCCCCTCTCCCCCTTTATCCCTCTCCCCCTATCCTCCCTCTCCTCTTCTCCACTTCTCTCTCCTATCCCCCCTCCCCTATTCTCTCTCTCCCCCTCTTTCCCTCTCCTTCCTCTCCTCCCTCTCCCCCTCTCCATCTCTCCGCCTCTCTCCCTCCTCCCCTCTCCCTCTCCTCCTTCTGCTCTCATCTCCTCCCTCTTTCCCTCTCCCCCACCTCTCCCCCTCTCCCCCTCTCCCCCATCCGACAGTGTTCACCACGAAAATAGCCTTCCAAAAATAACTTTACTCTAACTCTGTTCCCTGTTGTGTGTGTGTGTGGGGGGGGGGATCTGTGGTCTATCCTGGGCTTTCCTGGTCTAACAGTCCAGACCAGACCGGACAGACCGGATCAAGTCTTTAGACCGGATAGGCCACCGGTCGTTGGTCTGATTAACCAGGTCTCTTTGTTTCTCTCTAGTTTTTTCTTTCTTTCTCTTCTACTTTTTCTCTCTCTCGCACTCTGTCTTTCCTCCTCTCATATTATCTCTCTTTCTTTCTCTCTCTCTCTCTCTCTCTCTCTCTCTCTCTCTCTCTCTCTCTCTCTCTCTCTCTCTCTCTCTCTCTCAGCCTTTCACTTTCTTCCCCTCTCTTTCCCTCTTTCCCTCTCTTTCCCTCTCTTCCCCTCTTTCCCTCTCTCTCCCTCTCTCCCCCCCTCTCTCTCTCTCTCTCTCTCTCTCTCTCTCTCTCTCTCTCTCTCTCTCTCTCTCTCTCTCTCTCTCTCTCTCTCTCTCTCTCTCTCTCTCTCTCTCTCTCTCTCTCTTTACACACACACACACACACACACACACACACACACACACACACACACACACACACACACACACACACACACACACACACACACACACACTCAGATAGAGATATAGAGAGAGAGAGAGAGAGAGAGAGAGAGAGAGAGAGAGAGAGAGAGAGAGAGAGAGAATCCCACCTGTGCCCACTGGTCCCATCCCTGTGTGTGTGTGTGTGTGTGAGAGTGAGTGTGTATTGATCCCTGGCTGTCTCGTTTCTCTGCAAAACTCGTCCTACAATGCCATCTCCTCCCTTTATCGAGGGTTCCCTTCCGAGCTGAATAAAATCGCTTGGCGCCGAGGAACGGATGGCTCAGTGACGCGTTGAGGTTTCCGCTAGAGTAAGGGACTCGTGGCTGTCCGTGCATGTAGGGCAATGGTGACTCTTCTGGTCATAGCTCAGCGCCTCGTGGTGTTGTTTCATAACCATTTAGTCCTTGACAGCATAAATACCCATAGATTCTATATATACATATACACATGAGAGAGAGATGGAGAGCGAGGGAGTGAAGGGCAGAGTGAAAGAGAGGGGGACAGAGAGAGAGAGAGAGAGAAAGAGAGAGAGATAAGGAGAACTAGGGAGAGAGGGAAAGATAGAGAGAGAGAGAAGGGGAAAAAGAGAGCGGAGAAAGAGAAAGGGAGAGAGAGAGAGAGAGAGATAGAGAGAGAGAGACCCAGAGAAAGAGAGTAAAAAGGGAAATAGAAAAGAAGGGAAAGAGAGAGATAGAGGGGAAGAGAGGACGAGAGAGGAAAGAGAGAGTTAGAGAGAAAGTATTACTGAGGTTGAAGGGTTTGCGGAGCCTCCCACGGGACGACGCATCCCCCTTCCCGTCGCTCTCTCTCTCTCTCTTTCTCTCTTTTAGTCGAGGCCTTCCGAACAGAACCTGTCAGGAAAAGTTTCATTTTGGTCTTCTTCCTCCAGTGACCACTTGTTTATATCTGCAGAAGAATATATGCCTGTATGTATATATATATATATATATATATATATGATAATTTTTATGATAGTCGCATGTAGGATTCGAACCCACTGCTTTCGGCCACCCGTAAGATCACCTTCACAGAGCCTTAATCCACTACACCAACAGAGACTGTAAAAGCTTTGAAACCTGTTGGTGTATTGGTTTAAGGCTCTGTGAAGGTAATCTTATGGGTGACCGAAAGCAGTGGATTCGAATCCTGCATGCGACTGTCATAAAAATGATCACATTGATGTCGCTGTTACTAGCGCATTTGTCTCATATATATATATATATATATATATATACATATATATATATATATATATATATATATATATATATATATATATATATATATGTATATGAGTAGGAAACACAGGAGTCTTAGTCCGAGTTTATTCCTGACTAGTTTCGCAGGTATATATATTTTTATTCCTTTGAAAAAGCATACCTGCGAAACTAGTCAGGAATAAAAACAGACTAAGACTCTTGTGTTTCCTACTCCACTTACTTCAATTTGCCAGAATGTCTCAGTGTATATATATATATATATATATATATATATATATATATAATATATTACGAGCATATATACTTATTTATTCATTGAGGGAAAGTGAAATCCAACGTTGATTTCATATAAGCCGAATCAGAATAAATAGATTAATGAATAAATCAATAAACAAAAACTGTTATATATGAACTTGGTCGTATCCTCGTTGCTTCAGAACTTTGGTTCGCCTCCACAGTCTCGTCGTCATGGATGGCGATTGGCTGGCATGATTGATCAATCAGCGCAATGTTCACCCTCACTGGAATAAATCACCCTGGCGGTAGCCAGAATAGAATACATAAAGACATCATTTTTTTTTTTTTTTTTTTCTATGGAGTGTTCATAAGGGCGAAGTTTAGCCCTCTCGACAACAGAAAATCGTCTCAATTGTAACTAAACTAAAAACCCGCAAGCCACGTTACTGTATTGAAGAGGTTCATGAAATGTCTTTATCACACAAAGCAAGGAAGAGGAATGTCTGTCGAACATGGAGGAGAGAGTGTAAAAGATGAGATTGAATGGAGAATGGTTGGAAATACATGAAGAATTGACACGACTGAAATGGGTATTAGCATTGTCTACTTCGTAGTAAGAAGAATGTCTGTCGAGAAAGGAAGAGAGAGTGCAAAAGATGAGAATGGATGGAGAATGATTGTAGATGGCTGAAGAGCTAACGCGATCCAAATGGATGTTCATGTCTCCTCCATGTGTTCGAGTGGATGATAGGGGCGGAAGTGCTGTGCCTTGCTGCATTGCCTCTGACCCGAGAAGTGTGGCGGGATTCAGGGATGAACAGTGGACCACACAAGATATTACCACCGGACAAGCACGTTATTAAAAACATTGACAGAAACCGTATTCATATATATATATATATATATATAATATATATATATACATATATATATATATATATGTATATGTATATATATTTATATATATATATATGTATATATATATATATATATATATATATGTATATATACATATATATATATATATGTATATATATATATATGTATATATATATATGTATATACAGTATATGTATAATATAATAGATATGTATATATACATATATATACATATATATATATATGTATATATATATATATATATATGTATGTATGTATGTACCGTATGTATATGTATATATACACACATTGTCCTCTGCCAACTCTGCATTCTTTAATCCTTTCTCTTGTTTTCCACTCACATCCCTTCCCTCCCCTCTAACCAACACACTCACCCTAACCACCAATTTGTCCTTTTTTTCAAGTGCTACTCGACGGGCGCGGTGGGTCGGGGAGGGATAGAGTCGAAGGGGATATGAGGCTGCAGAGAATGGTGTCGAAGTCGAAGTTCAGTTCGTGGAGGGAAAGTGTAGTCGATGGATGTAGACAAGAGGGAGACCTATTGGCCCATATGAGAGGAAATATATTTATTATCTCTGTCTTATTTTATTCTATTTTTTGCTATTGGTTTTCATTTGTTATTTAACAAAGAAGGGGAGTTTAATAATTTTTTATTTAAATTTTATCTTATTTTATATTATTTTATTTATTTATTTTTTTCAATTTAAGCATAGGAGTTTAGGATGCGCTTAGGTGTTTGATGGTTACTAGTAGGCGTTGGAATCGAACCTGGGTCCACTCCGTGTGGAGAACGACCAAAACCAAATACCCCGTTTACACCAGCGGTTTGAACCGCGCGAAACTGCGGCGGTACCAACAGCGATACAATGAGTATATATGGTTTTAAGATTGCAGTAATCTAACCTATTGGTTGTAAGTGTATGTATGTATGTATACACACACGCACACACACACACACACACACACACACACACACACACACACACACACACACACACACACACACACACATGTATGTATATATATACATATATATATACATATATATATATATACATATATATATATATATATATATATGTATGTATACGTATTGGTGCGATTTTTTTAAGGAAAGATTAGTTATGGGGCACGGGCAAATATATCGAGTATTCATGTATGTTTATATATATATGAATACATAAACTATGCGTGCGTGCATCTATATGTGTATAAAGTGTTGTGGAATAGAAGAGAAACGTAAAGAAGAAAATGAGATAAAAATTAAGATATAGTCTAAGCGAATTCGTGTAATTATGAAATCGATGTGATGTGATGTGATGATATAAAGAGGTGATGTGATGATAATGATGTGATGATAATGATGTGATGATAACGCAGCTTCGAATGGCGACGAACACGAGACTTCGTAGAGGACGAGTCGTCGCCAAGAAGACAGAATCCTTTACCTCAAGGTCGACCTCATGATGACCCGACCATAGTCGACGCCTCACTTTTTTATAACAAACCGCTGCTCACACGAGCCAACGAACGACGCCTTGAGCCAACGACCAGTACAATCACGACCGTAGTTAACGACCAATTACTAGGTAGTTCTGAAGAGTACAACTGTCGCAACGTATTCCAGCCACCTACAGCAAGCTCACTGCACCCGCCTCCCTCTTTGTGTGCTCACGCTTCCAGAACCAAGGTCTTAAACGCGCACAACCATCACCCTTTCGCCATGTCTACTCACCCAAAAACCAACGTTCAAATATGGGTCTTCCCGATTTTGTCTTCGAGTTCGAGAAAACCTTAAGAACGTTTCTGGGTGTCCCCAATGGCTGCTGAAGCCAGAAAGCTTCTGGCTGTCCTCAAGGTCTGTTGAACCTAGAAAGGTTCTGGAAGACCTCAAGAGCCGTTGCACCAAGAAAGCTTCTGGATGCATCAAAGGACTGGTGAACCAAGAAAGCTTCTGAAAGAACTCAATGGCTGTTGAACCAAGAAAGCTCTTGGAAGTCCTCAAGAGTTGTGCCAAAAAAGCTTCTGGAGTACCTCAAGAGCTATTGAGCCAAGAAAGGTTCTAGAAGACCTCAGAAGCTTCTGAACCAAGAAAGCTTCTGGGTGACCTCAATGGCTACTGAACCAAGAAAATTTCTGGAAATCTTCGAGGAGGATTGTTCAACCAAGAAAGCTTCTCTGAGGACCTCAAGGGCTGTTGAGCCTAAGAAAGCTTCTGGAGGACCTCAAGGGCTGATGAGCCTAAGAAAGCTTCTGGATGTGCCCAATGGCTGTTGAACCTTATACGCGTGTGTTCGACTTTGGCATTCCTCTCTTAAACGCTATTTTGTAGCTATGGACCCACTACAGAGCCTTCATGGGCTGAAGCTTCTTACGTAATGCTTCGTGACACTGATTGCCTGGTGAAGAATGTACCGAGACAGGAATGTGGGTTGTCGACTTTTGTGGAGCGGGCAAAATCCAAGCCTCAAAACTAAAAAGGTAAGTTGTAGAATAATTCTATAATCATTATTGTTATTAACATTGTTGTTATTGTTATTTATTATTTTCATTGTTATTTATATTGTTGCTGTTATTGTTATTTTTATAATTTTTACGTTTCAGAAGCTTAGTTATGATACTCAGAGCTTCGAAAATGAATAATATATTTTTCATCAATAAGTATGAAATAAATGTGTTTTGTTTATTTTTTATGTTTTTTTAGGAGTTCAATTCACTAAACACCCCGCAAAAAAAAAAACTATGTATATATATATATATATATATATATATATATAATATATATGTATACATAGTTTAATCAAATATATATATATATATATATATATATGATATATATATACATATATACAAAATATACACACACACTGAATGCTCCCCAGTGCAGATATTAATCTTTTTTTTTTCAACCACATTAACTTTTCATTTTAATTCCATGTCATCACGATCGAGACTGATAATGCGCTCGGCGGAGACATATGCGGTAACTGATACGTAGTGAAGTCAAGGACTCGAACTCACTCCGATATACCAAGTGAACATTGACTCTAACCACTGCGCCATCAAGAGCATCTCTCTTGATGGCGCAGTGGTTAGAGTCACTGTTCACTTGGTACGTCGGAGTTGAGCTCGAGTCCTTGGCTTCACCACGTATCAGTTTCCGCATATGTCTCTGTCGAGTGCATTGTCAGTCTCGATCGTGATGACATAGAATGAAAGTGAAAAGTTAATGTGGTTGAAATATATATATATATATATATATATATATATATATATATATCTATATGTATATATATATAATATATATATATATATATATATATATATATATATATATATATATATATATATATATATATATATATATATATCCTTGCGCAGTATGAGATACGATTAAAAAGCAAATCCGGCTTTGTTTCCAATTTTGGTATGAAAAAGAAATCAAACATGGAGGAAATCATATATGTTTTCCAGGATTTCCAGGACTTTTATTTATTTATTTATTCATTTATTTGTTATTAGGACTGTCTTCAGGTTAGAACCATTACTCCCACTGGCCTCGATGTTGGTGATCAGTCTCGAACACAGAAACAAGAGGTCCCCCCTCAGTCGGCCCCAGTTCTGCCGTGTCATGACACCCAGAGGCTCGATGGTCTGGATGACACACACGACACCATTGAGTCGCCCTCTGTGTCATACTCGACCCCAGACTGTTTTATTCAGCTCAAGGGCGAGCCCTGGGGGTCGCGGCCGGTGGGGACCCCTTCAAGCCTGTAGGTGAATAAAATCGTCGGAATTTGCGTGTGAAGGGCTTCGAAGGGAGTGTCTGTGTTGAAGAGGTTAAGCAAAATATATTTCTGGGATGCATATAAAATTAGGGAGAGGGAGAGAGAGAGAGAGAGAGAGAGAGAGAGAGAGAGAGAGAGAGAGAGAGAGAGAGAGAGAGTAAGGGGCAGACAGACAGGCAGTCAGATAGACAGATATGCATGCGAACTTGATCATTAGATATTAGTTAAGATAAATATTAGACGTAGGAAAAAAACAGACAAGATGAATCACTAGATATTAAAGATATACATGAGGCGTAAGAGTGAAAGAAAGAGAAAGAGAGGGGAGTGAGAAAGAGAGAGAGAAAAAGCAGGAGAGCGAGAGAGAGAGAGAGAGCGAGAGTATTACATATCCAGCTGCGTTGCGACAATACATACTACGAATAAAGTAAATAAATAGATTAAATGATAAATAGATAAATAAATGAATGAATGATTTTAATAAATAAGTATATAAATAAATAAGTAGATACCTAAACAAATAAAAAACATGAATTAATAGATAAAATATTAAATAGAAAAACGAATAAATAAATGAATAAATTAATATATAAACAAACAGATAATTAAGAAATGAATATATGAATAATATCAATGATAACAATAATGATATTAACGATAAGAGATATTAATAGAATGGACAGTAGTGGCGACAGCGGTTGTCAGAGCCGTGACACCATGTTGTCATGTTGCCAACTTCTTCCAGAACTTCCAACATATCCGGCTCTGCCGGAACAATATGCCTCAACCCGGTTCCTTAACCGGTCTTACGATGCCGGCAGGAGGGGGAAGGGTAAGACGCAGTTTGACACTGTACACAGCCGGTGTTGCTTGGCCGACCGGCTGGCCGGACGGCCGGCTTAAAGAGGAGATCGGCTTAGGGAGCCGGGACCGGTCGTGTATCTGATTTAGGTCGTACTCGAGTTTTTTTTTTACTTGGCCACTGGAAAACTGGATTTGCACATTTTACTTTGATTTCTTTCGTTTAATTTCATGTTATCAAATTATATATTTTTTCATCAATTCATTCACTTATTTATCTATTTATTCATTCACTGATCTATTTCTTTTCTTACACTATTTATAGTCAGACCCATGAATTCACTGCAAAGACTATTGTCTTGCTTTGAAAATAAATAAAAAATAAAATTTGACCAAGAAAATAACTCAAGCTGGAACGAAGTATCTAAGATATATTGAGAGACAGAAAGGTTTAGTTTCAAACTCTTCATACTCGTTGATTCCTCATAGGCGTCAACCAGAACAAAACTAATAAAGTGTGCCACCAAGAAAAAGAGAGAGAGAGAGAGAGGGGGGAGGGAGGGGGGAGGGAGAGAGAGAGAGAGAGAGAGAGAGAGAGAGAGAGAGAGAGAGATAAAGGGGCAGGGAGAGAGAAGGATAGAGGGAGAGAGAGGGATAGAGAGAGAGACAGACAGACAGACAGAGAGAGAGAGAGGAAGGAAGGAGGGAAGGAAAAGAATGAATTTGGGAGAGAGGAAAATAGTGTAAATAGGAAAGAATAAAAGAGAGAAGGAAACAGAAAGAGAGTGAAGTATTAAGAGAGTGAATGATTTGCTTTCATGCGAGACTCGAACCAAGGCAGGCCAAGGTCCCCATGCCTCCGGCAACGATCCTCCAAATGGAGTAGCATCGTCCGTAGAAGTGTCACGTGACTGTGTACGTTCGTAGCTGAGAGACGTGGAAGTGTCACGTTACGCGCGCACGTATAAAGGATTCGTGCTCTGTTGCACATGTGACGTAGTCGTGACGTGTCAGTTTACGAAAGGGGAAGGGAGCTGTGTTGGGGTATGGGAACGTGTATGATTAATATTATTATTGTTATTATTATTGTTGTTGTTGTTAGTATTGCCATTATTGTTATGTTATTATTATTGATATTGTCATTATTGTTATATTTATCGTTCGTCGTCGTCGTCGTCGTCGTCGTCGTCGTCACTAACACTAACGACACCAACACTACTCCCATCGCCACCACTACTACCACTACCGTCACTATGACCACCACTGCTACTACCACCAACACTACGGCCACCACCATTACTACCACGACCACCAGTACCACCACCACCACTACCACCACTACTACCACAACTACGACCACCACCACTATCACCGCCATTACCACCACCACTACGACCACCACTACCACCACCACTACCACCACCACTATCACCACCATTACCACCACCACTACGACCACTACCACCACCACTACCACCACCACCACTACCACCACCACTAGTACCACCACCACTACCACCACTACCACCACCACCATTACTACCACGACCACCAGTATCACCACTACCACCATCACCACTACCACCACCACCAGTACAACCACCAGTACTACTACCACCTACCACCAGCACCATCACTACCACCATCACCGCTACCACGGCCATTACCAGCACCACTACTACCACCACCTACCACCACCTACCACCACTACCACCATTTCCACGGAATAATGGATCAACAATAGATATACATTAGACACTATTCTTGACTAAGTTATTTCAGATGGATTTTTATCCCATCGGGGGGGGGGGGTAGAGGTGTTGGAGGGGGTGTGTGGTGGGTGGGTGGGTGTGGGGGGAGGATGAGTGTGGGGGGAGGGGGGATTCTGTTCTTTATTCGAAAAATATTCTTCATTGACGTAAAAGGCAACACCCAAATCAAAGAGCTGAATTTGATCCAATATATTCGCTCACTTCGACTGTTTTTCGTAAGTTTTTGGTCGTTTCCAGTTCTTTTCGTTCTTTCCTTTCTTCCCGTGGGATCGTTCCAGGGAGTTATTATTTTCAAATTATTTATTCATTTATTTGTTATATTTGTTCATTTATTTTATTCATTTGTTTATTTATTTATTTGTTTATGTATTTATTCGTTCATTTATTCATTTACCCATTTGTTCGTACTTATTTTTCTATTTATCTATTCCTTTATTTACGTATTTATTCATCAATTGTATTTATTCATCTATTTATCTGTATATTCATTCCTTCATTTACTTATTCATCAATTGTACTTACTTATTCATCTATTTATTAATCTATTTACCCATTCCTTTATTCATTTATTTATTCATCGATTAATTTATTCACTTATTCAAATATTCATTTATCTTTCAGTGAAGGTAATTCCACTTAGGTGGAGTAAGAACACATGACTCGTCATCTCTGATAAAGCTTTCCGTTCATTCCAGTTTCCTTTCGTCTTCTTTTCGCTCCAAAGACTTCTGGGACAGATTCCAAAAGTTTCTTGTTTTCTTCTGGAAGACGACGACGACGACGATCATAAACTGGAAAGTCCCCCCCAGACGCTTGGCGAGACTATGGGGCACCGGGGGGAGGGGTGTTGGGGGAGTGGGAGGTAGGGGGATTGGGGTGAGGAAGGGGGGATTGGGGAGGGAGTGGAATTGGGGAAGGGAGGGGGAATTGGGAGAGGGAGAGGGAGGGGAGATTGGGGAGGGAGGGGGATTGGGGAGAGGGGGAGGGAGGGGAGAGGGGGAGGGAGGGGGATTGGGAAGAGGGGGAGGGAGGAAGGGGAGGGAGATGGAGATTGAGGGAGGAAGGGGGATTAGGGGAGGGGAATTGGGAGGGAGGGGGAGATTGGGGGAGAGGGGGAGGGAGGGGATTGGGGGAGAGAGTGGGTGTCATAGGGATGAATGAAAGCGCCTGGCGGTAGCCTGAAAAAAAAATTAAATTAAAACCACGAAAAAGGGGTAGGGGTAGGGGTAGGGGGAAGGGGAGGAAGGGGGATTAGGGGGGTAGGAGGAGGGATGTCCTAGGAGTGAATGTAATTACCTGGTATATAAAATTAAGGGAAAGTACCACCCAGTTTGGAGGTAGTGAATTTTGACGTCACGTCAATGGTGATGTCACATCGACGACGTCACATCGGATTGGCTCGTGCAAGTTAGTTTGTCAGAGAAGCCCCGCCCCTTTTGTAGTTTTGATGGTTTTAATTGGTGGAAACAGTGTGCATACAATGAAAACGTTTACATGTAAATTTTCATTTATGAGAATCAGTGTGTGAATGATAGATCGTATTATTTGATTCCTTATATGGAAAAAATGGGCGTGGCTTTAGTGTCAGTCTTGAATGATAACCTCTTAAGCCGTGGGAGGTTGGTAATGTCTTTGTGTTTGCAGACTTTTCTGTCAACAGTTCGGATTTTTTTTTTTTTTTTTTAGTTTTCACATTTACCAGTTATTATAAATTATATTCCATTTATCTAATTATCTAATTTGATCTATATGTCCTTTTTTTTTTGCTTTTTTTTTTCCAAGTTTCTTTAACTATATGATTATTCCATTTATCTGATTATCTATTTTCAGCTATATAACTTTTTTCTCATTAACAATTCCTTTAATTGTACTGCATAATAATTCAATTTAAGCGTTTATTCGTATTTATTCAATAATTTCTTTATTTGCTTATTCAATTTTTTCTGTTCTTATTGTACAGAGGCACTTGAAATCATGTCATAGAAGTCACAGGCTATTTAGACCATGTCGTTCATATTACAAACTCCATAACGGGTTCCCCTCTAGGACCCGTTAGATCTACATATATCGCTTGTTTTCCGTCCCGTCGCTTTTACGAGGCGAAAGTTAACGCCACAACAATATGGAAGGAAAGCGAGACTTGAGATCCCCACCCACCCTCTCAGGCTGGACGGCTTCCAGAGAGAGTTTCCAGATTCCAGAGAGTCTTCTTCCGGGGTTCCAGGTCGGTAGGTTCCCAGTTTTTTTTCGAGATTGCAAAGACTGATGGGCTTCCAGGCTGGAGGGATTCCAAATGTTTTTTTCAACTTTCAGAGATTCCTCTGGGCTTCCAAACTGGAGTATTTCTAAAGAGTTTCTTTCCACCTTCCAGAATATTATGGGTTTAAAGACTGGAGGGCTCCCGAAGAGTCTTTCCAGCTTCCAAAGTCTTCTGGACTTCGCGATTGGAGGGTTTCCAAGGAGTCATTCCAGTTTCCAAAACATTTTTATAGCTTCCAGATAGTCTTTGCAACTTCCAGAGAGCCTTCCGGGATTCCAAACTGGAGGGCTTCTAAAGAGTCTCTCCAATTTTCAGAGTGTATTCTGGATTTAAAGATTGGAGGGCTCTCGAAGAATCTCTCTAGCTTCCAAAGTCTTCTGGACTTTCTGATTGGGACTCTTCCAAGGAGTCTTTCCAGTTTCCAAAGCCTTTTTATAGCTTCCAGATAGTCTTTGCAACTTCCAGAGAGTCTTCTGTGGTTCCAGGCTTGAGAGTTTTCAAAAAACTTCCTGGATTTAAAGACTGGAGGGCTTTCGAATAGTCTTCCCAGCTTCCAGTGTCTTCTGGACTTCCAGATTGGAGGGCTTCCAAGGAGTCTTTTCAGTTCCCAAAGACTTTTTCTAGATTCTGGAGAACCTTTGCAACTTCCAGAGTCTTCTGTGGTTCTAGGCTGGAGAGTTTTCAAAAAACCTTTTCACCTTCCACTCTTTTCAGCTTCCAAAGAGCCTATGCAATTTACAGAGAGTCCTCTGTGGTTCCAGGCTAGATAACTTCCAAAAAAACTTTCCAGCTTTCAGTCTTTCCAGCTTCCAAAGAGCCTTTCCAGCATCCAGAGAATCTTCTGGGCTTCCAGACTGGAGGTCTTGCAAAGAGTTCTTCCGGACTTCCACAGTCTCCCGGACTTCCACAGTCTCCCGGGCTTCCACAGTCTCCCGGACTTCCACAGTCTCCCGGACTTCCACAGTCTCCCGGACTTCCACAGTCTCCCGGACTTCCACAGTCTCCCGGACTTCCACAGTCTCCCGGACTTCCAGTCTGGCGGCCTCCCAGGAAAAGTGGTTTCCAGTCCATAGAAGTCCAGGAGGGACTTTTCCAGTTACTGGCACCTTACCAGCACAGGAGCTTTTTGGAGATCTCCTCCTCCTCCTTCTTCTTCTTCTTCTTCTTCTTCTTCTTCTTCTTCGTCTTCTTCTTCTTCTTCTTCTTCTTCTTCTTCTTCTTCTTCTTCTTCTTCTTCTTCTTCTTCTTCTTCTTCTTCTTCTTCTTCTTCTTCTTCTTCTTCTTCTTCTTCTTCTTCTTCTTCTTCTTCTTCTTCTTCTTCTTCTTCTTCTTCTTCTTCTTCTTCTTCTTCCCTCCTCCTCCTCCTCCTCCTCCACCTCTTCTTCTTCCCTCTTCCCTCCACCTCCTCCTCCTCCTACTCCTCCTCCTCCTCTTCTTCCCTCTTCCATCCATCTCCTCCTCTTTGTCCCTCTTCCATCCACCTCCTCCTCCCCTTCCTCCTCCTCCTCCCCTTCCTCCTCCTCCTCCTCCTCCCCTTCCTCCTCCCCTTCCTCCTCCTCCTCCCCTTCCTCCTCCTCCTCCTCCCCTTCCTCCTCCTCCTCCCCTTCCTCCTCCTCTTCCTCCTCCTCCTCCCGTTCCTCTTCCTCCTCCCCTTCCTCCTCCTCCCCTTCCTCTTCCTCCCCTTCCTCTTCCTCTTCTTCCCTCTTCCCTCCACCTCCTCTTCCCTCCACCTCCTCTTCCTCCTCCTCCTGATCCTCCTCCTCTTCCTCCTCCAGGAGTTCATCGTCCTGGCAACTCTCCGGACCTGATGGCCATCTGGGAGATAGATGGCCAGGGCGAGGAGATCTCCAGGTCGTGGAGACGCCTCTATAGATCTCTAGAAACTGATTTTTTGTATAATTTAGTGATGAACGCAGACTTGGAGATGAAAGAAGTTCCTCAATCTGTGAGTATGGACTTATGTAATGCTGTTGACTGGGGTGTAACGGTGGTATTCTTAAAGAAAATTCTTTCCTTTTATAAATCTTATGTAAATCCTTGGAATGGAAAGATTTATATAAGGAAATATTTTTTTAAGAATACCACAGTAAGAATCTTACGGTGATATTCTTAAAAAAAAATTCCTTATATAAATACTTCCCTTCCAAGGATTTATACAAGATTTATATAAGAAAAGAATTTTTCTTAAGAATAGCCCACTTGATCTTCGGAAACTGAACAAAATTGTCTGGCGTCAGTCAGAATGAAATTCTTAAACTTAAACCTAAACTTTAAACTTAAGCATGACGTACTATGAAGGGCTAATCCCGAAAGGAGGTATTCGAGATGGTTTAAGTTCTCTCTGCCTCTCTCTGCCTCTCTCTCTCTCTCCTCTCTCTCTCTCTCTCTCTCTCTCTCTCTCTCTCTCTCTCTCTCTCTCTCTCTCTCTCTCTCTCTCTCTCTCTCTCTCTCTCTCTCTCTGTCTCTTCTCTCTCTCTTCTCTCTCTCTCTTCTCTCTCTCTTCTCTCTCTCTCTCTCTTCTCTCTTTTCTCTTTTCTCTCTCTTTCTCTCTCTCCATTCGGTCACGTTACGGAACGATACGTTTCTATATATATATTTTTTGCCTTTTAGTCCGTCAGATCTCCCCCCTTCCCCCTCACCTTTTCTTTGTTATTAGTTTATTGATTTATTTCGTTTATTTATTTATTCATTTATTTACTTATTTACTTATTCATTAACTTATTTATTCATCTGATCTCTATTTATTTATCTATTTATTATGTATTGATTTATCTGATTATCTATCCATTCATTCATTCATTCATTCATTCATTCATTCATTCATTCATATTCAACGTAAGGCGATTCACTTCAGCTGTGACGGCCGCCGACCGCCATAGGTCTCCGCTGATAGAGGTCTCGTTCAAGCCGGGGGTCCTGAAACAGACTGAAAGACTTCAGCAGTGTCTTATGAAGTCGCCCAGTCTCCCCTGAAACAACCAACAGATCACCCAATCTCTTTCCTAACTCTCACCAAATCTCCCCCCTCTCACCTCCCCCTCCCCCTCCCCCTCTCTCCCCCTCCCCCTTCCTCTCCCCCTCCCCCTTCCTCTCCCCCTCCCCCTTCCTCTCCCCTTCTCTCCCCCTCCCCCTTCCTCTTCCCCCCTCCCCCTTCCTCTTCCCCCCTCCCCCTTCCTCTTCCCTCACCTCCCCCCTCCCCCTTCCCCACCTCCCCCTTCCTCTTCCCTCCCCTCCCCCATCCCCTCTCCCCATCCTCTCTCCCCCCTCCCCCCGGCTGCCCTATCTTCACCCAATTCTCATCCAGTCTCCCGTAAACGCGCTATCATACCGGGCTATTTTTCCTCCGATTGTTGGAGCAAATTTACGACCTGCAGCTTTCGGGATGGAATCTGATATGCTGGATGTAAATCATATTCCTTCCAGCATAGTATCAAATGACATTCTATGTTAATTGTTGGGAATACAAAATAGTCTTCCATAGTGATTTTAACCGGAGGAAGGAGTGCTGGAGGTAGTCGGTACCGCCGATTAATCGGAGGTTGGAGAAAAGATAACCCAGTATGATAACGCCTTAAGCCTCTTGTGTAACTCCCCCAAGCTCATCTCACTCCCATAAGTTCCCCCCACCTCCCATAATCGACCCCACTCCCCAAACTACACCAATCCCCAAACCCCTCATTCCCCAAACCCCCCACACCCCAAACCTCCCTCATTCCCTCAGTCTCCTCACTCCCCCAGCCTCCCCCACATTCCTCTACACCCACAATTCCCTCCCCCACATCCCCAAACTTTCCAGCTTTCAGTCTTTCCACCTTCCAAAGAGCCTCATCTTTTCCACTCCCGACAATCCCCAATTCCCCTTCCCCCTCCACCTTCCCAACTCTCCCTTCCCGTTCCCAACTCCCCCTTCCCGTTCCCAACTCCCCCTCCCCCTTCCCAACTCCCCCTCCTCTTCCCAACTCCCCTTCCCCCTTCCCAACTCCCCTTCCCCCTTCCCAACTCCCCTTCCCCCTTCCCAACTCCCCCTTCCTAACTCCCCCTCCCC
>NC_134791.1:8765269-8767769 GCF_046742065.1 Oratosquilla oratoria | reverse complement strand
TATATATATATATATATATATATATATATATATATATATACACACAAGAAAATTGGCGTATAGACATTCTCCCTGTGACGTGACGTCACTGGTTCTAAGATTCCTTATTGGTTCATCTGGGAGGCTTATGCACTAAGGGGAGGCTGATGTAGATAATGTGATGGGATTTATGTAGATTATGTAGAGGGATTATGCAGGAAATGTGGTGGATTCCATGTGGAATTTGAACGCTTAAAAGTGACATTATGAGGTCTAGTTGTTAGTTTGTCTAGTAATAGATAGTTTAGATAATTTCAATCTAGATTAATCTTCGTGGATGGTTTGGACAAATTGTGAATATGGTTTAAGTCTGTGTTATACCTAACGAGTTAGTTAAAAGCCTTCGAGCGGACGATAGCGTCATAGACTGCCAAATCACGATTCCCATTGTCCTCTAATAAGTGACACTCAGCCCGGCTATCCTAGTACCCTGGGCAAAGGGGCAGTTTCTTCCCGTTGTTAAGTGCCTCCTGGCGTAAAGGTCCATTTACCAAATGGAGAGGTGACAACAGCTGGTTTTGGCTATCAGGAACCCCACGAGTCTTGGTGGTGGGAGGAGGAGGAGGAGGAGGAGGAGGAGAAGGAGAAGAAAGAGGAGGAAGAAGAGGCAATATGACGTACACAGACGCCTTCATCGTCAACTAAATAAAGAAATAAATAAGTAAAGAAATGAATGAGCAAATAAATGAATAATTGAATAGAGACACATGAATAGATCAACAAATGGACTAATAGATAGACAAATCAATATATAGAATAGATAAACAAATAGATAAATGAATAGTGAACTAATAGATAGACAAATCAATATATAGAATAAATAAACAAAAAGATAAGTGAATAGTTAAATGGATAAATTTGATAAATATATGTGTAAATCATATTCTTACTTCCTTAATTCCACTCATCCGCCATTCCACCCTCCCTCCCCCTCCCTTCCCCTCCCACTTCCCTCCCCCCCTTCCCCTCCCTCTTCCCTCCCCCCTCCCCTTCCCTCCCCCTCCCTCTTTCCTCTCCTCCTTCCCACCTTCCCTCCTCCCCTTCCCCTTCCCTCTCCCCCTTCCCTCTCCCCCTTCCTTCTCCCTCTTCCCCTTCCCATCTGCCCTCCCCCTCCCTCCTTCCCCTTTCCCCCCCTTCCCCCTTCCCCCTCCTTCGCTCACTTTCCCGTACCTTCTCGCATAGATCCCCCTTTCTCCTCCCCCTCCTCCTCCCCCTCCTCCTCCACATTCTCCCCTTCTTCGTTCTCCCCCTTTTCCTCCTCCCCCATCTCCTGCTACTCCCTCTCCTCCCTTTCCTCCCCTTCTCCTGCTACTCCCTCTCCTCCCTTTCCTCCCCTTCTCCCTCTCTTCTCCCCTTTCTCCCCTTCCTTCTCCCTCATCTCCCTTTCTTACTCCTCCTTCTCCGCCCCTTTCCCCCTATCCTCCCCCTTCCTCCTCTCCACCCCCTTCTCCCTCTCTTCTCCCTTCTCCCTTTCTTCCCCTTCTCCCCTTCATCCCTCGTCTCCCCCCTCTTCCCATGTCTCGCATCTTCTCCCTCACTTTCTCCTCCTCCATTTCTTCCTCCTTCTCCCTCCTCCTCCTCCTCCTCCTCCTTCTCCTCCTCCTCCTCCTCCTCCTCCTCCTTCTCCTCCTCCTCCTCCTCCTTCCCCTCTCCTCCTCTCTATGTTAATCAAGCCTTCCGCTTTGCTAACCTTTACTCACCGTAGTAAACACCCCCAGTACATCTCTCTGGCATTCCCCCCCATTTTTACCCCCCCCCACGGTAGGATGTACATCGACCTTACTGTTTTTCTCTTCCTCCTCCTCCTCCTCCTCTTCCTCCTGTTCCTCCTCCTCCTCCTCCTCCTCTACCTCCTCCTCCTCCTCATGTTCCTCCTCCTGTCCCTCCTTCTCCTTCCCCTCCTCCTACCCCTTCTCCTCTTCCGTCTCCTCCTCCTCCTCCTCCTCTTCCTTCTCCTCCTCCTCTTCCTCCTCCAGTTTCTCCTCGTCTTCTTTCTCCCCCTCCTCCTCCTCCTCTTGTTCCTCCTCCTTCTCCTCTTCCTCTTTCCGCTCCTTTTCCTGTTCCTCCTCCCTTTCTTCTTCCCTCTTCCTCCTCCTGCTTCCCCTCCTCCTTCCTCTTCCTCCTCCCTCCATAGCCACCCTGTTCGTGGCATCACGAGGGGTCCCGCCCCGCCCCGTAGACCCCGCCCCGGGGGTTCTCCTCCTCTTCCTCCTCCTCCTCCTCCTCTTTCATTTTCTACTTTATTTGGAATCGTCCCAATCGATTTCTTTATCGAACTGGTGGAGGTGGAGGTGGAGGTGGTGGTGGTTGTACTTGTGGAATTGGGGGTTATGGTGGTGGTAGTTTCTCTCTCTCTCTCACTCTCTCTCTCTCTCTCTCTCTCTCTCTCTCTCTCTCTCTCTCTCTCTCTCTCTCTCTCTCTCTCTCTCTCTCTCTCTCTCTCTCTCTCTCTCTCTCTCTC
>NC_134791.1:8760269-8762769 GCF_046742065.1 Oratosquilla oratoria | reverse complement strand
GGTCATGACGTTCAACCACATGATTTATCACTTATTAGTATACTTTTATTCAAATTATTACAATTCTACATGTGAGCCACAGTGAAAGGTACAAGGGAAGGTACAAGGGTGAGACATTATCCCAATAGATGTGATTGCAAGGATTCGAACACGCGACCTCTACAGTACAAGCAGAGCGCTCGACCCACTGGTCTACCGCATTATATAATCTTGGGAGAAGTCAGCAGGAGTAGTTTGTCATATTAAAGAACATTCACAAGTAGGATCTAGGTGGGGGTAGTGGTGGATTTAGCAGCGAGAGGGAGAGAGACTGTGTGTGTGAGAGAGAGAGAGCAAGAGAAAGAGCAAAAGAGAGAGAGTAAGAGAAAGCAAAGGAGAGGGAGAGAGAGAGCAAAAGAGAGAGAGTGTTTGTATGTGTGTGTGCGAGAGAGGCAGCGAGAGAGAGCAAGAGAGAGCAGAGAGTAAGAGTAAGAGAGAGAGAGTGAGAGCGAGAGAGAGAATAAGAGCGAGTGAGTGTGAGAGTGAGAATGAGAGTGAGAGTGTAGAATAGTTTTATTACAAAACCAACATTCCATTGTAATTAGATGGGAGGGCTGAGAGGAGGGGAGGGAGTGGATAGTGGAGGGGGGGAGTGGAGGGGGAGTAGGGATGGGAGTTTGGGTAGGTGTGAAATGGAAGGGAGGGAAGGGGAGGAGGTAGAGGAAATGGAAGAGAGAGTAGATGTGATGGTAAGTTGAGAGGAGGGAAAGGGGATTAGGGGGATATGGAAGGGAGAGGAGGGGGAGCGGGGGAGGAGGGGGAGGGGGAGCGAGGGAGGAGGGGAGGGGGAGAGGGGGAGCGAGGGAGGAGGGGAGGGGGAGAGGGGGAGCGAGGGAGGAGGGGGAGGGGGAGCGGGGGAGGAGGAGGAGGGGAAGGAAGGGGAGGGGAAGGAAGGGGGAGGGGAAGGAAGGGGGAGGGGGAGGAGGGGGAGGCGCAGGAGGACCGGGGGGGGAGGGGGACCGGGGGGAGTGAGGGAGGGGGAGCCGCGGGGGATCTTGCATGTTGAATGCACGAGGGAACTTGCAACATTGGCTCCACCCCCCTGGGGGGGTGGGAAAGCTCACACCAGGAGACTCTTAGCTGCAGGTGAAACCGTCACCTTTGCCTAGGGTGCTCGGGTGACCTGGGTCTATGTTATGTCAAGCGAGGTCGAAACCAATGCTGCACAGAGTCCTAGGGTCCAGACTATTCAGCTCCCATTGTTACAACATAAGAAGATTTAGCTGTGGATAGCTGAGGCAAGTGGCAGGCACCAGTGGCCACAGATAAATTTACAACTGTTTTAGCTATCCCGTCCGGGATTCTGGGATCGAACTCGGGACTATAAATTACCAATCCTTTCTCGTTACTGTTTTTTTTTTTTTTTTTTTTTTTTTTTTTTTGCATCCGTCCGAGTTCTATCCTGGTCGCAATAAATAAAACATCACATAATTCTAGTTTAATCATCCATATCATGTAAATATACAGGGTGTGCGATAAGTCTGAGTGTGCAGGCAAAACTATATTTAGGAGTTTTATTACGGGAACTGCTCATGTTTTGCGTTTTTGAGAAAAAGTTTTATTGGATATTTTATTCTTATCTGTTTAGCCTTTTTTTCTTTTGGTCTGAAATGAAAGAAAAATAATTTATAAGGAGAAATATGTAGGTTCGTTCAGATTTTTGGTACACCCTGTATATGAATACATACACAAAGAGAGGCTAAGAAAGCAATAGATAGATCAATAGAGAGACAAGTATATAGAGAAAAAGAGAGAGAAAGAGAAAAAAAAAATAGAGTCAGGTATATAGAGAAAGAGAAAGAGAGAGTGGGAAGAAAGAAATCAATAGCTAGGTAAATAGAGAGACAAGTATATCGAAAAAGAGAGAGATAGGGAGGGAAGAAGATAGATAGAAAGAGATAGAGAGAAAGAAAGAAAGAGAGAGAGAGAGAGAGAGAGAGAGAGAGAGAGAGAGAGAGAGAGAGAGAGAGAACAGTGTTGTCTTATTCTAAAAAAAGCAATAGATAGATAAATAGAGAGACATGTATATACTGTAGAGAAAAAGAGAGAAAGGTATAGATAAATAGACAGGTATATAGAGAAAGAGAGGGAGAGAGAGATTGGGAAAGAAAGAAAGCATTAGATAGCGAAATAGAGAGACAGGTATATCGCGAGAGAGATAGATAGAGAGAGAGAGAGAGAGAGAGAGAGAGAGAGAGAGAGAGAGAGAGAGAGAGAGAGAGAGAGAGAGAGAGAGAGAGAGAGAGAGAGAGAGAGAGAGAGAGAGAGAAAGAGAGATAGGGAGGGAGGAAGAGAGAGAGAGAGAGAGAGAAAACAGAGTTGTCTTATCCTCAAAAAAAAAAAAGAAAAAAAAAAATCCCGCAAAGCGGCCGCCACCCTCTAATGGATGAGGGGACAGTCGTCAACCCCCTTCGAGTGACAAACGACCCCATGTCACGTGACCTCGCGTGATGTCGTGACT
>NC_134791.1:8745269-8750269 GCF_046742065.1 Oratosquilla oratoria | reverse complement strand
ATCATTACATCATTACAATACATTACATCATTACAATACATCATTACATTACATCATTACATTACATTATCATTATCATTATTACATCATTACATCATCATCATCATCACAATTGCTATTATCATTATTACAATTATTAATGTTATTGTTACTACTATTATTATAATTGTAATTATATCAGTAATCATTATTGTTACATATTCTCATTATTATCATAATCATTCTTATTATTATTTTATTATTATTGTTGTTGTTGTTGTCATTTTCTTTTTGTTATCATCATTATTGTTATTATTACTATTTTATATACCAAGGACTTCCTCCTTACAAGCGAGGTAGCCAAATCAAAGGCATGCACCCACGCCCACCCACTCTACTCCCACTCCCAGCCACTCCACTCCCAGCCACTCCACTCCCACCCACTCCACTCCCACCCACTCCACTCCCACCCACTCCACTCCCACCCACTCCACTCCACTCCCACACACTCCATTGCCCACTCCCACACACTCCATTGCCCACTCCCACACACTCCATTGCCCACTCCCACACACTCCATTGCCCACTCCCACACACTCCATTGCCCACTCCCACACACTCCACTCCCACCCACCCACCCCACTCCCACCCACCCACTCCACTCCCACCCACCCACTCCACTCCCACCCACTCAACTCCCACTCCAACACACTCAACTCCAACCCACCCACTCCACTCCCACCCTCTCCACTTCCACCCACACCACTCCCACACACTCAACTCCCACCTATTTCACTCCCACTCACTCCACTCCCACCCACTCCACTCCCTCTCATTTAACTCCCACCCACACCACTCCCTCCCACTCAACTCCCACCTACTCCACTCCCACTCCCACCCACTCCACTCCCACTCCCACCCACTCCACTCCCACTCCCACACACTCCACTCCCACCCACCCACTCCACTCCCACCCACCCACTCCACACCCACCCACTCCACTCCCACCCACCCACTCCACTCCCACTCTACTCCACTCCCACTCCCACCCACTCCCACCCACTCCACTCCCACCCACTCCACTCCCACCCACTCCACTCCCACCCACTCCACTCCCACCCACTCTACTCCCACCCACTCCACTCCCACTCCCACCCACTCCACTCCCACTCCCACCCACTCCACTCCCACTCCCACCCACCCCACTCCCACTCCACCGCCCTTTCCCTCCCTCTCCTCTTAGCTCCTCATGGATGATGGGTCATCCCTGAATCCCGCCCACTGGTGATTAGTTTTCTGTTTTGTCAAATTAGGGGCTCATTCGGAACAATGTAAAATAGAATGTGGACTGCCCTGAAATTGGATCCGGGGTCCATTTTCTATAGCTGAAAATGGACCCCGGGGTCCATTTTCCACAGCGGAAAATGAACCACCCCTATAGAAAATGGACCCCTTGCTAAAATATGCAACTCATTGTCATTAGGTTGGGTCAGGCTAGGTCAGGTCACATCAGGTCAGGTGAACAATATTTATTGATAAATGTAGATGGTTATCTGATTATAGATTGAAGAAAATCTATTATTTTGAGTAGGGGGACAATTTCTTGTAGAGGGGATCATTTTCTATCTCACACTAACAGTGTCTAAAATTCCACAGTGGAGTTGGTGGCGACTGTACTCGCACTCGAGTGTACTAGTCGCAACACCTGTGCCTGTTGTGTCTGGATTGCATATAGACGTATATGTAAATTAAAGTAAATAATAACCACACACACACACACACACACACACACACACACACACACACACACACACACACACACACACACACACACACACACACACACACTTGATTTATTTTTCATTTCTATTTATTTATTTATCTATCATATTCATGCACTTTTTCATTATTTATCTATTTATACAATTTATTTATTCATTTATTTATTCATCTAGTTTTCTATATTTTCATTTATCTATTTATTTATTCATTTGCTTATTTTATCTAATTTATTTAATTAATTACTTATTCATTTATCTGTCTAATTATCTATTCATCTATTCATGGTGAATCACACACACACACACACACACACACACACACACACACACACACACACACACACACACACACACACACACACACACACACACACACACACACACACACACACACACACACACACACACACACACACACACACACACACACACACACACACACACACACGTACACACACACACACACACACACACACACACACACACACACACACACACACACACACACACACACACACACACACACACACACATACACATACACACACATATACGAGCTATTTCACATCGAATATCAACTTGGAACGCGCCTGCAGATTCCCCACAGAACAAAGGACTCAACAGATTGGTAAAACCAACAGGAGACAATAGACTTCGACATTGGAGGATGAGGATGAGGAGGAGGAGGATGGCTTTTGGTAATTAAGGCGTCGTTGCAGACCGCCCTCTGGCTTCCATCTCCCCCCCTCCCCCTCCCCTTCCTCCCCCTCCTCCGCCTTGTCTTCTGACGATGGCACCAACTCTAAGCTTCTGAGTCAGGTCAGAAACCATCTCTTCTTCGGCCCTGAAGAAGGAAGAGTTTCCTTACCTCCTGAGGAAGGGAGGGTCTGCCTCCTCCTGCCCTCTGGCCAGAGGACCACATCCTCTTGGTTCCTGAGGAAGGGACGAGGGACGGACTCTTCGGCTTCTGAAAGAGGAACTATGACCTCTGGACTCCTGAAGAAGAGTGATCCTTCGTGTCTCTGTCTGTATAATTTTCTTACCTCTTTAATTTTCTTTATCCGTTTTCGTGCATTTTCCTCGTCCTCCTCTTCCAACCATTCCACCTCCTTTTCTTTCTCCTCCTCCTCCTCCTCTTCTTCCTCCTCTTCTTCCTCCCCCTTCTTCCTCCCTTCTTCACCCCTCTACCCTCTCTTCCTCCTCTTTTTCCTCCTCTTTTTCCTCCTGCTCCTCCTACTCCTCGTCTACACTTCTACTTCCTCTTCCTCCTCCTCCTCCTCCTCTTCTTCTACCCCTCTACCTCCTCTTCTACCCCTCTACCTCCTCTTCTACCCCTCTACCTCCTCTTCTTCCTCCTCCTCTTCCTCCTCTTCTTCCTCCTCTTCTTCCTCCTCCTCCTCCTCCTCCTCCTCTTCTTCTACCCCTCTACCTCCTCTTCCTTCTCCTCCTCGTCTTCTACCCCTCTACCTCATCTTCTTCCTCCTCCTCTTCCTCCTCTTCAACCCCTTTACCTCCTCTTCATCCTCCTCTTCCACCTCCTTCTTCTCCCCCTGTCCCTTTTCTTCCTCTTCATCTCCCTTTTCGGCTGTTTGCTCTACCTCTTTTTTCTTGCTTCTTCTCCTTTTTCTCCTCATCATGTTTTTCCTTAAATTCTTCCTCATTCCTCTCCTCGTCCTCTTCTTTCTCACCCTTTTTCTCCGCTTCTTCCCCCTTTTTCTCTTCATCTCCTCTCTTTTTCTCTTCTCTCTTTTTCTCTTCTCCTCTCTTTTTCTCTTCTCCTCTCTTTTTATCCTCATTGTCTTTGTTTTCCTCTTCCTCTTCCTCGTTTTTCGCCTCATACTCTCTATCCGCCCTTCATTTTTTCATCACGCCCCCTCTTCCATATTCTAATATGTATATATATAATTTCCCTTTTCTTCTCCTCCTCTTCTTCTCCTCCTCTTCTTCTTCCATTTATCCATCAGTGCTTCATTATCCGGCTCTTATTCACAAGTTTCTTGTCTCTTTATTTCTCTCTTTTTCTCTCTCTCTTCGCATCTCCTTCATCTTTTTCTTTATTTTCTTTATTTCTTCTTCCTTTCGTATTTTTGCCTTTTGTTCTTTTACTAAATTCTTTTCCTTTTTTCTTTTTTATGTGATTATTTTCATTTGCCTTTTTAACTCTATTCCCCGTTGTTTCGCTTTATTATATTTAATTTTATTTTGTTTGATCTTTTTCTGTTTTATGTTATCTTGTTTATGTATTTCATTTTATCGCATTCAATTCCATTTTATTTTATTTTATTTTGTTCGTTTTTTTTTTTCTGTTATTGTTGTAATTGCTTTGGTTACCCCCTAAATTTATAAATTTATTTATCAATCTATTCCTTTGATTTTATATATATATTTTTTACTTTTTCTCTTCTTTCTTGTGAATTACCTTCTTTTTTCATTGTTTCCTTTCATAGAATTGTGCTTCTCACCCTTTTTCATCTTCTTTCTCCTTATTATTCCTATCCTTCCTTCTCATTCCTTCTCCTTATCCCCCATCTACGTCCTTTTTGTCTTTTCTTGGGTATACTACACTATTTCGTCTCCCTCCTCTTCTCCTCTTCTTCCCTCTTCCTTATTCGCTCCAACTCCCTCCTCCCATCTTCCCTACTTCCCTACTCCCCTTCTTCCGCTCCCCTACCTTGTCCCCCTAGAAAGTTGATTAGTTGTAGGGAGGGAAGGGGGAGGGAGATGGAAAGGGAGGGACGGGGAGGGTGGGGGTAGAGGAGGGTGGGGGTGGTATTGTCGCTGAGATGAGGGAGGGGGAGGGAGGGAGGGAGTGGAGTGAGGGAGTTGGGTTGGATTGAGATGTTGTGGGTGCTTACGTACCAGTGTACAATCGGTCACATAAGTAATGCATTGGTTTTCAGAATGTTTCGGTCATCAGGAGGGTGATGTATGTCTGGTTTCTAAAGTCCGTCGACAGAGATGTTTCACCGTCTACCATTTGATGGTATATGGTAGATTAACTTTTTTTCGACATATTTTTAATATATGAAATAATTCTAGTGCTCTTTATATCTTGTGAAACGCGTGAAGAATTATGAAATACACGTCAGCTGGTAATTGTATTTATGTATGAACGAAACTTTATGAGTTCCCCTGTGTCTTGATGACCGATACATTTTGATCATTGTTGCATCATTTGTGGTTCCAACCATACAACTGAACAGTAATAAAAAAATCGTGCTACTTTTTTCATTAAGGTTC
>NC_134791.1:8740269-8742769 GCF_046742065.1 Oratosquilla oratoria | reverse complement strand
TGGATGGAAATGGAAAATTATATTTGCTGAAGATTTCGTGGTTGATATAATTGGAGTCAGAACAGTAGACTTAGGAAGAAGGGGAAGGGAAGGGTGGGTAGAAAGGGGGGAGGAGATAAGGGAGGGAGATAAAGAGATAATAGAGAACAGATGGATGGATTTCTTCCATATGTGAATTCATGCACATGCATGCCTACACCTACACACACACACACACACACACACACACACACACACACACACACACACACACACACACACACACACACACACACACACACACACGCATACATGCACAAACGCATACATGCACACACACATACATATATACATATATATTCGAGTATATATTATAAATATACATATATATGTACGTATATGCACATAATATAATATACATATAAAGCATTTATATGTATGCATAATGTATGTATGTACAGTAAACATGCGTAAAAAATACAATACTTGAATCTAAAAATTATGCAATACTTTGCAAAACATTGCTCTTGGTTGCAAAAGTCTTCGGACCAGATTCAAACAATTTCATTCACTCACTGATGCGGATTCAGTGCAAATGAGGAACAAACGATCCCTGCAGCGCATAGCCATACTCGGTCTTCCTCTCTCTCTCTCTCTCTCTCTCTCTCTCTCTCTCTCTCTCTCTCTCTCTCTCTCTCTCTCTCTCTCTCTCTCTCTCTTTTTTTTTGGCCATTAGGTCTTCCTTAGCTTCGGACCCGAACAGTGTAGTGTGACGTCATTCTTAAGCCACGCCCTCAAATTGACCTAAACTGTGTTTACAAACGCACACGGGGACCACCAACATCACTACCCCCAATCGGGTTCTTATATTAAATATGGGGTGACACACACCCAGAGAGTGGGTGGATGGAAGGTTGTGGGTGAACAGGTGGTATATTCTGTCGAATGTGGTATCGTAAAATATCGCATTTCTTTTTATTTCGCTCAGAGTATCAGGTATCGATGGATATTGATCTGCGAACTTGATATATATGAATGTCAGGTCAGTCATTCTGTTCAGTGTACCGCAACAATATATATATATATATGTATTTATATATATATTTACATAGGGTGTATGTACGTGTGTGCGTGTGTGTGTGTGTGTGTCTGTATACGTGTGTGTGTACGTATGTGTGTGTGTGTGTGTACGTATGTGTGTGCGTGTGTGTGTACGTGTGTGTAGGTGTCTATATGCATATCCATGACAGGTATAGTGCACAAGGTAATAGTATTAGAACACCTAATGCAACTCATTGTACCTGAGTGCCTCGTCTCGATGGTGTGAAGAGAGCTCTAGAGAGCGCTAGAGAGAGAGAAAGAGAGGGGGAGGGGGAGAGAGTAAAGGCTTTAATTAGCTTTGCGGCGAAAACCTGGTCGTGCTTTGAGGTCGAGAGTGCTTTGTGGCTTAGTGGGGGGAGGGGAGCGGGGGAGAGGGGGAGCGGGGAGCGGGGGAGAGGGGGAGGGGGTCGTGGTCCTTTGATGGCAATTGTTTTACCTATTGGGAAGTGAGTGGGAGTGTAGGTACTCCTCTCTGGTAAATCTGAGCTTTGTGGGAGTGCTGTGCGGTGCCCGCTCACCCCCCATACTCCCATCCCCCCCATATGTACTCCCTTTCCCTCCCCCTCCCACCCACCCTCTCCCTCTCCCATTTCGTATTTTTGAAATTGGGTTTTTAATGTGGATGGATTTGTGTCTTCAACACCTGTTGGACCTAAACGATCTTCAAAGTTTCTGTTTGCTGCTTTTGTCTGTGTGTTTGTGTGTGTACGTGTATGTGTATGTACGTTTGTGTGTGTGTGCGTGCGTGTGTGTGTGTGTGTGTGTGTGTGTGTGTGTGTGTGTGTGTGTGTGTGTGTGTGTGTGTGTGTGTGTGTGTGTGTGTGTGTGTGTGTGTGTGTGTGTGTGTGTGTGTGTGTGTGTGTGTGTGCGTGCGCGCGTGTGTGTGCTCGCGTATTTTTTCTCTTGTTTTTCTTCGTCTTTCTCTTTTCTTCTTTGTCTTCTTAATTTCTCAGTTATCTTCGTGTCTCCTTTTTTCTTCAAGTTTTCTTATTATTTATTCTTCTTTTCTCCTTTCTCTCCTCTTCTTTCTCTTCCTCCTTATCGGTTATCAGTATCTCTTCCTTTTCCTCCTCCTCTTCCTCCTCCTCCTCCTCCTTTTCCTCTTCGTCCTTCTCCTCCTCCTTTTCCTCTTCGTCCTTTTCCTTTTCCTCCTCCTCTTCCTCCTCCTCCTCCTCCTCCTCCTCCTCCTCCTCTTCCTTTTCCTCTTCGTCCTCCTTTTCCTTTTCCTCTTCCTCTTCCACCTCCTCCTCCTCCTCCTCTTCCTCCTCCTCTTCCTCCTCCTCCTCCCCCTCTGCCTCTTCGTCCTCCTTTTCATTTTCCTCCTCCTCCTCCTTTTCCTCTTCGTTCTCCTTTTCCTTTTCCTCCTCCTCTTCCTCCTCCTCTTCCTCCTCCTCCTCCTTTTCCTCCTCCTTCTCCTCCT
>NC_134791.1:8730269-8732769 GCF_046742065.1 Oratosquilla oratoria | reverse complement strand
ACCTCCTCACGTTTTCTTTCGCATCTCCCTCATCTCCACCCCTCATCATTTCTTTTAATTCAATATCTTTGTCATAAGGTCCTAAATTTCTCTGATTAAAATCGTCTACCATTTTCCAGAAAAGAAAGATATATATATATATACATATATATATAAATATAAATATATATATATATATATATTTAAATAAATACCGTATACATATAATTTTTTTTTTTTTTTTTTTTTTTTTTTTTTTTTGTATGGTAAGTTCCAATGGTTTGGTATGGTCACACATTTACCCTCTATCTCCCCTCTTTCCCCTTTCACCAATTTTCCTTGACACCTATTCCCACTCCCTTCCCCTCTCCTCCCCTCTCCCACCTTCCATTCTTTTCTTTATGTTTCCCTCGTTTTTTGTTCTATTCTTTTTATTTTATTTTTTTTTTTTTCGTTCCCCTCTGTTTCCATTTTCGGTGATGCTCTCTGACATACCGAAGACACCTCCTCTCCCTTCCTTCCCCTCTCCTCCCTTCCCCTCCCACTCCCCTCCCCTCCCACTCCCCTCCCCTCCCACTCCCCTCACTCCCCTCCCACTCCCCTCCCCTCACTGCCCTCCCACTTCCCTCACTCCCCTCCCTTCCCCTTCCCTTCTCTCTCCTCCTCCACCTTTCCCTTCATATGTATGTGTATATATATATATATATATATAAATAACTATATACATAAATACAGGTGTACATATACATAATATAATTATATATGAAATGAATATACATATACATAAACATATACATATACATAGATAAAGATCTTAATGGATCCTGAATTGTTGATCAGCTGACACATGCAATAGTCTCTGTAGGAAGTTGAATCCATTCTAATCCTTGTCTAGCTCTGTTCTAGTTTTGATTTAATGATGAGACAAACCTCAACACGACGAATTTCTAAGAACAATTTCTTATCATGTCTCTGTTTGTTTGTTTGTTTTATCACCTATTTTATTTCTTCTTCGTTTCTACTTTATCATCCTTATCCTCTTCCTTCTCTTCCTCCTTATCATTATCATCATGTCTCTGTATTTTTTATATTTTTGTCGCTATTATTTTCTTCTTCTTCTTCTTCTTCTTCTTCTTCTTCTTCTTCTTCTTCTTCTTCTTCTTCTTCTTCTTCTTCTTCTTCTTCTTCTTCTTCTTCTTCTTCTTCTTCTTCTTCTTCTTCTTCTTCTTCTTCTTCTTCTTCTTCTTCTTCTTCTTCTTCTTCTTCTTCTTCTTCTTCTTCTTCTTCTTCTCCTCCTCCTCCTCCTCCTCCTCCTCCTCCTCCTCCTCCTCCTCCTCCTCCTCCTCTTCTTCTTCTTCTTCTCCTCCTCCTCCTCCTCCTCCTCCTCCTCCTCCTCCTCCTTCGTCTTCTTCTCCTCGTCCTTCTCTTCCTCCCTATTTTTCCTTTCCCTTCATCTTCATATCCTCTTCTTTTTTTCCCTTTCCCCTCTTTCCCCCTCCCTTGAACTTGCCCCTCATTTCCCCTTTCCCCCTCTTTTACCCTCTTTTCCCCTCTTTTCTCCTTGCCTTATACTTCCCCTTCCTTTCATCTCCTTTCTCTTTTCTCTCTCTTTTCCCTCTCTTTTCCTTCTCCTTTCCTCCTTTTCTCCTCTTTTCCCCTCTTTTCGCCCTCTTTTCCCCTCCCTCTCTCCCTACCTTCCGTAAAATTTTCCCCTCTGCTGGCTGCAAGGCCTCTGGTTCTTTCTCTCCCCTTCCCTTTCCCCTCCTCTCCCTTCTCCCCCTTCCCCCTTCCTCCTCTCCCTAGCCCCAGGCCTTAAGGCATCCCCCCCTTCCACCTCCCCTCTTTCTTCCTCCTCCTCCTCCTCCCTCCTCCCTTCTTCTTCCTCCCTTCTTCTTCCTCCTTCGTCTTCCAGACTCCTAAGAGGTTTCTGCTATTTTGTCATTAATGTGTTCATTGGCTATTTAAGAGTATCGTTGAGTTCACCCACTGCTCTCTTTCTCTTTCTCTTTCTCTATCTATCTCTCGCTATTTCTCTATCTATCTATATATCAATCTATCTATCTATCTGTCCTTATCTCTCTCTCTCTCTCTCTCTCTCTCTCTCTCTCTCTCTCTCTCTCTCTCTCTCTCTCTCTCTCTCTCTCTCTCTCTCTCTCTCTCTCTCTCTGTTGCCTCTGTCTCTCTCTCTGTGTTGTCTCTGTTTCTCTCTGTTTCTCTCTGTCTCCCTGTCTCTCTGTCTCTCTCTCTCTCTCTCTCTCTATCCTCTCTATCCTTTCTCTCCTCTTCTCTCTCTCTCTGTTTCTCTCTTTATCTATCTATCTATCTATCTTCTCTCTCTCTCTCTCTCTCTCTCTCTCTCTCTCTCTCTCTCTCTCTCTCTCTCTCTCTCTCTCTCTCTCTCTCTCTCTCTCTCTCTCTCTCTCTTATCTCAATTCATCCTTTCTCGACACCATATTTCACCCTAATTATCCCTTCCATTTCACTCATTTTTAACCTTTCTCATTTTTTCTACAAAATATTT
>NC_134791.1:8715269-8725269 GCF_046742065.1 Oratosquilla oratoria | reverse complement strand
AGACGTTGTCATATTACCTCATTTCTTACAATATTTTTTATAAATATCCTTAAGAATAAATGGGTCTAATTTATACAAATATAAACTCTAAGGAGTTGGTCATAATTGTGTTTGATAATGCCTGATTCTATATTTCTTTCAACCTTTTTTTTAAAAAAAAAAGGTTTCCGCTGTCTGAGCGGGTTAGGGCGTCGTTACTTGCGGCGAAGGTCGATGGGATGGTGGTTCGAATTCTGCCACCGGCGAAGTTGAACTAAGGGCATAGTTCATTAAATTTCACGCTACAAAGTCTTCTTTGAGGGGCACCGTTCTAGTCTTCCGGTAGAAGGGAGCTTATGACGTTAAAACATATCACAATTTTTATACTTTTTTTTTCAATCAATAGGATGGTCAAAATCCCTAATATAAGTCAACAGAACATTCGATTCCTGCCCAGTCTTTATGTTATTTTTTTATATTGTTTTATTCATATTTCTAAATCTTTGCCTGTTTGACCAACATAATATTTATTACATTCATCACATGGTATTTTGTAAACACATCCCATAGGGATATCTGAGGATTTTTTTTTTATAAGAATATCCTTTACAGTAGTAGTATTTTTAAAGGCAACATTTGTTTTATTTTTCTAGAACATTGGGAATCTCAGTCAAAATTTCATTAGAAGGAATTACCAAAAGATTTGTGTTGTCAAATTTCTGTGGTTCAGTGTTATAGAAGATCCTTTTTGCGTATTCTAAGCAATTATCAGGGAAGAATTTTGGGCTTTTTAACTGCATTCCAATGTCATAATTCTTACATATTTCATTATCAATATATTATGGGCTGTAAATACATAAAAGACAAATGAACATGAAATAAAATGCTGGTTGTTTAACTCTACATGGTTAGCAGAATAATAGTGAATATATATATATATATATATATATATATATATATATAATATATATATATATATGTATATATATATATTATATATATGTATATATATATATATTATATGTATATATATGTATATGTATATATATATATATTATATATATGTATATATATGTATGTATATATGCATATATATATATATGTATATATATATATATATATATATATATATATGTATATATATATATGTATTATATATATATACTGTATATATATATATATATATATTGGTAGGAGGCCATGTTGTATACATGGTTTCAAGAAGTCTACAGCGACAATGGCGTTATTGAGCTTATATTGAAGCTTTAATTTGTCTCGTGCAACAAGTTTCTGTGCTGGTCTCAAATAGCTGAGAAGGTGTCCAAAAGACATTTGGTGCGGCTTTCTCTTTTCTATTTTCTCCAATAAAAAAGAGAAAGCCGCACCAAATGTCTTTTGGACACCTCAGCTATTTGGAACCAACACAGAAACTTGTTGCACGAGACAAATTAAAGCTTCAGTATAAGCTCAACAACGCCATTGTCGCTGTAGACTTCTTGAAATCATGTATATATATATATATGTATATATATATATATATATATATATGTATATATATATATATATATATATATGAATCACAAAGAACCCACAGCCGGAATAAAGGAAAATTTAGAAGAAAGTATAAATTCTATATTTCGGCTAATAGCCTGAAGAGAGCTATAGCTATTTGCCGAAATATAGAAGTTATACTTCCAATTTCCTTTTATTCCGACTGTGGGTTCTTCGTGGTTATTTACAAATGTGCTACTACATTTAAGTAATATATGTGTATATATATATATATATATATATATATATATATATATATATATAGTATATATATTGTGTGTGTGGTATATATATATATGTATATATATGTATATATATATATATATATATACATATATATATATAATGTGTGTGTGTGTATATATATATATCATCATCATCATCATATCTTGTCGCACCAGAACCGTGTCCATATAAGGGCAGTTTCATTTGCTTCCCTAAGGTCTTGGTCGGAGCAATGGGGACTCAATGGACATTCCCGGAGGACGTGGACCATCGTCTGTACTTCGCCACAGGGACATTGGGGGCTATTGGTGTATCCCCACTTGTGTTGATTTTCTCTCGTTTTGCCCACCTTGGCTCTTCCTCTGTTTAAGGTAACCCAGTCCTTCCTGGTTAGGTTTGCTCCTGGGGGCAAGGTCTCGTTTGGGCATGGTATGGCCTCGTTATGGCCCAGATTGTCATATTCCTGCCAACATTTTAGTCTATGGGCCACAGCTTGGGTTGGATCCAGTCCCTCCACCGTCATGAAGCTTTGGCGAGACTTCAGTCTCTGTCCAACCTGAGGGTGACCGTATAGTGGATGCCTAGGATCATTTTGTTGTTTATATTTTTCTATCTATGTATATATATATATATATATATATATATATATATATATATATATACATATATATATATATATATATATATGTATATATGTGTGTATATATATATATATATATATATATATATATATATATATATACAGAGAGAGAGAAAGAGAGAGAGATAGAGCAGGGATAGGCATTTGTAAACATATATATAAGTATGAATAACAAATCTAACACCGGCCCCCCCCAAAAAAAAAAAAAGTAAATAAAAAGACCAAATCTAATTAGAAATGCTGGGTCTACATTGTACTCCTTCAGGCATAAAACCTAATCAACAATATCATTAGAATTTAATTAAAACTTAAACTCTTCAAATAATCAACTTGTTGGAGAGCGGTCAGCTAATTAGGACATAATTCCCTTGATGTAATCAGGGCGTGTTTACTCTGAAGATATATAACTTAACTCGGAACGTTTGTTTTGGGATTTGAAAGTAAATTTCTTTCAGAAAAGAATGTTGGATATTTTTTATTTATATATTTTTTCTACACCTCATATCTTCTCTCCTCCTTATATCTTAGCAGGTTAGGACTCACAGTAACGAGTTTAAATTGGACAAATGGGTAGGAAATGGTTTACTGACAGAGTAGTTAATGAATGGAATAAACTTAATCAAGTAGTGAGCGATGAATATATATATATATATATATATATATATAATATATATATTTATATATACATATATATATATATATATATATATATATATATATATATATATATATATATATATATATATATATATCAAGAAGGTTAGATAACTTTATGGATGGGTATGATAGGTGGTAATGGGCACGGAACTACTTAGTTCAGGCCTTATGGTTTCTTGCATTTAGTCATCAAGTAGTGAATGATGAAACTATATATATTGTATACATATATGTATATATATATATATATATATATATATATATCTATATATATATATATATATATATATATATATATATATATATATAAGGTTAGATAACTTTATGGATGGGGATGATAGATGGTAATTGACATGGAACTACCTAGTGTAGGCCTTATCGTCTCTTCCAGTCTCCTTCATTCTTGTTCTTATGTTCTCTTCACCATCTCTATTGCTTCCGAGGTTAGAAGCGTTGGTTGACCTCAAATGGTGTCCGAGCCTCGGGATTGAACTAAAGATCGTGTATCTTCAAAGTCCTCCATTTGTCTTTTTTTTTTTTTTTAAACAAGGAAAGAGAATTTTTCTTTAAGTCATGAAGATTCCTTTATAGATTAATATTCTTATCTTTTCATCTTATTTTATTTAATTTAATTATATTCATTATTTTTCATCTAATCTAATTAGTTTTATTTATATTGTTCGCCTTTGTTTATTCAAATTCTTTATTCACTTTATCTATTCATTTAGTTTTTATTAATTTATTCCATTTTATTCAATTACTTATTCAGTTGTTTATGCATTTACCTATTTGTTAATTTACAGTTTTTACATTTTATTATTCGTCCATTTTTATTCATGATTTTCCTTTATATATATATATATATATATATGTGTGTGTGTGTGTGTGTGTGTGTGTGTGTGTGTGTGTGTGTGTGTGTGTGTGTGTGTGCGTGTGTGTGTGTATTCTTTTCGCCCTGGCAGTCCTTGCAATTAGTGCAAAAGTGACGGATTCTACTGCAGCTAAGCGTCTCTTGGCGTAATCACTTCATCCCATCCTCACACACACAAAGACTTTCAGTTGAACGTGTTCATACATGCAATTAGTTCATCATCAGTGAAGCTGCCAGCACTAAAGCAGTTTTAATGGTGTAATTAAGAACAAGAGCCAATTAAGTTAGGCTCTTAATCTAGATCAGATCATCCGTGTGATCAACGTCTTGAAAAACTTTTTTTTTTTTTCCACGGGAAAAGAAATTCCCTTCAGTGACCGGCTTTGCACATTTTATGAATTTTTATGAAATAGCCTCGCTGTATTAGTTTTCTTAAAGAAGTGGGAATTACGCAAATGAGGTTGGTCCTTCCCAGATTTTTTTTTTTCAAAAAAGTAAAAAAAAAAAAAAAAAAAAAAAATGGGGATGGGTGGAGACGAAGCATCGGCCAAGAAGTCTTGCCTCTGGATGAAAATGTCTTCGCTCCTCACCGAAGAAGACATTTGGCCCAAAGGCTTGCCTCTGCTCAGAATGAAGATATCTTCGCCCTTTAACATCCAAGACGTCTTGCCTCAGGATCAAGACGTCTTCGCTTCCATCGGCCAAGAAGTCTTGCTTTTGGAGCAAAATGTCTTCGTCCTTCACCGAGGAAGACATCTTGCCTTTGATGATGTCTTCGCTTCCATCGTCCAAGACGTCTTGCCTTAGGATGAAGATATCTTTGTCTTTTACCGGCCAAGATATCTTGCTTTTGGACCAAAATGTCCTCGCCCTTCACCAAGGAAGATATCTTGCCTTTGATGATGTCTTCGCTTCCATCGACCAAGACGTCTTGCCTTAGGACGAAGATGTCTTCGCCCTTGAACAGTCAAGACGTCTTGGTTAAGGATCAAGATGTCTTCGCCCTTGAACAGTCAAGACGTCTTGGTTAAGGATCAAGATGTCTTCGCTTCCATCGGCCAAGATGTCTTCCTTTTGGACCAAAATATCCTCGCCCTTCACCAAGGAAGACATCTTGCCTTTGATGATGTCTTCGCTTCCATCGACCAAGACGTCCTGCCTTAGGACGAAGATGTCTTCGCCCTTGAACAGCCAAGACGTCTTGGTTCAGGATCAAGATGTCTTCGCTTCCATCGGCCAAGATGTCTTCCTTTTGGACCAAAATATCCTCGCCCTTCACCAAGGAAGACATCTTGCCTTTGATGATGTCTTCGCTTCCATCGACCAAGACGTCCTGCCTTAGGACGAAGATATCTTCGTCTTTTACCGATCAAGACATCTTCCCATTAGGTGAAGGTGTCTTCACCCCTCACCGGCTAAGAAATATTGCTTCTAGATGAAGATGTCTTGAGACTCCTTCCGGTCCTAGGAAGGTGGGCCTGGGGGGAGGGGAGGGGAGAGGGAGTGTGGGGAGGGAGGGGTGTATGGGGAGGGGGGAGGGAGGTATGGGGGGATTATAGTAACCTATAAACTCAGGAACCACGTAACGCTTCGAAAGCTTCTGGTCATCAAAAAAGGATGAGAAGAAAGTTAAGTTTCATGGTCCCTTCCTCCGTTTTCTATGGGAAAGTCTCGGCGGCCGCTACACGTTTTCTTTCATCTGGGGAAAGTCTCGGGGAGTCTCACGTTTTGTCTCGTGCGCCCCATTTTCTTTCATATGGGAGGTTCTTCGGGTCTCCTCCTGCCTTCTGTCTTCCAAAAAGGATCTTTTCCTCCGTCTTTTTTCTTGCAGAAGTCTCAAAGTCTTTTTTTACATCTTCCTGTTTTTCTTCTTTTTCTTCCTATTTTCTTCCTCTTCCTCTTCCTATTTTCTTGTCGTCGTCGTCGTCGTCATCATCATCATCATCATCATCATCATCATCATCATCATCATCATCATCATCATCATCATCATCATCATCATCATCATCATCATCATCATCATCATCATCATCATCATCATCATCATCATCATCATCATCATCATCATCATCATCATCATCATCATCTTCATCATCATCATCATCATCATCATCATCATCATCATCATCATCATCATCATCTTCTTCTTCTTCTTCTTCTTCTTCTTCTTCTTCTTCTTCTTCTTCTTCTTCTTCTTCTTCTTCTTCTTCTTCTTCTTCTTCTTCTTCTTCTTCTTCTTCTTCTTCTTCTTCTTGTCTTCTTCTTCTTCTTCTTCTTCTTCTTCTTCTTCTTCTTCTTCTTCTTCTTCTTCTTCTTCTTCTTCTTCGTTGTCTTCTTCTTCTTCCTCTTCTTCTTCTTCTTTGTTTTCTTCATCTTTTTCTTTTTCTTTTTCCTCTTTTACTATGAGGGAGAGTATCATGGTCCACCTTTTTATTTTCTTCAGAAAAAGACATCCGTCTTCTTCCCATCTCCCTCCCCCCCCCCCCGCCCTCCTTTTTTCGAGGGGAATAGGGGGAGAAAATCATAACCCCTCCCCTAATTTCTTTCTTCAGAAAGTTTTAAACCCTTTTCAGACCTTTTCTCCCTGAAAGTGAGAAATTGATTCTGTCAAGCCTTCAACCCCGTTTTTAGGGAGGTTAAGGTAATATTTCATGTCGGTTACAATTTCTTTTTTATTTTTCAGTTTATTTATTTATGTATATATTCATTATTATTATTATTATCATTATTATTATTATTATTATTATTATTGTTATTATTATCATTATTGTTATCATTATTATTATTATTATCATTATTATTATTATTATTATTATTATTATTATTATCATTATTATCATTATTATTATTATTAATTTTATTATAAATTTAATTTATTTTCTAATTATTATTATTATTATTATTATTATTATTATTATATTATTATTATTATATTATTATTTTATTATTATTAATTTTATTATAATTTAATTAATTTTCTATCATAATACTATTATCATTATTATTTCTATTATTTCTATTATTAGTATCTATTATTATTATTATTATTATTATTATTATTATTATTAATTATTAATTATTAATTATTATTAATCTTTTTACATTTTGACCACAAGAAGCTTCTGAAGATCACGAAAATATGATAACGGAACTCAACGAAAATATGGAAGAAAAACTTGTAGCTTCCACAGTCACCTGAGATCACGTGACCGACCAAGACCCGCGTTGTGGGACACAGAAACTTCAAGACTCGAACCGGGTCACATGGTACTGTCTTATCATTAGGTCTGTTCTCTTACGTTTATGGGATGGGCTTTTAAGGAGCCAAAGGAAGCTACATTGTTGTGACCAGTAATAAATAATGACACAAATCGACAATCTGAAGTGAAATGATTTATTCTATTTTATTTTATTTTTTCTTTTGTTATGAATGGGTGTCACGGGTATGAATAAAGTCACTTGGCGACAGTTATTAGCATTGTTGTTATATCATTATTATTAGTAGCGTTATTATTATTATTATTATTTTATCATTATATAATCATATCATCATCATTATTATTATTATTATTATTATTATTATTATTATTATTATTATTATTATTATTATTATTATTATTATTATTATTATTATTATTATTATTATTATTATCATTATCATAATAATAATAATAATAATAATAATAATTAATAATAATAATAATAATAATAATACAATAATAACAATATCAACAATAATATTTATATGCCATTGTGGAACCCAACAACCGAATGCCAACATTTACATATTTTGTTTTGGTTAGCGCAGGATGACCGCAGTCAGCCGACATTCACCCTGTGGTCCTTTTGGGGTCTCGGTCGGCTTGGTCATTCAGCTGAATAAAATCTTGAGGCAATGAAGAGCGTTGACTACATTACAACTTATACATTACGTTACTGTATCTTACTGTATTTCCATTCTTCAACCAGTTAGCTCACAGTGTCCGACTTGGCTGACTTAAAGCGTCTGGCGTTGGACAAAATAAAGTATTTAAAGAAAATACTGGGATCTAATTGGAGGGTAATCTCGCTTTCATTTGTTTTGTAAACTGCCTTGTTTGGTTTATTAACGGAGTTCTTGGTTCGTAAAGGAAGTTCGAAGCCAAAGAAGGAACTGAGGGAAGATTAATAAGGCCTAGTGGGCATCCGAATTTATCTAGAGAGAGAGAGAGAGAGAGAGAGAGAGAGAGAGAGAGAGAGAGAGAGAGAGAGAGAGAGAGAGAGAGAGAGAGGGTAGGGAGATGGAAAGGAGAGCGAAAGGAGGGCTATATTTAGAGAAAGAGAAAGAGAGAGGGGGAGGGAGGGAGATGGTGGTAAGAATGACGGCGAAAGGAGGGTTATAAAGATAGAGGGAGAGAGAGAGAGTGGGAACTGGAAGAGAAGACAAAGGAAAGGTCATACAATATTTAGTGAGAGAGAGAAAGAGAAGGGGGCTGGAAGAGAGGGTGAAAGGAGGGTTAAATTTAGAGAAAGAAAGGAAGAGAGAGAGAGAGAGGGAGAGAAAGAGAGAGAAGAGAAAGAAGGGGAGTTGGAAAGGAGAGCGAAAGGATGATTATGTTAAAAAAGGAGACAGAGAGAATGTAGAAAACTAGAGAAAGAGAGAAGTTGAGGTAGAGGGAAGAGTTCGAGACTGAGGATGGAAAGAAAGAGAGAACGAAGAGTGGGGGACATATATATATATATAATAGAGAAATCCGTGGCCTATACATCGAACACGACCGCCGTATACCAGAGGGAGATTTCAATTGGCAGGAGATGAATTGGGGAGACCCGCTGTCCCCTTTGTCCCAGGACTCCACCAGATGACCTCATGAAATTGGGTCATTTATCGGGTCATTGAACAGGTCAACTCGTTAATACGCAGCCTAGCGTAGGCAAACGAGTCATTTGTCACGGTTGTGCACGCTGCCCACTACGCCAACGCGTTCTCGTTATCTCAAATATTGGGTTTATCATTCCACGTCTAGTGGAATGCGTTGGTGACGTAATCGGAAGCGTGCTGGTCTCGCGTTTGCTGAGCTATGAGTTCGAATCCCGCACTTCATGCCGATTTCAAACAGTGACTGTTACCTCCCCCAGTGGTCCAAGCGCATACGGCTTCGATTGCAGCTAAGCGCCTCCTGGCGTAAGCTACTCATCTTCTGAATATGTGGCCCTTTGATGAATAAAATCACTTGGCGGCAAAAAGGACAAACAAAAAATCAAGTATAGGAAGAAATGTCTCTCATTCCCTTCCTCCCCCTCCCCCCTCTCCCCTCTTCTCCTTTCCCCCTTCCTTTCCTCCCCCCTCTTATTTCTCCCTCCTATCTCTTCCTCTCTTCCTCTCCCCTCTCACCCTCCCCTCCCTTCCTTTCCCCTCTACCTTCTTTCCTTACAAGGATAGAAGCATTGGTAAATTACAATCCAAAGCAGCCTCTCTCCCTCTCTATCTATCTATATCTCTATCTATTTATTTATATCTATTTATCTATCTCTTCCAGTCTTATATCTCTTCTTTTTTCTTCTTCTTCTTTTCTTCTTTTACTTCTTTTTCTTCTTATTCTTCTTCATCTTTTTTTGTTTTTGTTTTCTTTCTTCTCTCTCCTTCTCCATTCCTCTTCTCTCTTCTTCCATGAGTCCTTATTTCGCTTTAGCCATCCTTCCCACCTTCTTCATATCTTATCAACTTTTCTCTTCCATTCCTTTTATCCGTCTGATTCTCCTTTCGTTTTTCTTTGACTTTTTAGCTTTCTGTTTCGTTATTCCTCTCTTCCTTTCCATTCCCCACATTCCATGATATCTACCTTTGCCCTCGTTCCTCTCTTCTATCCCATTTTCTTTATTCCTTTCTTTTCCCTGTAAGTGACCCACCCTCTCTCCGTTTTCTTTCCTCTTTTTTTTTCAAAATTTCGTCTTATATTCTCATTTTCTGCATCTTATTTCGTCCTCCTCCGCCCCCCAAGTGTGTTCCTCCTTCCCCTCTTTCGTCTTTTCCCTCTGTTTCCCCTCTTTTCTTTCCCCCTAATTCCCCTCTCTATCTTATTATCTCTACTCTCCCT
>NC_134791.1:8700269-8707769 GCF_046742065.1 Oratosquilla oratoria | reverse complement strand
TTCCTTTTTATCTATTCACCGTATTCTTTATTCTAATATTTTTCTATTAAATGAATGATGAATCTAGAATATAAATAAATAAACAAAGAAGTGAATATATTAATAAATTAACAGGTAAATAAATGAATTAATGAATCAGTCAATACGTATCTATATAAATAGATAAATAAATTAATAGATAATTATATATCTATACAAATAGATAAAGAAATTAATAATTATATATATAAATAGATAAAGAAATTAATAAATATTTATATATCTATATAAATAGATAAAGAAATTAATGAATAATCATATCTATAAGAAAATAATAATTATATATCTATATACATAGATAAAAAATATATATATATTTATATATCTATATAAATAGATATAGAAATTAATAAATAATCATGTCTATATAAATATATAAATAAATAAATATATATAGATATATAAATAAATAAATAGATAAACCTATAAGTGTATGAATAAATAAATGAAACGAAAACAAAAGAGGATCAAAGTCATCTTCGCCTCGAATCCCTTTTCATAAGGGATTGGATTCCATTGTTAGTATTGGATCCTCTATCTCCCCCTTTTTGTCATCTAATACAATTTTAAAAATAATTTCCCTTTCGATCTAGTCCTTCCATAAACCCCCTTTCACAGTCATGGTGGTCCCCCCTCCCCCCTTCTGTCCCTCCCCTTCTCCCCCTCTCCCCCTTCGGTCCCTCCTCCCTCTCCTCCTCCTCTCCCAATTCGGTCCCTCCCTCCTCTCCCCTCCTTCCCCCATTCGGTCCCTCCCCCTCTCCCCCTTCTCCCCACTTCGGTCTCTCCCCCTCTCCCCCGCCTTTGCCCCCCCTTTGGTCCCTTCCCCCCAATTCGGTCCCTCCCCCCATTCAGTCCCTCCCTCTCTCCCCCTCCTTTGCCCTTCTTCAGTCCCTCCCCCCTCTCCCCCTCCTTCCCCCCATTCGGCCCTCCCCACTCTCCCCCATCTCCCCAGTCAGCCTCTCCCCCTTTTTCCCCCCCCATCGCCCCCATTCTATCCCTTCCCCCATTTGGTCCCTTACCCTTCTTCCCCATTCGGTCGCTCCCCCCTCTCCCCCTCTTTCCCCCACTCGTTCCCCCCTCTCCCCCTTTTGTTCCCCTCTCTCCCCCTCCTTCCCCCTTTCGGTCACTCCCCCTCTCCCCCCTTTTGGTCCCTCCCCGTCTCCCCTCTCTCCCCTCTCCCCCCTTTCGGTCCCTCCCCCTCTACCCTCTTCCCTCTCTTCGGTCCCTCACCCTCTCCCCTGTTCCCCCTCTTCGGTTCCTCACTCTCTCCCCTCTCCCCCCTTTCGGTCCCTCCCCCGTCTCCCACTCCTTCCCCCAATTCGGCCCCGTCCCCTTTCCCCACATCGCCCCCATTCTATCCTCTCATTTGGTCCCTTACCCCTCTTCCACATTCGCTCGCTCCCCCTCTACCCCTCTTTACCCCCATTTGTTCCCCCTTTTCCCCCTCCCCCCTTTCGGTTCCTCCAACTCTCATTTTCTCCCCCGCTTTCGGTCCCTCCCCTTCTATCCCTCCTCCTCCCCCTTTCGGTCCGCCCCCCTCTCCCCTCTCTCCCCTCTTCGGTCCCTTCCCCTCTCCCCTCTTCCCCCTCTTCGGTCCTTCCCCTCTCCCCCCTTTCGGTCCCTCTCCCTTCTCCCCTCTTCGGTCCCTACCCCTCTCCCCTCTTTTCCCCTCGTTGGTCCCTCCCCTCTCTCCCTCATTCCTCCCTTCCGCTCTCCCCCTTCTTCGTCTCCCCTTTTCCGACCCTCCTTACTACTCCCCTTCCCGAAATCCCTCTTCTCCCCTCTTCTGTAATTCCCTCTCTGTTCCCCTCATTCTCTGCTTACCCCTCTTTTCCCTCTTGAAAAGGTTCTTATTTCAAATTCTCACCCCTCCCTCTCTCTCTCTCTCTCTCTCTCTCTCTCTCTCTCTCTCTCTCTCTCTCTCTCTCTCTCTCTCTCTCTCTCTCTCTCTCTCTCTCTCTCTCTCTCTCTCTCTCTCTCTCTCTCTCTCTCTCTCTCTCTCTCTCTCTCTCTCTCTCTCTCCCTCTCTCTCTCTCTCTCTTTTCTCTCTTTTCTCTCTCTTTTCTCTCCCTCTCTCTTTTCTCTCCCTCTCTATTTTTCTCTCCTCTCTCCTCTCTCTCTCTCCTCTCTCTCTCTCTCTCTCTTCTTCTCCTCTCTCCTCTTTCTCTCTCCTCTCTCTCCTCTCTCTCTCTCTCTCTCTCTCTCTCTCTCTCTCTCTCTCTCTCTCTCTCTCTCTCTCTCTCTCTCTCTCTCTCTCTCTCTCTCTCTCTCCCTTCTCCCCCTCTCTCTTCTCCCCCTCTCTCTTCTCTCTCTTCTCTCTCTCTTCACACCCTCTCCTCTTTCTCTCCTCTCTTTCTCCTCTCTCTCTCTCCTCTCTCTCCTCTCTCTCCTCTCTCCTCTCTCTCTCTCTTTACCTCCTTCTCTCTCTGTGTCTCACTCACTCACTCATTCACTCACTCATTCACTCACTGTCTCTTCTACTTCTTCTTCCTCCTCTTCCTCTTCCTCTTCCTCTTCTTTTTCTTCTTCCCTAGATCCTCTGCTTTCCCTCCTAGCCCATTCACCACCCTCTTTTCACTCCTCTTTTCCCCTCCTCTTTTCCCCTCCTCTTTTCCCCTCCTCTTTTCCCCTCCTCTTTTCCCCTCCTCTTTCCCCTTCTCTCTTCCCTCTCCATCTCTCTTGCAAGAGAAAATTAGAAAAATGAATTGGTTGTTTGATCTCCTCATCACCCCTTTTCTCTCCCATTATCTCCTTCCTCCTCCTAACTCTTCCTTCTCTCCTCCTTCATCCTAATTTATCCTCCTCCTCCTCCTTCTTCTTCCCCCTCCCTCCTTATTCCTCTTTCCTCCCCTTTCTTTCTCCTCCCTCCTCTTTTCTCCTCCTTCCTCCTCCTCCCTCCTTAATCCTCTTTCCTCCTCCTTCTTTCTCCCTCTCCTCTTTTCTCTTCCTTCCTCCTCCCTCCTCCCCTTTCCTCCCCCTCACTCTCCCTACCTCCCCCTCCCCCTTCCTCCCTCCCCCTCCCTCCTCCTTCCTCCTCCCATCTCCCCTTCTTGTCTCCTCCCATCTCCCTCTCTACCTCCTCCCTATCTCCTCCTCCCCCTCTCTCTCCTCTTCCCTCTCCCTCTCTCCCTCCTTTCTCCCACACCTTCCCTCTCCCCCCTCCACCTCGATTCCAAGGCCCCTTGCTTCCCCCCGGGGCCTTTGTCCCCTCCCCCCGGTGGGCCCTTACCCGCCCTGGGCCCCCCTTGCTCCTCCCCTGTGCTCCTACGTCTTCCTGGGGCCCCCACACCCCAGGGTCCCCTCGACCTCCTGGGGCCCTCTCGCTCCCCGTGGGGCCCCTTTTCGCCCTCTTAGCGCCCCCTCGCTCTCCTGGGGCCCCCTCGCCCCGGGGGGGGGGCCCTTCGCCCGCCACCAGGACATCATCCCCTCCGGTCCGGCCTAAATCTTGTTAGTTTTACCCCCGAACCGCCTCGGGGGCCTTGAGATCGATACTGGGTGGTGGGAGGGAGGGGGGAGGGGGGAGGGAGGGGGAAGGGCATCCAACACCCCCCTCTCCCCCTCTGTCTCCCCCTCGAGATGATCCTCTGGTGGTTCGCGAGTTCGAGATATTCGAGATGGTCTTCGCGAAGTGCTCCTCAAGTTCAAGACATATCTTCAGGATGGTTTTCCCAAAAATTAATTAATCTTTTTTATCTTTATTTTTTTGTTTTATTTAACAGTTTTTATTCTATTTAATGCTATTTTATTTTGTATTGTTTTATTTTATTCTCATCTAATTGTTTTATATATATTTTTTTATTTATTTGAAAATTTCTGTGTGAATTGATCTATTGTATAATCATGGCAGGAAGCCTAATACATTATCTCGTTTCAACAATATCAGTGGCTCTACTTCAGATGCACAGGATTGTTATCTTAGCTGATGACATTGTAACATTAGGTTTTTTTTTTTAAGTCTTATGTTATTCTGTGTGGAAGGTAAGGAACTTACGCTGGGAGGCGCCTAGCGATCACTGATACCCGTTATGGATCAAATCCCGGATTTTTTTCATTTATTCATTTATTCATCATCATCATCATCATCGTCATCATCATCATTTTTACTATTGTTATTATTATTATCATTATTATTATAATTATTTTTATTATTATAATTATCATTATTATTATTATTATTACCATCATTTCTATCCTAGGGAACGTAGAGAGGATTTTTTTTTTTAATGAGAGAAGCTTCTATTCGTAATAGAATGCTTCGGGACTCTGATCCGTAGGGATGCCGTCAAACCAATCAATACTCCATTCGTAATTAATCTAAAGATGAACTCGTAGAGGTGTTCTCATGTTCTGTTGAACATTTGAGAATGAACAAATGAACGAGACTTAAGATATTTTATTTATGTTCTTACGCTGTAGTATGAACCGGTGATTGATCAATCAATCAATCATCATAGTAGAAACAAGATATATTTTCTGAATTATATGAACATTCACAGTCGCAATGTAAAGTTTTGCAAATTCTATTATGTTTTTTTTTACTTAAGGAAGTATAAAATTTATTAAATTTATATATATGATGTATTTTCTCTATATACATTAGGCACCTTAATGTATACATTAGAAAATGTATTAAATATTTAGCGACAAACTTCATTCGTGGGTACAGAACTATTGGCTACGACTGTAGAGTCTCTCCCCCTCTCCCCACTCTCCCCCTCTCTTACCCTCTCCCCCTCTCCCCCTCTCTTACCCTCTCCCCCTCTCCCTCTCTCCCCCTCTCACCCTCTCCCCAAACAAAGAACAGAAAAATCCCCCCTCTCCCCTCTTTTCCCTCTTCTCTCCCTCTCCCACTCTCCCCCTTCCATCTCTTCCCCCTCCCACTCTCCCCTTTTCACTCTCTCTCTCCCTCCCTCTCTCTCTACCTCCCACTTCCCCCCTTTCTCCCTCTTCCCTTATCCCCTCTCCCCCTCCCCCTATTCCCCTCCCATTTTCCCCCTCTTCCTCACTACTCTCCTCTCCCCCTCTCCCACCTCCCTTCCTCTCCCACTCTCCCATCTCCCCTCCTCTCCCCCTCTACCAACTCCCCTTTACCCCCTTTACCGTTCTCCTCCTCTTCCCCGCTCCCTCTCCCCGTTTCCCCTTCCCCCTCTCCCCATATTCCCCTCCTACTTCCCCCTCTCCCCTCCTCTTCCCTGCTCCCCATCTCTCCCTCTCCCCTCTTCTCCCCCTCTCCCCTCTTTCCCCTCTCCCCTTCCACTTTCCCCTTTCCCCCTCTCCCACTTCCCCCTCTCCCCCTCTACCATTCTCCCTCTCTCCAACTCTCCCTCACTCCCTCTCTCCCTCTTCCCCTCTCCCCGTTTTCCCCCTCTCCCCCTCCCCCCCCCCTCCCAGGAGTCTCAGGTCTTTCTTGCCCTCACCGGTAAATGGCTCAAATCTGGCCGAGTCAGCTGTTTCCTCTCGGTCGAGTTTTTATGGCGTTTGGTACCTAACCGTCTGATTACGAGTTCGAGTCCGAGTCTGAATCCGAGACTAAGACCGAGTCCAAGTCCGAGTCCAAGTCCGAGTCCTAGTCCGTGTCCGAGTCCAAGCCCGAGTCCGTGTCCGTGTCCGAATCCGAGTCCAAGTCCGAATCCGAGTCCGAATCCGAGTCCAAGTCCAAATCCAAATCCGAGTCCATAAGGTCGAGTCCATGTACGAGTATTCGGGGACACAGACCCGAGTTCCTGGCTCTCTTGGAGATGAGGTCAAGAGAGGTTGTCAACTCGGTCGTGTGTGTGTGTGTGTGTCTGTGTGTGTGTGTGTGTGTGTGTGTGTGTGTGTGTGTGTGTGTGTGTGTGTGTGTGTGTGTGTGTGTGTGTGTGTGTGTGTGTGTGTGTGTGTGTGTGTGTGTGTGTGTGTGTATGTGTGTGTGTCTGCCTGTGTGGCTGTGTGTGTGCGTGTATATGTGTGCGTGATTATGTGTCTGTGTGTGGGTATGTGTGTTTGTGTGTGTGTCGTCTATCTGTCTGTCTGTGTCTATCCGTCTGTGTGTTCTGAAACATTGATTCAAGGTCTATTGCTATCTAGATATACACTAGTTAGGAATAAATTTAAAAAAAAAATGACTCGTGTCTTTCCTCATACATTTTCCAAAGTGTGTGTGTGTGAGAGAGAGAGAGAGAGAGAGAGAGAGAGAGAAAGAGAAAGAGAGTTAACCCCATATTCATGTTATTCTGTTGATGGCCTCCATAACATTACATCAATGATGAACCAAATTGTCCGACATAAGCCAAATGTCGCTCGGTCTCATTGTCTCTGGACTCCCTCTGGGGGACCTAATGTGGACCCCGTTTGAGGTTCACTGAAGTGTGTGGACCCCGTTCTTGGACCCCCCACCCCACCCCACTTTTTTTTTTTTTTTTTTTTCTTTTTTTTTACCACTATGCTTATGTGACTCTGTTTCTTGTTTTGTTTGAGAACACCCAGACCTTGATTAAAATCGCGTGGCATCGGCCATGACCCGCGACTTATCGGCGTGGGGTCCCGCTCGAGAACACTTGTGAGCTTCCAGTTTGAGGTTGACGGGCCTGTGAGGACGACCTCACCCTCAAGGAGGAGCCCTTTCTGGAACTGTTTATCTTTCAAGACAATACGGTTTATCGGTTTCCTTTTCGTCCCATTCCTCAGCCGTCACTACGAAGAACGTTTCTCAAACGATCTACGGCGATGGGGGGAGGTGGGGAGAGTAGGGGGGACCCAGGATGGCACCCAAAAGGTGTCCTAGGTGGAGTAGGGAGTGTCAGGGGGAGGTGGAGGTGGAGGGAGAGTGAAGTGGACGCTTCCACAGAAAGTAGACGACTTTTGAAACATTTATATTTTTTGTGGTTTCAAGAGGAACGTTTGTGAAAAAGTTTCCAACGTCCAAACTGAGTCTTCAGCTCGGTAGATGGAGGTGTGGAGTGTAGGGAGTCGATGGGTGGTGAAATGGAGTGAATGTAGTGGAGGGAAACATATATATTCGTGTTTTCTACCAAAAACACGAGAGTGGATGGATTATGTTACTTTTTAGTATCAAGAAGCTTGGTAGTGGCTCTATATGACATATATAGTCAGAGGAAGTAGAAAGAGGTGATGTAAGTGGTACTTTTAAGTATGACAAAACCTGGCGAATAAACATATTAATAAGTAGTAGTAGTAGTAGTAGTAGTAGTAGTAGTAGTAGTAGTGGTAACAGTAGTAGTAATAGTAGTAATTTATGGTATGACAGACGTGATATTACTTGTTACCACGAAGAAGAAACGTGGTTATACTGGCACATAACCTCACTGTAATGATACTATTACTTGTTAGTGAGACAAACCATCGTATTGATGTTATATGCTATGGTGATGACTGTAAAAGGTACATCATGGGTACTCATTATTTTCCACCCATATATTTTATCTGTTTAGTTACTATCAGTCTACCTATTTAGTTTTGTAT
>NC_134791.1:8690269-8695269 GCF_046742065.1 Oratosquilla oratoria | reverse complement strand
AGGGGGAAGGGGGATATCACTAAAGAATTGACTGGGTACATGTTTATTATGACGCATTAATTAATTATTATACTTCGTTCATAAACTTTCTAGTGATCTTTTATTGATTTTCTTTTAATTAATTTCATTTTATTTTATCTTATTATTTTTTTTCTTATTTTGTTTTGATTACCTAGTCATTCGTTTGTTTTTTTTCTTGATATTTATTCTATCTTATTTAATCTAATTTTATTTTATTTCATTTTTTATTTATATATCTATGTATATATTTATTTATTTTTTATCTATTTCGTTTTATTTATTCATTTATTTATTTATCTATTTTATCTATTTATCCTATTTATTTATTTATTTATTTGTTTATTTTATTTTTTATTTTATTTTATTTCATTTTTTTATTTATTCATTTATTTATTTTATTTATTTATTTTATTTTATTTTATCTATTTATCTATTTATTTGGCTTGAAGGAACTATGAAATCTTTCTTCCAGCCGAATCCAGGGGATTTTATTAGTCTACATGTAAGATCCCAGACTCGTTTACTAAGATAAATTAAAATTAAATAAAATGAGAGATAATAAAATAAAATAAAATGAAATAAGATAAATTAAAATAAAATAGAATAAAATAAAATAAAACAAAATCAAATCAAATACATAAAATAATATGAAATAAAATAAGATCAAATAAAACAATAAGATAATATATTATAAAATATAGTGAAGATAAAGTAAAATGAAGATAATATAAAATAGTAAAATATATAAGATAAGATATTATAGAATAAAAATAAGATAAAATAGAATATAATAAAACAAAATAAAATCATGAAATAGAATGAAAAACAAGATAAAACAAAATAAAATAAAATAAAATAAAATATAATAAAACATATCAGTGCTCTGGTGACGTCATCGGAAGCGTGCTGGTCTTGAATTCGCTTAGTTGTGGGTTCGAGTCCCGCACTTCCCTCCGATTCCCAGCAGTGTCTGCTAGTTACCTTAGCCCCGACAGTCCCCAAAGAGCATGAGATGGCAAAGGTGACGGCTTCGGCCACAGCTACTCAGCGCCTCCTGGTGTAAACTACTCATTAGCTTTGTTCAATATGACTTCCATGTTCTTCTCGGATTTTCTAATATTTATCTTTTCGCTCTTTCAATTTTCCTTCTTTCTTCGTCTTCTCCTTCTCCTTCTCCTTCTTCTTCTCCTCCTCCTCCTCCTTTTTCTCCTCCTCCTCCTCCTCCTTTTTCTCCTCCTCCTTCTCCTGTTTCTCCTCTTTTTTTCTCTCCCTCTTCCTCCAATTCCTCCTCCTTCTCCTCCTTTTTCTCCTCCTCCTTCTCCTGTTCCTCCTCTTTTTTCTCCCCCTCTTCCTCCAACTCCTCCTTATTTACCTCCTCCTCCTCATCTTCTTTCTCTTTTTTTCTCCCCCTCTTCCTCCAACTCTTCCTCCTCCTTCTGTTCCTCCTCTTTTTCTCCCCATCTTCCTCCAACTCCTCGTTTTTCTCCTCCTCCTCCTCCTCCTCTTCCTCCTCCAATTACTCCCCATCCTCCTTCTCCTCCTCTTCCTCCTCCTCCTCCTCCTCCTCCTCCTCCCCATCCTCCTTTTCCTCCTCCTCCTCCCCATCCTCCTTTTCCTCCTCCTCTCCTTCTTCTACCTTCTCTCTTCCTTCAATATGCCTCCTCAGCTTCTCCTTCCTCCTCTTCATTCTCTTTTTCTCCTCCTTTTCTTCCTTTCCTCCTTCCCCTCTTCATCCTTGTTCTTTCTACTCCTCCTCCCATCCTCATCCTCATCCTCTTCTTCCTCCACCTCGTCCTCTTCTCCCTCTTCTGTTGTCTTCGAGATTAAGAAGGGGGAGCAAAATCTTCTAACTGCGGTCTTCCTTAATCCCTATTTTTCTCCTCCTCCCTCCTCCCTCCTGCCTCTTCTCCCTGCCTCTCCCCTCCTCCCTCCTCCCTCCTGCCTCTTCTCCCTGCCTCTCCCCTCCTGCTTCCTGCCTCCATTCTCCTTCCTCCTCCCTCCTCCCTCCTCCCTCCTGCCTCCTTCCTCCTGCCTCCTTCCTCCTGCCTCCTCCCTCTGCCTCATCTCCCTGCCTCTCCCCTCCTGCTTCCTGCCTCCTTTCTCCTTCCTCCTTCCTCCTCCCTTCTCCTTCCTTCTTCCTCCCCCTTCCTTCTTCCTCCTTCATCCCTCCTCCCTTCTCTCTCTCCCCCTTCTCCTCTGTTCTCCCTTCTCCCTTCTCCCTCCTCCCCTCTTCTTCTTCCCTATCGCCTCCTCCATCCTCCCTACTTCTCTCTCCTTCTTCCCTCTTGCCTCCTCCCTCCTCCTTCTTCCCTTCTCCCGCCTCTCTCTCCCTCCTCCCTCCTCCTTTCTCTCTCTTCCTCTTTCCCACTCCTCCCTCTCTCCTCCCTCCCCTCTCCTTTCTCTTCCATCCTCTCTCCTCCCTCCTCCTCCTCCTCCCTCCTCCTTCACCCTTCTCCCTTCTCTCTCCCCCTCCTCATTCACCCTCCTCCTTCTCCTTCCCTCTCTTCCTCCTCTTCCTCCTCTTCTTCCTCTCCCATCTTCATTTCCCACTTTCGGTTGTCTTCTCCTCTCAATTATTTCTTACCCTTTGTTTATGTTCCACGTCTCTTCTGTCATCTCTCTCTCTCTCTCTCTCTCTCTCTCTCTCTCTCTCTCTCTCTCTCTCTCTCTCTCTCTCTCTCTCTCTCTCTCTCTCTCTCTCTCTCTCTCTCTCTCTCTCTCTCTCTCTCTCTCTCTCTCTCTCTCTCTCTCTTTCTCCATCCTTATCTATCACAGCTTCCACCATCACCATCACCACCACAACAACAACTACAACAACACTACAACCAATGTCAGCACTAGCCCTGCCACAAGTACCACTACCACTAAAACATCTAAACCACTAACACTAATGACATCACCACTAATTCAATCACTAATACCACCAGTAACACCAACACTACGAAACAATTGCTATCAACGGCACTTTCACCACTACCATTGCTACCACCACTAACACCACTACCACTACCACCACTACCTCTACCACTAACACCACTAACACCACCACTACCACCACTACCACCATCACTAACACCACTACCACTAACACCACTACCAACATCACTACCACTATTAACACCACTAACACCACCACTAACATTACCACTACGACCACCACTACGACCACCACTAACACAACTACCACTACCACTACCACTAACACCACTACTAACACTAACACCACTAACACTAACACCACTAACACTAACACCATCACTAACAACCAAAACTTCTGTCGCTATGTGTCCACCCCTTCCACCCCTCCTCTTCCTCCTCCTCCTCCTCCTCATTCGTCTCGCCCCCCTATGGCAATTATTCTTCTCTTCCTTCTCCCTCTTCCGTTGTTCTCTTCCCTTTTCCCATTATTATTTGTCTCCTCACTTTCGTACTTATTTTTGTACTCTTTTCCCCCTCTCCCTCCTTCTCTCCTCCTCTTCCCTTCTCCTTCCCCTTTCTTCCTCTTCCTTCCCCTCCCTTTCCTCCTCCCCTCCCTTTCCTCCTCCCCTCCCCTTCCCCTTCATTCCCCTCCCTCCTTTTACTCTCTCTCCCTCCCTTCCCTCTTCCCCCTTCCCTCTTCCCTCTTCCCCTTCCTCTCCCCTTCCCCTCCCCTTCCCCTTGCTTCCCTCTCCCACCTCTTCCTCTCTCTCCCTCCCTCCCTTCCATCTTCCCCTCCTCCTCCCCTTCCCTTCCCTTCCCCTCCCTTCCTCTCCCTTCTCCCTTCCTCTCCCTTCCCTTCCTTTCCCTTCCCTTCCCTTCCCTTCCCTTCCCTTCCCTTCCCTTCCCTTCCCTTCCCTTCCCCTCCTTTCCCCTCCCTTTTCTTACTCTCCTTGCCTCCCCCTCCTCCCCTCCCATCTCCCTCCCCTTCCCCTACCTCTTTCCCTTCCCTTCCCCTCCTCTTCCTTTTCCTTCCCCTCCTCTTCACCTCCCTTCTCCTTCCCTTCTCCTCCTCCTCCATTCCGTCCTCTTTCCCCTCCATAGTGCGAGATTATCCATAAGGATAGAAGCGCTGTGTCACTGCAGTCTCTCCCCTCTTTATTTCCCCTCCCTTTCCCTTCCCCTCCCTTTCCTTCCCCTCCCTTTCCCTTCCCCTCCCTTTCCCTTCCCCTCCCTTTCCCTTCCCCTCCCTTCCCCTTCCCCTCCCTTCCCCTTCCCCTCCCTTCCCCTCCCTTCCCCTTCCCCTCCCTTTCCCTCCATTCCCTTTCCATTCCCCTTTCCCTCCCTTTCCCTCCATTCCCTTTCCCTTCCCTTTCCCTCCCTTCCCATGTTCACCCCTCCCCTCATCTCCCCATCCCTCCCCTCTCTTCCTTTCCCTGTCTCTCCCCTCGCTTCCCTTCCCCTCCTTTGTCTTCTCTTTCATTCTTCTCTTTTCCTTCATAATCCCTTCCTTCCCGTCCCTTTCCTTCCCCTTTCTCCCTTACCTACTTCTCCCTTTCCTTCCTCTCCCCTCCCCTCCCGTTTCCCTTACCCCCTCCCCCCTCCCCCTTCCCCTTCTTCCCTTCCCCTCCTAGTCTTCCCTTCATTTACTAAGCTTTCTCCCCTTTCTCTTTCCTCCCCAATTCCCCCCACTCCCCCACTTCCCCACTCCCCCACTTCCCCACTCCCCCACTCCCCCCACTCCCCACCTTGGAGTACAAAGGTGGTTCCCCCCACCCCCACCCACCCCGTAAATTGAATAAAATCGTTTAACGACAGACAGAATAAAATATCAAAAGTGTGCCGCCGTGGCGAAAGCGTCGAGACCCGGGTTCGATACCCAACGACTACTAGTGGCTCTTAAGCACGAGGGGCAAAGGTGAGGGCCTCGGATGCAGATAAGCGTCTCCTGGTGTAGGCTTCACATTTGCTTAACGTAATATATCCTCCTCCTCCTCCTCCTCCTCCCCACCTCCTCCCCTCCTCCTCCCCTCCTCCTCCCCTCCTCCTCCTTCTCCTCTTGG
>NC_134791.1:8677769-8682769 GCF_046742065.1 Oratosquilla oratoria | reverse complement strand
TGACATCACGTGGTGGAAAGTGTATGAAGTGCCAATCACATGGAGGAATATGTGCGACGTGTGACATCACGTGGAGCTTGTGTGTGACGTGCAAATCACATGGAGAAATATGTGACGTGTGACGTCACGTGGAGGAATACGTTTGACTGACGAGTCACATGGAGGAATATATGTGACGTGTGACGTCACGTGGATGAGTGTGTGACGTGAAAATCATGTGGAAGAATGTGTGACGTGTGACGTCACGTGGAGGAATGTGTGTGTCGAGCGAATCATTTGTCGCCTCATTTTCTCCCCTTTTGTGTTTCGTCTCCCCTCCTCGTTACGTCACCTCCCCTTCCCCCTCCCCCCTTCCCCCTTCCCCCTCCCCCTTCCCCCTTCCCCTCCCCCTCATCCCAGCGTCACTCTGTCCTTCTTCCCCCTTCTCCCCCTCCCCTCCCCCTCCCCCACTTCTCCACCTTCCCTTACCACTCCACCTTCTCCACCTTCCCTTACCACTCCACCTTCTCCTCCCACTCCACCTTCCCGTCCCACTCCACCTTCCCCTCCCACTCCACCTTCTCCTTCCACTCCACCTTCCCCTCTCACTCCACCTTCCCCTCCCACTCTACCTTCCCCTCCCACTCCACCTTCCCCTTCTACTCCACCTTTTCCCACTCTACCTTCCCCTTCCACTACACCTTCCCCTCCTACTCCACCTTCCCCTCCTACTCCACCTTCCCCTCTCACTCCACCTTCCGCTCTCACTCCACTTTCTCCACCCACTCCACCTTCCCCTCTCCTTCCCATCCACTTTACTTCGCCTCTCCCATCTTCACATCCCCCTTCTCCCCTTCCATCCTTTCCCCCTTCCTCCCCTCCCCTCTTTTCTCCTCTTCGCCTCTTCTTCACACAACACCCATTCCTCTCTCTCCCCCTCCTCCTCTTCCCTTCCTTTCCTTCTCCTCCCTCGCCCATTCCTCTCCTCCCCCTTCTCTCCCCTCCCTCCTTCTTCCTTCTTCCTCCCCTCCTTCTCCTCCTCTCTCCCCTTCCTTCTCACCCTCCCTCACCCTTCCTCCCTTCCCCTCCCCTTCTCTCCCCCTCCCCTTCTCTCCCCTTCCTCCCCTCCCCTTCTCTCCCCTTCCTCTTCCTCTCCCTCCTTCTCCTCCTTCTTCCCCTTCCTTCTGACCCTCCCTCGCCCCTTCCTCCCCTCCCCTTCTCTCCCTTCCTTCCTCCTCCTCCTCCTCCTCCTCTTCTCTCCCCTTCTTCCTCCTCCTCCCTCCTCCCTTCCTCCCCCCTTCTTTTCCCTGCCTCCCTCTTCCTCTCCCTCTTTCTCTTCTTCTCTTCCCTTCCTTCACACCCTCCCTCACCGCTTCCTCCCCTTCTCTTCTCTTCCCTTCCTCCTTCCTCCTCTTCTTCCTCATCCTCTTCCCTCCCCTTCCTTCTCCTCTTCTCTCCCATTTCTTCTCACCCTCCCTCTCCTCTTCCTCACCTCCCCTTCCTCCCCTCCCCTTCTCTCCCCTTCCTCCCCTCCCTTTCTCTCCCCTTACTCCTTATTTCTCCTCCTCCTCCTCCTCCTCCTCTTCTCTCCCCTTCCTTCTCTTCCTCCATCGCCCCTTCCTCTCCTCCCTCCTCGCCCCTTCCTCCCCCCTCTCTCCCCTTCCTCCTCCTTCCTCTCCCCTCTCTCCCCTTCCTCCTCCTTCCTCTCCCTCCTTCTCCTCTTCTAACCCTTCCTCCCCTTCCCTTTCTCTCCCCTTCCTCCCTCTTTCTCCTCCTTCTCCTCCTCCTCCTCCTCCTACTCCTCCTCCTTCTCTTTCCCTCACTTGCCCATATTTGCCTCCACCGTAGACGGGTCTCCCCCCCGCCTCGCCTCTTGTCTCCTCACTCGTCTCCCTGATGCGGTCATTCGTTCTTTCGTCCGTAGCGACGCCTCGCTGCGCCCACGCCCGTGTGGGCGTGAAGCACGCACGCCTCGCACGCCCATCTCTAGTCTCGGATGTACAGTCGCCACCAAAAGTACTGTTTCGTTTCACTGTCTTCTCCTTATTTGGGTATGGTACGTTCTTTAACATTTAAGGGAAACTTTCCCCATATCAGGAGGCTAGAACGGTGCCCCTTACAGAGATCTTTTAGCGTGGGATTGAATGAACCATACCCTTGGTCCAACTCGCGGGTGGCCAGGTTCGAACCGCCATCACCTTGACCTCCGCCGCAGGTAGCGACGCTCTAATCCGCTCGGCCAACTGAATAAAATCGACTGACGATAGGAACGGTTTGTTGAAGTAGTTGTGACCTTTGTTCATTCCCCCACCTTCTCCCCCTCCCCATCTTCTCCCCTCCCCCTCCCCATCCTCTCCCCCTCCCCATGTCCCCTCCTCTCCCCCTCCCCATGTCCCCTCCTCTCCCCCTCCCCATGTCCCCAACCCTATCCTCTCCCCTCCTCCCCTCCTCTCCCCCTCTCCCATCCTCTCACCCTCTCCCATCCTCTCCCCCTCTCCCATCCTCTCCCCCTCTCCCATCCTCTCCCCCTCTCCCATCCTCTCCCCCTCTCCCATCCTCTCCCCCTCTCCCATCCTCTCCCCCTCCCCTCCTCATCCTCTCCCCTTTCCCTCCCCATCCTCTCCCCCCTCCTCCCTCCTCCTTTCCCCCTCCCCATCCTCTCCCCTCCTCCTCCCTCCTTCTCTCCCCCTCCCCTCCTCTCCTCTCCCTCTCTCCCCTTCCCACTCCCCTCCCCCTTCCTATCCTCTCCCCCTCTCCACCCTCTCACCTTCCCCCTCCCCCACCGTCACAATCCTCAGCTCTACTATCCGTACCTCTTTTTTTTTTTTTTTTTAACTTTGCCGTATCTTTGCTCTTTTCCTCTTCTTCTACTCTCCTTTCTCTTTCCGTTTCGTTCACTTCTATTTCCCTTTACTCTATCTCCTTCTGCCTCTTTATTTCTCTTTCCTTCCTCTCTCTCTGTCGATTTATTTATCCATTATTTATCTATTTATCTATTTTGTTTATTTATTTATTTGTCTATTCATTCACTTATTCATTTAATTGTTTATTTATTCATTTATTTGTTTACTTATCAATTAATTTATTAATCTATTTATAATGTGTTTATTTATTTATATTATTTCTTTATTTATTTATATATTTATTATTTGTTTATTTATAACTCGTTCATTTATTTATTCATTTACTTATCTATTTATCTGTTAATTTATATTATCTCTTCCCTTCTGTAATTCTAGTCTTTTTCTTCCCCCTCCTTCTCCTCCTCCTCTTCTTCTTCTCTTTCCTCCTCTTCCTCTTCCCCCTCCTTCTCCTCCTCCTCTTCTTCTTCTCTTTCCTCCTCTTCCTCTTCCCCCTCCTTCTCCTCCTCCTCCTCTTCTTCTCTTTCCTCCTCTCCCTCTTCCCCCTCCTACCCTCCTTTTCCTTCTCCTTTAATTCCTCTCCTCTTTATCTTCCTCCTCTTCTTCATCAATATAATCCTTTTCCTTTTCCATTTCTTTCTCCTCTTTATCCTCTTACTCCTCTTCTTCATGTCTATCCTCCTCTTCCTCCTCCTCCTCTTCCTCCTCTTCCTCCTCTTCATCTTCCTCCTACTCCTCTTCCTGCTCCTCCTCCTCTTCATCTTTCTCCTCCTCCTCTTCCTCCTCCTCCACATCTTCATCTTCCTCCTCCTCCTCTTCCTCCTCTTCCTCCTCCTCCTCTTCATCTATCTCCTTCTCTTCATCTTCCTCCTCCTCCTCTTCCCTTTCTCTTACCTCTATTCCTCCTCCTCACCTTCTTCTCCTCCTCGAGAAACGTTTCAGAACTTGTATATCGAGGAAGGAAGGGAGAAGGGAGGGAGGGAGGAGGGGAGGAAAAGAGGGAGAGAGGGAGGGAAGAAGGAAGGAAGAGAAGGATGGGTGGAGGGAGGGAGGAATGGAGTGAGGGAAAAAGAGAGGAAGGAAGAAAGGGAGGGAGGGAGCGAGGAAGATAGGAAGGAAAGGAGGGAACAAGGGAGGGAGGAAGGGAAGGAGGAAGGGAGGAAGAAAGGGAGGGAGGGAGGGAGGGAGGAAGGAATGGAGGAAGGAAGGGAGAGGGAAGGAAGGAAAGGAGGAAAGGAAGTGTGGAAGGGAGGGAAGGAGAGAGGAAGGGAGGGAGGGAGAATGGAAGCAAAGAAGGAAGGGAGGGAGGGAAGAGGGAGGGAGGAAGGGAGGGAAGGAGAGAGAAAGGGAGGGAGGGAGAATGGGAGCAAAGAAGGAAGGGAGGGAGGGAGAATGGGAGCAAAGAAGGAAGGGAGGGAGGGAGGAAGAAGGGAGGAAGAGAGGGAGGGACGAAGGGAGGGAAGGAGAGAGGAAGGGATGGAGGGAGAATGGGAGCAAAGAAGGAAGGGAGGGAGGGAGGAGGGAGGGAGGAGGGAGGGAGGAAGAGAGTGAGGAAGGGAGAGAAGGAGAGAGGAAGGGATGGAGGGAGAATGGGAGCAAAGAAGGAAAGAAGGGAGGGAGGAAGAGAGGGAGGGAAGAAGGGAAGGAGGAAGGGAGGGAAGGAGAGAGGAAGGGATGGAGGGAGAATGGGAGCAAAGAAGGAAGGGAGGGAGGGAGGAAGAGAGGGAGGGAGGAAGGGAGGGAGGAGGAAGGAAGGGAGGAGGAAGGAAGGAAAGGAGGAAAGGAAGTGGGGAAGGGAGGGAGGAAGGGAGGGAAGGAGAGAGGAAGGGAGGGAGGGAGAATGGGAGCAAAGAAGGAAGGGAGGGAGGGAAGGAAGGAGGGAGGAAGAGAGGGAGGGAGGGAGGAAGAGAGGGAGGAAGGGAGGAAGGGAGGGAAGGAGAGAGAAAGGTAGGGAGGGAGAATGGGAGCAAAGAAGGAAGGGAGGGAGGGAGGAAGAGAGGGAGGGAGGAAGGGAGGGAAGGAGAGAGGAAGGGAGGGAAGGAGAATGGGAGCAAAGAAGGAAGGGAGGGAGGGAGGGAGGGAGGGAGGAAGGGAGGACGGGTGCCATTGAGGAACTGAAAAACGTCTGATGGGCGGCACTAACCCAAGCGAGCGCAGCTG
>NC_134791.1:8662769-8672769 GCF_046742065.1 Oratosquilla oratoria | reverse complement strand
CAGTACATAGATTTCCACCTTATCAACCACATCAACTTTTTCATTTCAATTCCTTGCATAGGTTTTGTGTCGCCGACCGATCGCTTTGTTATCGGTCGAAGGTGTCGGAAACTGGTCGTAAGCTTTGTGTGACTGGGACTTAAGATACAAAGAATTACAAAGGATTACAAAGGCGGAACATGCCGACAGGAGACCTTTTGGTCCATATCTAGGTGGGATGCGAACAAAAAATTATAATAATGATAAATAAATGAATAAATGAATAAATAAAAACTATAATAATGTAAATAATGATAAATAGAATACATAAATGCATAGGTATAGTTAAATAATAAACAAATAGGTAAATAGTAAATAATAATAAATTGACATATAACTAATAATAAATGAAAATCAAGCAAATAATAATAAACAAACATACAAATGATAAAAAACAAATAAACAAATAATATAGAATAAGGGATAGTCATTACAGCATCTTGCTTACATTTCGCTCGTTGCTATTATTGTGCTGCATCATATAAATCCCATGGTTATAAATTCGGTTAAAATAAATTATTAGGTTCGTATTTTGTAACAGTTCGAAGTAAAACAGTCCCATCATTCAAAAATAAAGATTTAGTGCTCTAGATAATCGTTTGACGATCATCGTTGAGCTGTAAACGATTATCGTTGAGCGATAATCGTACTGAGGAAAACGTGCCTTTAATCACAGGACAGACTTGTTTCTGTGTAAAAAAAAAAAAATTAATTAAATAAATAAATAATGATAATAGTAATAATAATAGTAATAATGTTAATGATAAATAAGAAATGAAAAATTAAATAATATTAAGAAATTAATAGAAATATAAAAGCAAATAAAATCTGTAAAATAATTTTTTGAGCAAAAAAGAACGAAAGCAGCAATGACAGTTAACTTGGTTAGGTTCAAATATACAGCTCCTTCATTTAACCTGAGGGCAATGGCAGCTAACTTACGTTTTTTTTTTTTTTTTTTTTTTTTTTTTAAGGGAGGTACTTTTCTCCTTTAAGGATGAAGAGAAATATTATAATATAAAGAGTAAAAGCTAAAAAAGGAATAGTAGGAGTCAATTGTAAAAGAGAATGAAGAGTACGATGAGGAACGGAAGGGGGAGGAACAGGAAGAGGAAGAAGAGAAAAAAAAGAGTAGAAAGATGGGGAGGAGAGGAAGAAGAGGAAAAAGAGTAGGAAGCAGAGGAGAAAGAGGCAGAAGAAAAAGTAGAAAAAAGGAAAAGAGGAAGAGGGGGAAGAAGAGGAGGACGAAGTGGAGGAGGAGGAAGAGGGAGAGGAAGAAGAGGAAGAGTAGGAAGAAGAAGAGGAAGAGGAAGAAGATTAGGAGGAAGAGGAAGTAGAGGAGGTGGAAGAGGAGGAGTAGGAAGAGGAAGAGGAAGAGGAGGAGAAGGAGAAAGAGGAAGAATGAAATGACGCCGAGGATGGAGTGTGGTGTGTGGAGGGGAATGAATTTTGCGCGTCTTGTGAGACCTCTGTCCAATAGGAGGAGGAACGGGGGGAGGGGGGCAGAGGGGGGAAGGGGACAGGGGGGACCGAGGGGGACAGGGGGGGACAGAGGGGGGATAGGGGGACAGCATCAGGCCGTCTGAGCGGATCGCGGGGTACCAATGATTCGTAAAGACTAATCGCCTTACACGACGGGCACGGGTGCTGGGAGGGAGGGAGGGAGGGAAGTGGAGGGGAGGTGGAGGGAGGGAAGTAGAGGGGAGGTGGAGGGAGGGAAGGAGGGAGTGGAAGTGGGGAGGTGGAGGGAGGGAAGGAGGGAGTGGAAGTGGGGAGGTGGAGGGAGGGAAGGAGGGAGTGGAAGTGGGGAGGTGGAGGGAGGGAGGGAAGGAGAGGGGAGAGGGAGGGAGGGAGGGAAGGAGAGGGTAGGTGGAGGAAAGGAGGGGGGGAGGGAGAGGAAGGGAGGGAAGGGAGAGGGGAGGTGGAGGGAGGGAGAGGGGAGGTGGAGGGAGGGAGGGAAGGAGAGGGGAGGTAAAGGAAAGGAGGGGGAGGTAGAGGGAGGGAGGGAAGAAGAGGGGAGGTAAAGGAAAGGAGGGGGAGGTAGAGGGAGGGAGGGAAGAAGAGGGAAGGTGAAGGGAAGGAGGAAAGTGGAGGGGAAGGAGAGGAAGGGAGGGAAGGAGAGGGGAGGTGGAGGGAGGGAGGGAGGGAGGGAGAGGGGAGGTGGAGGGAGGGAGGGAAGGAGAGGGGAGGGAATGGAAGGGAAGGGGAGGAAAAGGGAATGGAAGTTGAAGAAGAGGGGAAGGGAAGGGAACGAGAGGGGAAGATGAAGGGAGGGGAAAGGAAGGGAAAAAGAAGGGGAATGGAAGGGGAAGAGGAAACGAGGGGTTGGGAAAGGAGTTGAGAGGAGTGGGAGAGAGAAGAGAGGAGAGAGAAGAGAGAGGGGAGAGGAGAGAGGGAACTGGAAAGGAAGGAGAGAAGAGACAAGGGGAGATAAGTCGAGAGAGAGAGAGAGAGAGAGAGAGAGAGAGAGAGAGAGAGAGAGAGAGAGAGAGAGAGAGAGAGAGAGAAAGAGAGAGAGAGATAGTGAGAAAGAGAGTGAAAAGGAAAGAGAAACAGCAAATAAAGAGAAGAAATAGGGGAGAGAAACGAAGGGAGTAATTGAAAGGATGAGGAGAAATGCAAAGAGGATAAAGAGGGACGGTGGGGACCGGGAACGTGGCAAAGAGCAAACGCAGCCCTCAGGGGGGCTCTCCTCGGGGGGAGAGGGGAGTTGAATCGTCTCGGGGGGAGAGGGGGAAGCCTCGGGGGGAATTCTCGGGGGTCTCTCCTCGATGGGGGGAGTTCAATCGCCTCGGGAGGGGGGATTCTCGGAGGGAGGAGAATTCAATCGCCCCGGGGGAGGGGGGAATCCTTGGGGGGATCCTCGGGGGCTATCCTCGGTGGGGGGCTCTCCCGCGGGGAGGGGAGTTCAATCACCTCGGGGGGGGGAGATCCTCGGGGGGGCTATCCTCGGTGGGGGAATTCAATCGCCTCGGGGGGGGAATCCTCGGGGGGAGGGGAGTTCAATCGCCTGGGGGGAGGGAGGATCCTTCGGGGGGTCTCTTCGGGGGGCTCTTCTCGATGGGGGGGAGTTCAATCGCCTCGGGGGGGGAATCCTCGGAGGGAGTGGAGTTCAATCACCTCGGGGGGAGGGGGGATCCTCGGGGGGGATTCTCGGGGGATCTCGGTGGGGGGCTTTCTCCAGAGCTGCTCCTCCAGAGGGTGGGACCCAAATACATGGGGAGTGAAAGACTGGAGGAAGAGGGAGAGGGAAGAAGAGGAGGATGAAGGAGAGGGAAGGAGAGGAAGAGGGAAGGGGAGAAAGAAGAAGAAGAGGGGTGTGAAAGAGAGGAGGAAGAGGGAAGAGGAGAAAGAGGGAAGGGGAGAAAGAAGAGGAAGAGGGAGGGTAAAAGAGAGGAGGAAGAGGGAGGAGGAGAAAGAGGAGGAAAAGGGAAGGGCAGAAGAGGAGGAAGAGGGAGAGTGAAGGGGAGAAGGAAGAGGGAAGGGAGATGAGGGGAGGAAGAGGGAGGAGGAAAGAAAGGAGGAAGTGGGAGGGGGAAGAGAAGAGGAAGAGGAAAAGGGGGAGAGAAGAGGAAGAGGGAGATGGAAAGAGAGAAGGAGAAGGGAGGGGAAAAGAGAGAAGGATGAGGGGAAAGACAGGAGGAAGAGGGAGGGGGAAGAGAGGGAGAGGGAGATGGAAAGAGAGAAGGAGAAGGGAGGATAAAAGAGAGGAGGAAGAGGGGGAAAACAGGAGGAAGAGGGAGGGAGAAGACAGGAAGTAGAGAGAAGGGGAAAGAGAGAAGAAGGGAGGGGAAAGAAAGAAGGAGGAGGAATGGGGAAAGGCAGGAGGGAGAGGAAGGGGAAAGAGAGGAAGAAGAGAGAGGAGGAAAGAGAGGAGGACGAGGGAGGAGGAAAGAGAGAGTTGGGGAGTGGGAGGATGGGAGGAAGGGGGGATGGGGGGATGAGGGGACGGGGGGATAAGGGGACGGGGGGATAAGGGGACGGGGGGATGAGGGGACGGGGGGGGCTCTTGATGAAATGGTGTCTAGGTTTGAAGGAAGATGAGACACTGGGGAGCATTGTTGGAGATGGGGGGGGAGAAGTTGGGGGGATATTAGTGAGGAGACAATGGGGAGATGTAACGTTGTAGAGGGGAGGGAAGGGGAAATTGGAAGAGGGGAGAGGGAAAGGGGGAGCGAGTGGGAAGATAATGGGATGATATATGTTGAAATAGGGAGAGAGAGAGATAGAGAGAGGGAGAGAGAGAGAGAGAGAGAGAGGGGGGGGTGGAGAGAAAGAGAGAAAGAGGGAGAGGGAGAGAGAGAGGGGGAGAAAGAAAGAGAGAAGGAGATATAGATAAATAGATAGATAGATAGAGAGAGAGAGAGAGAGAGAGAGAGAGAGAGAGACAGAAGGGGATAGATAGATAGAGAGAGAGGGAAAGAAGGAAAGAGAGAGGGGGGAGGGAGAAAGAGAGAGAGAGAGGGAGAGGGAGAGAGAGAGGGGCAGAAAGAAAGAGAAAGAGAAGGATATATATATATATATATATATATATATATATATATATAGAGAGAGAGAGAGAGAGAGAGAGAGACAGAAGGGGATAGATAGATAAATAGAGAGAGAGAGAAAGAGAGAGACCATGAAGACTTAATGTTGGCAAAAGCAATAAAGGCAAATCGGACCAGATACGAAAAAACATGATAACTGTTGGGGAAATGGAAAGAGAGAGGGAGAGAAAAATGAGAGAAAGGAAAAGAGAGTGAGAGTGAGAGAGGGATGACGATAACGAGGGGGCATTGTTGTTGTTGTGGACTGCCGTTAAACAGCGCTTCTGTCCTTGTGGGTAATCTTGTCCTATTGTCATATAACGAGTAATGAAAGAGAGAAAATATCATGAAGGGAAAGAGAGAGCGAAAAGTTTAGAGAAAAAGTAGAGAGAGAGGAAGACCAGTACAGAGAGAAAGAGAGAAAGAGAGGGACCAGGGATGATTAGGGACAGGATTAGTGAACAGAGCCAGGCAGAGTTTGGGCGTGATGGGTTGGGGCGTGATTGGGTGAGCCTGGATGAGGTTGAGCCACTCCGAAGGGTTTGGATGTGGTGAGGTTACGTTTCACTGAGCGCGGGTGGATTTCGAACCGTGGTTTCCAAACTCGGGGGCGCGACCCCCCATAGGGGAGACGTAAAATTTTCTACCAAATTTTGAATTGTTTCAAGTAGATACACGCACACACATGCACGCACGATCACACATACACAGACACACACACGAAAACACACACATGCAAACATGCATACACGCACATACACACATAGCAAACATACACACACACACACACATGTACACATGCACACATACATACACTCACATACACATAAACACACACACACATACACACATACACTTACACGCACACGCATGTAAGCACACACACACACACACACACACACACACACACACACACACACACACACACACACACACACACACGAATTGACTATGTTTACCTACTTTATCTCATTGAATGAATATATAATAAGTAAATTTGTAAATAAGAAGAAAAAAAAAAAGAAATACGTGTAAATTAGGAATGAAATAAGTGGGATTAGGTAGGAAGAGGGTCCGAGTAAAAATTATTAGGATAAATTAGGACAAATTAGTGGCGCCGCGCAGCAAAGGACAGGGAAAACACAAACGGGAAAAAAGTGACAGAAAAAAGTGGCGAAGGACAAAAGGGACAGACGGTGACCTAATGAAGTGTCGCCGAGGGGAAGGGAACTCGGGACTTAAGTTGAAAAAAGAGTAGAGAGGAGGAAAAAGAGAGAAATGGAGAAGAATTATAATCGGGTCTGAGGTCTATCGGTGAGGCTGACGTCCCACATGAGAGAGTGAGAGAGATGAAGAGAGAGAAAGAGAGAGAGAGAGAAAGAGGGAGATAAAGAGAGAGAGAGAGTGATATATATATTTATAGAAAGAGAGAGAGACAGACAGACAGACAGAGAGTGATATATATATTTATAGAAAGAGAGAGAGAGAAAGAGAGAGAGAATGAGAGAGAGAGAGAGAGAGAGAGAGAGAGAAAGAGACTCTCATCCCCTTATCATTGATAAACACAATCTGGTGGTCCCCGGGTTGACGTTAATCCCTTCATTCTCTCTCTTTCCCTCTCTCTTTCTCTCTCTCTCTCTCTCTCTCTCTCTCTCTCTCTCTCTCTCTCTCTCTCTCTCTCTCTCTCTCTCTCTCTCTCTCTCTCTCTCTCTGTATCTCTCTCTGTATCTCTATCTATCCATCTATCTATCTCTTTCTTCTTCTTTTCTTTCTCTTTCTTCTCTCTCTCTCTCTCTCTCTCTCTCTCTCTCTCTCTCTCTCTCTCTCTCTCTCTCTCTCTCTCTCTCTCTCTCTCTCTCTCCCTCTCTCTCTCTCCCTCTCTCTTTCTCTCTCTCTCTCCCCCTTGGGTGAATAGAGTCGTCTGGCGACATGAAGGAAGTCGACCTATTGTTGGCGCCAGTCACAAGCTTGTTTCCTGAACTCAGAACCTTTGGCGTCAGCGTTCGAGTCCTGGGTATGTTTCCGCTGCCGTCAGGCGATTTTATTCAACCGAGAGGGGAGGACAACTTTCACCTGTTGATTGTCGATACCCATTGTAGACTCCTCATAAAGAATAATTCTAATGAAAACAAATAATTAAATTGATAAATAATTGAATAGATAATTAAATAAATAGATAAGTAAATAAATAGATAAATAGATAAATAGATAAATAAATGTATGAATAAATGAATTAATAAATAGATACTTAAATACACAAATAAGCAATTAAATACATAACTAAATATCTAAACAATTAAGAAAATAAAGAATTACATATAAATAGATAAATGAATAAATAAATGAATAGAAAATTAATAAATGAATAAATGAAATCCCCTGACGTTAGTAAGAATAAATGTATTAAATGATTCCACTCCTGAAGAGCTTCCGACCCCACCAGAACTTGTAATCAAGAAGGATCGTCGCCCATCCCTTCGGGGCAGAACCAAAAAAGTATCTTTACCCCCCCCCCCCTTACGGTGGCCAGGATTCCCGTGAGTGAGAGGCAGAAGGTTCCTTTTCCTCTTCCTCTTCCTCTTCTTCCTCCTCTTCTTCCTCCTCGTCTTCCTTTTCCTCACCCTCCTCCTCTTCCTCTTCTTCCTCCTCCGGTTCCCATCCTTCTCCTCTTCCTCCTCCTCTTCTTCCTCCTCCTCCTTTTCCTCTTCCTCATCGTCATCCTTTTCCTCCTCCTCCTCCTCCTCCTCCTCTTCCTCTTCTTCCTCCTCCACTTCCCATCCTTCTCCTCTTTCTCCTCCTCCTTTTCCTCTTCCTCCTCGTCTTCCTTATCCTCCTCCTCCTCCTCTTCCTCTTCTTCCTCCTCCACTTCCCATCCTTCTCTTTTTCCTCCTCCTCCTTTACCTCTTCCTCCTCGTCTTCCTTTTCCTCCTCCTCCTCCTCTTCCTTTTCTTCCTCCTCCACTTCCCATCCTCCTCCTCCTCTTCCTCCTTCTCCTTTTCCTCTTCCTCCTCCTCCTCTTCCTCCTCCTCTTCCTCCTTCTCTTCCTCCTCCTCCTTTTCCTCTTTCTCTTCCTCTTCCCCCCCCCTGATCCTCCCTCCAATCCTCCTTTTGCTGCTTCTCTTCTTTTCCTGTTTCTTCTTTTCTTCCTCCTCTTCCTTTTCTTCCTTATACTCCTCCTCCTCCTCCTCCTCTTAATCCTCCTCCTCCTTTTCCTCTTCCTCTTCCTCTTCCTATTCCTCCAACACAACCTCTTTCTCCTCCTCCTATCCCTCCTCCTCCTACATCTCCTCTTCCTCTTCTTACTCCTCAAACACTACCTCTTCCTCCTTCTCCTCTTCCTCTTTATACTCCTAAAACACGATCACTTCCTCCTCCTCCACTTCCGCCTCCATCTCCTCTTCCTCTTCCTACTCCTCAGATGCGACCTCTTTCTCCTATTCCACCTCTTCCACCTCCTCCTCCACCTCCTCCTCCACCACCTCCTCCACCACCTCCTCCACCTCCTTCTCCACCTCCTCCTCCACCTCCTCCTCTACCTCCTCCTTCACCTCCACCTCCACCTGCCACCACCTCCTCCACCTCCTCCTCCTCCTTCACCTCTTCCACCTCCACCACCTCCACCACCTTTACCTCTTCCACCTCCTCCACTTCCTCCTCCACCTCCTCCTCCACCTCCCCCTCCACCTCCCACCTCCTCCTCCTCCACCTCCCACCTCCTACCTCCCACATCATCATCATCCTCCTCGTCCTGATATCACGCGGAGGGAGGCTGGAAAGTTGGGTGACTCACAGGCGAGACTCCTTCTGGACCCCGAAGGCCTTTTTCATGCCACCTCCTCCTCTTACTCCTCCTCTTCCTCCTCCTCCTCCTCCTCCCAGAGGCGCAGACGAGTACCACACGCCTCGGCGAGTGCCCAGGGGCTGCCGCTGCCCGGTTCCCTTCACCTGTGCCCTCAGTGCTAGCAGTGCTCGAAGTGTCGCCTTTGAAGAACGTTATCGCTTGAAGAAGAAAGACGCCATTTTGTTATTTGTTCGTTTGTGTGTGTTCCGTCCAACACACCTCGAGGACTCTTCAGTGTTATCGTGTAGTCTGCCACCTGTGCCCGTAGTGCTTGTGTTGCCATACGCCGTAACAGTGCAATTGTTATATAAAAAAACTCAGTTATTCATTTATAATGATTTGATTTAAATACTGAACGCATCCTGTGCCCGTAGTGCTTTCATATAAGAAATATCTCTTTTCCATTGTTATCTATTTATTTATCAATTATCTATTTCTATTTCTTTATCTATCAACTGTCTTATCTATATTTTTATTCGATTATCTATTATGTTGATTGATTGATTGCTTTGTGTTTATGTATTTATTTATTATCTATTTGGCTATTTATTTATTTATTTATTTATCTATTTATTCGTTTGTTTGTCTATTGATATATTCGTTTTATTCAATAAATACGCAATTCGACAATTGCCCAGGAATAGTGCTCAGGGCCACCTGTGCCCATAATGCTTACAGTGCTTACAGTTACAAGCCGTTTAATGTATGTTACATGAGAGCTGACAATACGTATTTTATTTAATTTGAGTCTATTTAATTTTGTTTTGTTTTATTTTGTTCTATGTTTTCTATTTAATTCTATTCTACTTTATTCTATTTTGTTTTGTTTTATTTCTTTATTTTATTTTATTCTATTTTCTTTTTCATTTAATTTCATTTAATCTTATTCTATTTGTGCTTATTTTATTCAATTTCATATGATTCTGTTTTGTTTTATTTTGTCATATTTTGTTACATTTCATTTTATTTTGTTATATTTTATTTTATTTTATTTTGTTTTATTTTTATTTTATTTTACTTTATTTTATTTTATTACTTCTTATTTTATGTTATTCCGTTTCATTGTTTTTGATTTTGTTCTATTATATTTTAGTCTATATATATATATATATATAGTTTTTTTTTTTTTTTTAGTAAAGGACAGATAACACAGGTAGATTAAGAGAAGAAAAACAATATTTTGTTGACTATTTTGCGTGAGTTGGGGACGCCGGAGGTGCCTCAGGACCAGAATGGTGACCAGAAGAATCTTCAAAAAGGTTCCCACAGTTATAGAGGTAAACATGTGCTGATGGTGTGCTCGACGCCCCCTACGGACCAGAGCCTCGTAGATACAGTATATCTCTATGGTTGGAGACTTAGAACAGAGTCGCTGGTTATTACCGGCGATGTGCTGTCTTGTCGGCAATGTTGTTGTTGTTTTTTGTTATTGTTCATGTTGTCGTTGTTTTATATTTTCTTGTCAGAGGAACTAACTAGTCTTTTTTTTAGTCTTATGTACAGTAAAAGTTCCCCACCAGGTGATTATATTTTTATTGTTGTTATTATCATTATTATTGTTATTATTGTTATTATAATTATTTTTGTTACT
>NC_134791.1:8655269-8660269 GCF_046742065.1 Oratosquilla oratoria | reverse complement strand
TTTACTTGTTTATTTTTTATGTATTTTTCTACTGTTTTATTTTTTTCCTTATTGTACCTATTTCATCTAAATATCTTTACTTATTTCATTATATTTTCACTTTATCTTATTTTGATTATTTGTTTAGTTACTTAAATCATTTTATATTTATATTTTCTTTTCAACGACCGCTATCTTTGTGGCACTGTGGCCAAAAGGGTAATATATCTCTTCCTCAGGCACCTCACTAATGGTCAAGGATTGTCAGCCATTTTCATTTTCCCGATCTCTCTCTCTCTCTCTCTCTCTCTCTCTCTCTCTATATCTATCTGTATATCTATATATATATACATATATATATATATATATATATATAATATATATGCATATATATATATGTATATATATATATGTATACATATATATATATATATATATATTATACATATATATATAATATATACATATATAATTTTCTCAAATCTTTTATTATTTCAATTCTTTCACTCACTGTGTTTACTTATGTATTATTCATTCTTTATCTTAATCATTTATTTTATTATTACTATTATTGTTATTATCATTTTTACTATTATCATTTGTCTATTTATCTATTTTATTTTTATTTATCTTTTTTTTATACCTACTCTCTCTATCTCCATCTCTCCTTAATTTCTTGTTGGTCTTCATCCTTTACTTTATTCGCCTCATTACTTCTTCGGCTTCGTTGTCTTCTTTGGTTCCCTGTTTTGACATTCGGTTTGCGGGTCGCCACGTGTCAGAGACTTTGAGATCCTTTTCAATTATTCGCGTTTCTGTTTCCGCTCTCTTCTCTTGCGCCTCGTGAGACCGTCTTCTTTAAGATCTTACTCTTCTTCCTCTCTTCCCTCTCTTCTCTTCTTCTCTCTCTTCTCTCCTCCTTTTCCATTCTTTCTACTCTTCTTCCTTCGCTTACTATATATGTATATATATTTCTTTCTCTTTCTCTCTCTCTCTCTCTCTCTCTCTCTCTCTCTCTCTCTCTCTCTCTCTCTCTCTCTCTCTCTCTCTCTCTCTCTCTCTCTCCTCCTATCTTCCCCCCTCCCTTCTTCTTCTTCTTCTTCTTCTTCTTCTTCTTCTTCTTCTTCTTCTTCTTCTTCTTCTTCTTCTTCTTCTTCTTCTTCTTCTTCTTCTTCTTCTTCTTCTTCTCTTCTTCTTCTTCTTCTTCTTCTTCTTCTTCATCTTCTTCTTCTTCTTCTTCTTCTTCTTCTTCTTCTTCTTCTTCTTCTTCTTCTTCTTCTTCTTCTTCTTCTTCTTCTTCTTCTTCTTCTTCTTCTTCTTCTTCTTCTTCTTCTTCTTCTTCTTCTTCTCCTCCTCTTCCCCCTCCTCCTCCCTCATTCACCTCTTGTTTCTCTTTTCTTTGCCTTTTCTCTTTCCTCTTCCATATTCCTCTTCTTCTTATATTTCTCTTCTCTCTATTTTTCTCCCCTCACCCTCTTTTCTATTTCTTATTTTCTTCCTATTTTCTTTCTGGTCTTTAGTTTCCCTCTTTTCCCTCTTTTCCCCTCTTCTGTCTTGTCATTGGTTACCCTCTTTTCCCTCGTTTCCCCTCTCCCTTCTTCCACTTCTCCCCTCTTTACCCTCTTTTTCCCCTCTGTCTCCTTCCCGCCTCTCTCTTCTGTCTCCTTCCCGCCTCTCTCCTCTTTACCCTCTTTTTCCCCTCTATCTCCTTCCCGCCTCTCCCCTCTTTACCCTCTTTTCCCCTCTATCTCCTTCCCGCCTCTCCCCTCTTTACCCTGTTTCCTCTCTATCTCCTTCCCGCCTCTTCCCTCTTTACCCTCTTTTTCCCCTCTATCTTCTTCCCGCCTCTCCCCTCTTTACCCTCTTTTTCCTTCTGTCTCCTTATAGCCTCTCTCCTCTCTTCCCTGTTTCCTCTCTTTCCCTTTCTTCCTATCTCTTCTTTACCCTCTTTTTACCTCTATCTCCTTCCCGCCTCTCCCCTCTTTACCCTCTTTTCCCCTCTATCTCCTTCCCGCCTCTCCCCTCTTTACCCTTTTTTTCCCCACTATCTCTTTCCCGCCTCTCCCCTCTTTACCCTCCTTTCCCTCTCTCCTTCCCGCTTCTCGCATTTACCCTCTTTTCCCCTCTATATCCTTCCCGCCTCTCCCCTCTTTACCCTTTTTCCCCTTCTTTTCATTTCCTCCTCCTCTCATTCCTCTTCTTCATCATCATCATCATCATCCCTCCTGCCTCCTACTTTCTTTTCCCTCTTATTTCTTATTCCCTCCTCCTCCTCCTCCCATTCCTCTTCCTCATCAACCTCCCCTCTCTGTCCTCCTTCCTCCCTCCTCCTTCCTCCCTCCTCCCTCCTCCCTTCTCTCTCCTCCCTCCTCTCTCCTCCCTCCTCTCTCCTCCCTGCTCCTCCTCCCCTTCTCATCCCCCTTTCTTTTACTTCTACTTTCTTTCGCTCTCCTTGTCCCTCCTCTCTCCTCCTCCTCCTCCTCCTCCTCCTCCTCCTCCTCCTCCTCCTCCTCCTCCTCCTACTCCCCCTCCTCTTCCCTCCTCCCTCCTCTTCCCTCCTCCCCTCCTCCCTCCTCCTCCTCCCCTCCTCCCTCCTCCTCCTCCTCCTCCCCTCCTCCCTCCTCTTCCCTCCTCCCTCCTCTTCCCTCTTCCCTCCTACCTCCTTCCTCCTACCTCCTCTTGCCTCCTCGCTCCTCTCCCCTCCTCCCTCCTCTTCCCTCCTCCCTCCTCTTCCCTCCTCCTCCATCCTACCTTCTCCTTCCTCCCTCTTCTCTCCTCTCTCGTCCTTCCCCTCCCTCAACCTCCCCTCCCCTTTCCTCTCGAAATTACGCGCTGCTGACGTTGTTATGCCTCTGTTCCCCCAAGCCTGCGCGCAAATTTAAGACTTGGGCCCGACTCTGTGCGGTCGTACAGATCTCAGCTCGATCCCCGCAGCACACCCTTTGTGTGTGTGTGTGTGTGTGTGTGTGTGTGTGTGTGTGTGTGTGTGTGTGTGTGTGTGTGTGTGTGTGTGTGTGTGTGTGTGTGTGTGTGTGTGTGTGTGTGTGTGTGTGTGTTGAGAGAGAGAGAGAGAGAGAGAGAGAGAGAGAGAGAGAGAGAGAGAGAGAGAGAGAGAGAGAGAGAGAGAGAGAGTGGGTGGATGGGTGTCTGTGTGTGTGTGTGTGTGTGTGTGTGTGTGTGTGTGTGTGTGTGTGTGTGTGTGTGTGTGTGTGTGTGTGTGTGTGTGTGTGTGTGTGTGTGTGTGTGTGTGTGTGTGTGTGTGTGTGTGTGTGTGTGTGTGTGTGTGTGTGTGTGTGTGTGTCTGCGTGCGTGCGTGTGTGGAAGATGGAGTTCTTGTCTCTAAATAGTCTACTAAATCCCCATTATCCTCGATGTTGGGATTGCTTTTAAGCCTGCGGTCCACGGGTTAAAGCATTTTTTTTTTTTTTATCGCCCAATGGCTTCAGTCAGATAAGGGAAAACACATTTGATTAAGCAAATATTCTATTTACTCTTTATGTATCTATATTTATTTATCTATTTGCTTATCTATTTATATATTCATTTATTTATCTATTTATCTATTTTTTTATTTGTTCAATTCTTTCTTTCTATTATTCTTCATTTAATCATTTTTTTTACAATGAAATTATGTCTAGGTTTTTTGCGTAAAACAAATATATCATTATATACCATTCCAACGATTTTCTGTTCTGTTCATATTCATTTTATTACATTTTTTCAGTTCAAAATTTACCAAATGCACTAAATAATATTCCAACGCTGTCATATATATATATATACATATATATATGTGTGTGTGTGTGTGTGTGTGTGTGTGTGTGTGTGTGTGTGTGTGTGTGTGTGTGTGTGTGTGTGTGTGTGTGTGCGTGCGTGTGTGTGTGCGTGTGCGCGCGCGCATATGTGTGTGTATGTGTGTGTGTATGCACATGTTATCAAATCATGTCGAGTTCAATTTTGGTCAAGAACAGAGATTATCTTGCACCAGTTTTACCCAATTCTGTCGTGTCATCAGACGCTGTCTTGTTCAATCTTGGGTCATTTGGTTGTTTGCTTAACCTAACGAGCGCCATTTTTCTTCGAGATTATTTTCATTAACACGCATGTAGGCGCTTATGAGTATTTTAGCTCGATTTACATTCAGCAATCACGCGGGTTTGTAAATGTTATTTCCTTTTCAAGTTGGTCGCTTCCATTTCTTCCTCCTCCTCCTCATCTTTCTCCTTTTCCTCTTCTTCTTCCTCCTAATCACCCTCCTCCTCCCCCTCCTCATCTTCCTTCTCTTACTCCACCTCTTCCTCCTCCCCTCCTCCTCCCCTCCTCCTCCTCCCCTCCTCCTCCCCTCCTCCTCCTCCCCTCCTCCTCCTCCCCTCCTCCTCCTCCCCTCCTCCTCTCCTCCTCCTCCTCCCCTCCTCCTCCTCCCCTCCTCCTCCTCTTCATCTTCCTCCTCTTACTCCACCACCTCCTCCCTCCTCCTCTTCCTCCTTTTCTTCATCCTCCACCCCCATCATCTTCCTCCTCCTCCCCTCCTCATCTTCTTCCTTCTCTTCCTCCTCCTCCTCCTACTCCTCCTCTTCCTAATCCTCCTTCTTCTCCTCCTCCAGCTCCTCTTCTTCCTACTCCTCCTCCTCCTACTACTCTTTCTCCTCCTCCTACTCCTCCTCCTCTTCCTCTCCATTTTCTTTCCTCCGCTTCCGTCCTCTTCGTCTTTGTATTCTTCGTCTTCGTCATCGTTTCCGATTTCGTTGACTTTGTCTTTATCTTTGTGTTTTCGACTATGTCTTCGTCTTCTCTATATTCTCAGTCTTCTTTGTTGTATTCTTCTTCTTCGTCTTCTGCCTCGATTTCTTCTTCTTCTTTTTTCTTAATCTTCTTTTTTCTTCTTCTTTTTATTTCTCTTCTTTTTCTTCTTCGTCTTCTTCTTCTTCTTCTTCTTCTTCTTCTTCTTCTTCTTCTTCTTCTTCTTCTTATCATTCATCTTCTCCTTTTTCTTCCTCTTTTTTTTCTTCTTCCTCTTCTTC